>NC_045438.1:86009074-86047188 GCF_002776525.5 Piliocolobus tephrosceles
GATGAGTTTGCGTCCTTTGTAGGGACATGGATGCAGCTGGAAACCATCATTCTTAGCAAACTATCACAAGAAGAGAAAACCAAACACCGCATGTTCTCACTCATAGGTGGGAACTGAACAATGAGTTCACTTGGACTCGGGAAGGGGAACATCACACAATGGGGCCTATCATGGGGAGGGTGGAGGGTGGAGGGATTGCATTGGGGAGTTATACCTGATATAAATGATGAATTGATGGGTGCTGACGAGTTGATGGGTGCAGTACACCAACACGGCACAGGTATACATACGTAACAAACCTGCACGTTATGCACATGTACCCTAGAACTTAAAGTATAATTTAAAAAAAATAAAATAAAATGAAAAATAAAAAAAAAATTTTATGTCTACTTATTGTATGCTTTTAGATTTGAGGTTATCATGACGCTTGCAAATAATATGTTATAACCCACTATTTTTTACAGTGGACAACTTAATGCTGATTACATAAACAACCAATCAAACAAGCAAGAGAAAACTAATAAATTTCACCTCTCTACTTTTTAACTTTTTGTTGTTTCTGTTTATATCTTCTTGTACCATTTATGTCCTGAAAGGTTGAGATATTATTTTTGATACGTTCATCTTTTAGTCTTTCTGCTCTTGATATGAGTAGTTTACACACCACAATTACAATGTTATATACCATTCTCTGGTTTTCTGTGTACTTTCTATTACCAGTGAGTTTTGTACTGTCAGATGAGTTCTTATTACTCATTAACATTCTTTCCTTTCAGAATAAAAAACTCCCCTTCACATTTCTTGTATGACAGTTCTGGTGTTGACAAAATCCCTCAAATTTTGCTTCTCTGGGAAAATATTTATCCTTTATGTTTGAAGCATATTTTTGTGGGATATACTATTCCAGGACTTTTTTTTCCTTTAGCACTTAAATATATATTACGTGATAAATGTCACATGTCTCTGCCTTTCTGGGATTGATCACTGATGTATTATTTAGTTCATTTGGTTATGTTTTCCTAGATGTTTGTGATGCTTGTGGATATTTGCCACTCCCTCCAGAGGGAGATTATAAAACATATAATGGAGCTCCAATATATCTTATCTTTTATAACAGCATATGTTATCTTTTTTTCTCTTGCTGCTTTTAGGATCCTTTCCTCATCCTTGAAATTTGGGAGTTTGATTATTAAATGTTGAGAGGTATACTTATATGGGTTAAGTCTGTTTGGTGTTCTATAATCTTCTTGAACTAGAATATTTATATCTTTTTCTAGGTTTGGGAAGTTCTCTGTTAGTATCCCTTTGAATAACCTTCTATCCCAATCTCTAATTCCTTTCTAAAATCAATAATGTTTACATTTTCCCTTTTAAGGATATTTTCTGTATCTTATTGCCATATATTACTCTTTTTATTCTTTTTTAACTTCCTCTATACATTTTCATATAGCCTTTCTTCAAGTTCACTAATTCTTTCTTCTGCTTGATCAATTCTGCTGTTAAGAGATACAGATGCATTCCAATATGTCAGTTGAATTTATCAGCTATGAAATTTCTGCTTGATAATTTTTAAATTATTTCACTCTCTTTGATACATATATCTGATAGAATTCTGAATTCTATCTCTGTGTTATCTTGAATTTATTTGAATTTCCTCAAAACAGCTATTTTGAACTTTCAGTTTGAAATGTCACACATCTCTGTCTCTCTGGGATTAGCCACTGATTTATTATTTATCTCACTTAGTCATGTTTTTCTGGGTGGTCTTGATGCTTGTGGATGTTCATCAGTGTCTGGGCATTGAAGAGTTAGGTATTTACTATAGTTTTCACAGTCTGGGCTTCTTTGTATTTGTCCTTCTTGGGAAGGCTTTCTGGGTATTTGAAAGGACTTGGGTGTTGTGATCTGTGCTTGGTCACTGCAGCCATATCAGCATTAGAAGGTACCCCAAGCCCAGTAATGCTACAGCTTTTGCAGACTTGTAGAGGTACTGCATTTGTGGCCTTGGGTAAGATCCAGAAGTATTATCTGGTTTACCAGAAAGACATTCTTATTCTCTTCCCTTAATTTCTCACAAACAAATGGAGTCATTTCTCTGTGGTAAGCTTCCTGGAGGTGGGTGAGGGGTGACACAAGCACCCCTTGGTCACCACCACTGGCACTGTGCTGGTCAGACCTGAAGCCAGCACAGTCCTGGGTCTTTCCTAGTGTCCATTTTGGCTACTACCTGGCTACTACCTATATTCAGTCAAGGCCCTAGGGCTCTACAATTAGCAGGTGGTGAATCCACTAAGGCTTGTGTCCTTCTATCTATGGCAATGAGTTCACCCTGGCCCTGCATATGTCCAGAGATGCTATTCATATGCCAGGGTTGGAGTCAGAAACGTTAGGAATCTACTTAGTGCTTTGTTCTACCGGGTCTGAGCTGGTACCCAAGCCACAAGACAAAGTCCTTCCCATTCTTCCCTCCCATTACTTCAAGCAGAGGAGTCTCTCCACATGTTCACGGCTAAACCAAGCCCATGGCAAACACTGCTTGGCTACTGCCAATGTCTACTCAAGCGCAAGGGCTCTTCAGTCAGTTTGTGGTGAATTCTGCTAATCCTGAGCCTCTCCCTTTAGGGAAGTGAGCTCCCCTCTGACCCAGAAATGTTTTCTGGAGTCAAGACCTAGAAATGGGACCCAAGAAGCCTACTTAATGCTCTACCTGACTGTGGCTGAAGTGGTACCCAAGCTGAAAGACAAAGGCCTCTTTACTCTTCCTTCTTCTTTTCTCAAGCAGAAAGAGTCTTTCTGCATGGCTACCACATCTGGGAATATGCTGGGTTACACCTGAAGCCAGCATGGCTCAGAGTCTCACCCAAGGTCTGCAGCAAATACTGCCTGGCTACTTCCGGTTGTTCAGGGCCCAAGAAATCTTGAGTTGGCAGGTGATTAATCCTTCCAGGACTGGGTCATTTCCTTCAAGGCAGTAGGCTCCCTTCTGGCCCAACATTTGTAGTTTGTCTAGAAATGTTGTCTGGGAGCTAAGGCCTTGAATCAGGGCCCCTGGACTCTGCTTGATGCTGTATTCTAACTGTGGTTGAGCTGGTATCTTTGTTGCAAGGCAAAGTCCTCTTACTCTTTCCTCTCCTCCCAGAGTTGTCAGCTCTACTGCCTGGGGTTGGAGGAGGAGTGGTGCAAGAACTCCCTTTGCCAACCCAGCTGGTGTCTCACTAGGTCTCATGTACTCCAAGTTCACTGGTTTCAAGCCCAGCACAGCACCAGGACTTGCCCAGGGATTGCAGTTCTTATAGCATAGATTGCCTTTCAAGTTTATTTAGGACTCCAGAGAACTTTAGCCCACAGTGGCAGGGTTTGCCAGAATTCAGGTTCTGACCACTGGGATGAGCAATCTGCCTCTGGCTAAGGGTGGTCTAAATGTTTCCTGTGTGGGTGCCTGCTGAGTTCTGCCTCCTATTGCTTTCTACTGTGACAGGGCAGCACTGAGTTCCAATGTGAAGTCTCACAATCACTGCACTATCCCTCCCGCAAGCAAGCAGATTTTCTCTCTGTGCCACATGGCTGCTGCTGTGTAATGGGGGGAGGGGTGGTATAGGTTACTTAAGACTCTTTCCTACCCACCTTAGTTCCTCTTTCCTTAATGTGATGTAAAAACCAAGTACTGTAATCACTCACCTGATATTTTGGTTCTTGTGAAGGTAGTTTTTTGTGTGGATAGTTAGTAAATTTGGTGTTCCTGTGAAGGAGACAATCATTAGAGGCTTCTATTCAGCCAACTTGCTCTACCTCCTGTCTCTGTAGATAGGTGTGAAGTATCTCATGTGTGTCACTCTGCCAGACACCAGGGATGTTACTGAGAATAAGAGAGAAAAGCCCTGACCTCATCGTGTTTATATAAAGAATGGGAAGAGGTGATTAAGTAACAGAAAAAGAAACCAAATAACACAGTTTTGGATGTTGGAGTTAGACCTAGTGTTTGGTTGATCAGGAAAAGAGACCTAGAGGTGAAAGGTAACTAAGAGATCCCTATTTGCCACCCTAACTTGTTTTTCTCTGTCCAAAGACCTCTTCCAAATTTTTTTTCTTCCAACTATGGGGTAAAACTAGGAAGTCATTTCATTTTACCTCTGACATCCTTGCACACCGCTTTACATTTGTCATTTCCTTTAAAGCACTTCTCGAAGTTCAAATTATGCCTCCCAGCTCAGATACACTGATATCTGTAAAACAAGCCTTTCCTCTGCCTGGCCAGCCCCCTCTTGCTTTCACCATATTCTTAATCCTTTTTTTTTTTTTTTTTTCCTTCCTGAGACCTTCCATAGCTCTGCCATTTCTAATGGATATGGGAGTTTTTCTTCTTCTTCTTCCTTCTTCCTTCTTCTCCTTCTCCTTCTCCTCCTCCTTCTTCTTCTCCTTCTTTCTTCTTTCTTCTTTTTTGAGACAGAGTCTTACACTGTCAGCCAGGCTGTAGTGCAGTGGCACAATCTTGCCTCACTGCAACCTCTGCCTCCCAGGTTCAAGCAATTCTCCTGCCTCAGCCTCCCAAGTAGCTAGGATTACAGGTGCCTGCCACCATGACCAGCTAATTTTTTGTATTTTTAGTAAAGACAGAGTTTCTCCATGTTGGCCAGACTCGTCTCAAACTCCTAACCTCAGGTTATCCACCCACCTTGGCCTCCCAAAGTGCTGGGATTACAAGCGTGAGCCACTGCACCTGGCCAAGACATTTTTATGAAGAAAAAGATGACATAATTATTTGATTTATAATGCCTTTCCATTATTAATTGATCATCAGGCTAGAGACCAACTGTGTTAGTCAACTTTCACACTGCTATAAAGAACTACCTGAGACTGGGTAATGTATAAAGAAAAGAAGGCTTAATTGACTCACATTTCTGCATGGCTGGGGAGGCCTCAGAAAACTTATAATCATGGCAGAAGGTGAAGGAAGGCACATCTTACATGGCTGCAGAAGAGAAAGAGAATGAGGAGGAACTTTCAAACACTTTTAAACCATCAGATTTCATGAGAACTCACTATCATGAGAACAGCATGGGGGAAACCATCCCCATGATCTAATCACCTCCCACAAAGTCCCTACCTCAAGATGTGGGCATTACAATTTGAGACAGGATTTGAGTGGGGACACAGAGCAAAACCACATCACCAACACATCTAAGAATTAACTTATCATTGTCAAACTCTAACCTGGACTTTCCATTTATTTTAATATTACAAGCTCTCCCCTTCCCATATATCCAGACTACTGATGCTCTGTCCCTTTTTTCTTCCTTTTCTTAGGAAGAATATTTTGTTGTCCAGATGAGAATCAAATGTGTGGAATAATTGGGTTATTTCTCCAGACAGTAGAATGGGTCCTTAGGTAGCTGGTGAAGTGTCTGAGCTGGCATCTGCATATTGAGAAGGAGTATGCAAGCACATTTTTAGTAACTTTAATGAGACTTCTGTACCCTTGACACTCAGAGTCAGGTGTATCAGACAAACTAGAAAAACAGCAAGAATACACACTTTACTCTGGAGAAGTTTGACCCAGAACAAAAGTCTCCAAATTTTCAGTGACATTGGAATAGGAAAGCCCAGCTCTTTGAAAATATAGTTAAAAGAGTACAGGGCCAATAAGTTATTTCTATTTCTCAATTTCTCTCCATCAGCACTAAATATATCAGTTCCTCAAATTCATCTTAGCAAAAATATAAGTAAATAAATGTTGATAATTCTTTAATTATGAAATAAAGACAAAGTTTAGTTTTGACAATATGATACTTCTAACCCAAAAGAAAATATATGATTGTAACTGGGATAAATGAAGATTTTATTGAAATACTTTATTGCACAGAAATACTTTTCAGATTAATCAGGAGGAAAGGAAGCTAATATTTATAAAATACCCAGTGTTTTAGACACTGTGCTATAATTTTTCTACAAAGCTGTAGTCAACTACAATGAATCAGACACATAACAATCCAAATGCTAATGCAATTTTTAAAACTTGAAAAATAGTACTTTAACTTGCTGCTTTTTTCATGAGCTATTGATTATAAAGTTGAAAAGAAAAAGTGATTTTAAGTGGTTGCAGTGAGATTGCTGTAGATGAGATTGCAGTTGATTTTCAACACTTTGAGGACTTATCAGAATCAGCAATCTTGATTGGAAGTCCAGGTTAAATATAAGACTGCATTTACAAAGCAGTGGCTTGTTGTGTCAGCCAAACTGTTATATTACTAACTCTATTAACTTTTAGTTTGTGTGTGTAGAACATAGTGGATACAAATAGTTTCATTTTGTCTAAAAGGAAGCATAGATACAGAGAAGCTAAATGGTTTTTATTTAACCTTCCACAGATAATTGACTAATACTGAATTAAATTTAATTCCTGGCTACAGGAATTTATGGTCTGGATGTTACACTTTTTCTACATGAAAATAAATTATTATTAGGCTATCTTTATAGTTTTAACTCTCATTTCCTGAGGATTATGATGTTAAATACATCCACTACTCTTACCCCCTCCTTTCTTCCCTCTGCCCACAATGTAATCCATAAAGAAACTCAAGACCTTGACCTTCTGAAGTAAGACCTCATTATCCAGCAATGCTAGAATGAGTAAGGGGACCAAAACACAGATAGCAGTCCACTCAGATAACACACACCATTTCTGAAATAGTGCTCCTTGCCATTATCAGAGAAGAAAATCAAAGTCACGAGAAAACATAAATCAAGGAAAGCAAAATTATTTTAACATTTAAATGGATTATTTTAGAATTTTGTAGGTATTATCATTGAATACAACCTAGTCCTCCCAAATTTATTGGGACAAACATCCCAATAATTTCAATATGAATTTCATCTAGGCAAGACTGGAAAAACAATGCATCAAATCTGCATGAATATCACAAGGGAGCAATGTCACCTTTGAGAGTTGAACCCTTCTCTACAGGCAGCAGGAGGGTTACAAGAGGTCAGGTCTAGGAATCAGTACATATGTGGTCTGGTCTTAGCTCCACCCTCTCTTTATTACTTAGGGCTATCACTTGACTTGTTAGAGTTTCAGTATCCTTCCTCATCGGTAAAATGAATATATTCTTTGTAACTCCTTTTCGGGTGGCTCTCACTGCCTTTGACTAAGGAAGAGACCAAGATGTGTGGCAGATCTGTATTGTATTGTATCAATTTAGCTAGACTGGAACCACATTTCCCAGAATCCCCTTCCCAGCATAGTTTCCCCTTAGTTTGGGCCACAAGAGGTTTAGACAAGATCTGGAAGGTGGAAGGGATGTAGCACCATCTTCTCTTTTTATACCTGGAAGCTCAGGGAAGAATGTGAGGCACTGCTGCCTCTCACTCACAGTGTTGCTCATCTGCCAGCTGGCCTGGATGGTGTGGAGCAGCAGCTAGGCCAGCCTCCACAGCACCTACAGTCCCTCTGGGTTGCCCTTCAGCTTCCTGGACTCCTGGGTCAGGAGCATGTTAAGCTTTATGATGAAGAGTCTGGTTTCACCTAGAGATACTTTAATGTCAAAATTGGAGGCTTTTAGAGGAGACATTGACAAGAGTTTCAGTTCATCCTTTTTGGTTACAGGTCATCAGTTCCTTGCTTCCTCCATTTCACATCCATTTGCCCTTCCCAAATGCCTGCCCTGCAGACTCCAGGGTGCAGCTTCAGGTACATAGCATCCCACAGACTTAGATCCCACAGTTGCATAAGGTTGAATCTCTACAATATATTTATCATATATGTGTGTGTGTATATATATATACACAGAGAGAGAAAGAGAGACATAGTGATAGATATGTATTCATGTATGTGTACTATTGATTTTGCTTCTCTGATTGAATCCTGACAGATATAGTTATATCTGAAAAACATGGACCGTTGATCTCAATATTCTCAGCATCAAGCTCATTGCTTATCTTAGCAAGTACTCAAGAAATTATTAAATCCAAAGTATTTATTTGGCAAACATCCAAGCATTAAACAAACCTAGGGGTTTTTTTGTTTGTTTGAGACAGGGCATGTCACCCAGGCTAGAGTGTAGTGGCAAGATCTTGGCTCACTGCAACTTCCACCGCCTGGGCTCAGGTGATCCTCCCACCTCAGCCTCCCAAGTAGTTGGGACTACAGATGTACTGCCACCACACCTAATTTTTGTATTTTTAGTAGAGACAGTGTTTCTCCATGTTGCTCATGCAAGCTGATCTCAAACTCCTGGGCTCGAGTGATCTGTCTCCCAAAGTGTTAGGATTACAGGCATGAGCCACTGTGCCTGGCCATGTATTTTTTAAAATGCAATGATCATCAAAAATAAATAGCAACTAGCTAATGAATGGTTTTCCTTGAGAATTTATTTGTCAGACAAATTATCTAAGAAAAGTTTTCTTCCTTAATCAGATCAACTTATATATAAGTTTGCTATGTCTTGTCTGGTTCTTTGATATAAAATTAAAACTTGTAAAATTTAAATATAAAAATACTTTATTTAATTTTTTATTTTTTTAATGAAACAAACAGGAAGCCGTTTGTAGCCAGTTAGTGGTGATTATTTCAGATTATAAATAAATATTTGTAATGAGATAAAAATAGCAAACACATTTGAAGTGGATAATATTTATAAGTGGAATGTTTTTACTTTTTTATTCTCAAAGATAAACATAGTTACTGGTTTCAATGGTGATTGCAAAGCTAAAACCAAGTTAATGTTAACTGAATTTTTACCAAAAACAAAATATAGGCATATTTTTGAAATTTTTGAAAACTGCAGAGATCTTTACTGGCCTCAAAAATATTTCTCCCAATTAAAACCATCACATCATATAATATGACTCCGCAAAAGAAATAACTCTAATGGAGTACCTATGACTTAGAAAGTCAAGGAACTGGAGCTAGATACAATCTTGGGAGTGGGGTAGCCACTGGGACCTTGAGGTACAGAAAGTCAAGGGACTTATAGCCAGGCAGGTAGGACATCACAAATACAATGTTAGTAAGAAGTAGGGCCCCAGTACTTGGAGGTATGTGAGAAGATGATGTAAAATTCATGCAATTTCTGGACCAAGATTATAGGCCGTGAGTTCAGGGACTGGACTATTCATTAATCTGTTCCCTATATTTTCCCTTCCTCTTGTTTCTCCCAAGCCATGTTTATATCTAAACCTGGCCTAAACCGCCAGTCACATTGTTATGTTTACTTATGTTCCAGCCCATAGTTCTTTCCAGAATTAGAGTGAATTCTGGAAATTATACATTCACCACACATGGTGAGAGGTGACAGTGTGCTAGCAGCCCTCACTCTTCGCGCCTCGTCGGCGTCAGTGTCCACTCTGGCGGCACTTGAGGAGCCTTTCAGCCCACCACTGCACTGTGGGAGGCCCTCTCCAGGCTGGTGGAAGCCAGAGCAGACTCCCTCTTCTTGTAGGGAGGTGTGGAGGGAGAGGGGTTAGCGGGAACTGGGGCTGCACGCAGTGCTCACAGGGCAGTGCGAGTTCCAGAGAGCACAGGTGCGGGCTCTGGGCCCCCTACTGGGAGCAGCCGGCCAGCGCTGCTGGTCCAGGGCAGTGAGAGGCTTAGGACCCGGGTCAGCAGCTGCACAGGTTGCACCGGGTCCCCCAGCACTGCCGGCCCACATGCACCCCACTTGAATTCTCCCCGGTCCTCAGATGCCTCCCTGCCGGGCAGGGCTGGGGACCTTCAGCCCACCATGCCTGAGCCTCCCCAACAAGCACCCCCACTCTGCTGCAGTGCCTGTTCCCATCAAACGCCCAAGGGCTGAGAAGTACAGGCACAGGGCGCAGGGTTCAAGACTGGCGTCAACTCCGCCTGCTCCCCAATGCGGGATCCACTAGGTGAAGCCAGCTGAGCTCCGGAGTCTAGTGGGGACTTGGAGAACTTTTATGTCTAGAGGATTGTAAATGCACCAATCAGCACTCTGTGTTTAGCTCAGGGATTGTAAATGCACCAGTCAGCACCCTGTCAAAATGGTCCAATCAACTCTTTGTAAAATGGACCAATCAACTCTCTCTTAAATGGACCAATCAGCTCTCTGTAAAACGGACCAATCAGCAGCATGTGGGTGGGGCCAGATAAAGGAATAAAAGCAGGCTGCAGGAGCCAGCAGCAAAGGTTGCCTTCCCCAGTTGGGAAGTGTTCTTGTGCCCTTTATAGTAAATCTTGCTGCTGCTTACTCTTTGTGTCCAGGCAGCCTTTATGAGCTCTATGAGCTCTAGCACTCACTGTGAAGGTCTGCAGCTTCACTTCTGTCAGTGAGACCATGAACCCAACAGAAGGAAGAAGTTCCAGACACATCTTAACATCTGAAGTTGCAAACTCCAGGCATACCGTCTTTAAGAACTGTAACACTCACCACAAGGGTTCCGGCTTCATTCTTGAAGTCACCAAGACCAAGAACCCACCGATTCTGGACATAATGGCATCTCATGGATGTATCACATCATCTCACATTCAACATGTTCAGATCCTGTTTTGGCCAGATCCTCTTCCTCTTTTCTGCATTCCTTCACTCTTCTATTGTTTCTATTAAACATACGTTGAACGCCAACCACGTACCAAATCCTGGAAATTCAGCAACAAATTAGATGGTCCCAGGCCACAAGAAATTTAGTCTGGTGCAGCAGTTTGGAACTCTAGCTACAAAATGGGATCACCTGGAGAATCACTATGTTGATTTCTTTAAATAGAAATCCTGCTGGGACTTTGGTTGGAATTGAAATTAATCTATAGATAAGTTTGGAAAGAACTGGTAATTAACAATAGTCTTCCAATCTATGAACATGACATATCTCTAATTTAAATCTTTGATTTATTTCATGGGTGATTTTTAGTTTCTGCATACAGATCTTGAATGTTTTTTGTTAAAATTATTCATAAGTATTTCATGGTTTTGGCTCTACTGCTACCAGACTTAAATTTTAATTTCTAAATATTTATTGATAATTAATGAAAATATTACTGGTTTTTAAATAGTAATCTTGTATACTGAAACCTTGCTAAATTCTCTTATTTTATTGGCTTATTTTAGGGATTATTTGGGAATTTTTGTAGAGGAAGTTATATTGTCTGTGAGTAAGGACAGTTTTATTTCTTCTTTTTTATCTGTATGAATTTTATTTCCTTTTTCTTGCCTGCTGCAAGGACCTTTATTACAATATTGCACAGGAGTGGGGAGAGTGGATAGCCTTACCTTGTTACACATGTAACATTGGTAACGGTTTTCAGGAAGATATCCTGTAGACGATTTTGAGTAATCAAATGAATATTTTAGGAGGGGACTCCATTTGTAGGGCGAAAGGAGAGTGGAGTTTAGAGTGAGATATACTGGGCTTAAAAGCTGGCTCTCCCATTCACCAGATTGCTAGCCTTAAATGACTTAATTGTAAAAGTGAGGAACTAATACTTATTTCACAGATTTTCATGAGACTTAACAGAGATAATGTATAGAAAGAACCTGGGATAGTGCCTAGCATCTAAGAGAGTTCATACAATCCCATCTCTACCATACAAAGTCATCTCTACTTTGTGACTTTTTAACCCCTCCAGGCCTCAAGTTTCTCATCAGTAAGAATAGATGGCAAGTTATAATGCCCACTTCTAAGGGTCATCGTAGGGATTAAATTATGAATTTAAGCAGAGTAAATAAAAGACTGCCAAAACAGATGAGGTACTATATAGATGTTAACTACGATTATCAGCATCATTGTTATTACCATTATTACAATGCTAGCTCACTTCAAGATTGGTTATTTATTGCCGCATAAGAAACCACTCCAAAAATCTGTGGCTGAAAAATAACAAAAATCATTTACTTGCTCATGATTTTGTAATGGGGGAAAGTCTGTGCTTTGGAAAATATAGGCTGGAGCAGCACAAATGGGGCTGGAGAACCCATGATAACTTCCAGTCATGTCTGGGGCCTCCACTGGGGTGGTAAAGTGGTTATGGCAAAGCTGAGCTTCTGTTTCTTTGTAATCTCACATCATCCATGGCTTTTCTCCACATAGCCTTCCTCTTCAGTGCAGGAGTGTAAGATTTTTAAATAGTTGCTCTGGGCTCTGAGAGGGCAAACACAAAAGCTACAAGGCCTCTTAAGGTATATGCTTGAAAAATCTCAGAATGTGATTTCTACCACATTCTGTCATTTAAAGTGAGTTACTAAAGCCAGTTCGATTTAAGGAAAAGGGAGCAAACCCATCTCTTGATGAAGGATGGCAAAAATCACCTTGTAAACTTACGTAACTCATGTGGCCATCTTTGGAAAAAATTTACCTCAATTTTTGCACACTCCCTTGGGAATAGCCTCAGTTAACTATGGTCACAAGTATATTCGCATTGGACTAACAAATCTCGAAAATACCTTCCAAATCAGCTGTCGACTCAAATTGTTATGTAGCAATGTGTAGGCAAGGGCCTCTCTGTGTGCTACTGCAGGGTCCTGCCAGGTGGGCTGGCTGCATCTTGGTAGGAAGGGCTCTGGATGTGGACTTTGAATTTTTTCCTAGTGAGCACAACTACAGCCTCATTTATTTAATGGCCATCAAAGTCTTTGTGCTAATTGACTGTCTTTTCTGGCCGTGAATAAAGGACTCACACCTGAAGAGAAGAGACTTCTTAAAAGAATGCAGACTTCTTAAATATACAGTTGCAGGTTTCTCAGTACAATTATCAGTTTTTTGTTTATTTTTAAAACATGTAAATTATCTGTATTTGCAAAACTATCTTGATTTATTAAAGTTGGCGATTTTACTACTAAAGTATTCATTTCAGGTCTGTCCACAGTTCTATTTTGATAAGCAAAACTTGGCATGCATACCGCTCCAGGCTCAAAATGTAATTCCTACTGGGGAGCTAAAATAAGGTTTCCACCTGGCCACTTTAAAAATTAAATGATTTTTAAAGTGTTGTTTTTCTACAATGTCCAAGCAGATCTTGGCAAGGCTTGGAAACGCAGCTGTTCTTTTCACCATGTCACTGTTACTTAATTAATCCATGAGGGCTAGACTTCCTGTAGTTACTACTGATCTTATCCAGCATCCTCTTTGAGGCCAACATCAGCATTTTGCAATATTACCCTCTTCTCTCCCCTCCTAAGAAATCCAACTTCTAAAGTATTAGCAATGTCAGCAGGATTCACAGAATGTTACTTAACAGGTCAATAAAACTTTCAATTCCCCCTCCTTAGACCTATGATCTCTTCTCTGTGAAAGTTCTCTCACTACCAGAACCCTATGTCTCCTCTCTGCTTTCTGGAAACCGCTTTATTCTCACAAGCAATCCTAAACTTGGATACTCTACTCAACTAAACTAAGCCTTCTATAACTGGTTTTCCTCATCCCCTTGCTCCTAGAAAAGCAGCTATGGGATTATAAATGTTTATAGGGTGGGTTCAGTAAAAAGAATTTCCTTCCCATCTATCCCCATTCACTTTATCAAATATTTCACTGAACAAGGCAAATCTTGAGGCAGAGAGAGGAAAGTAGGGTGGGGAGTGTTAGGCAGCAATAAGGAGCTCTACTTGTAAGAAAAATAAGAAGCAACAATCTGTTATGGGAAAGAACTGTCTTTTTATCCTTGATTTCTCCATTCATCTGTCTGACTCTTGCCCCTCAGATTATCAAGTACAAAAATAAAATGTACTGTTTCCTGGCCAAAACAACCAGCCATGAAGTTTGATTTAAACATGTCACCTTCTACCATGAATCCAGCACTAAGCAAGGCAGAGGAGGTGCAGCCAAATTCTCTTTCCATCTGAAAACTATCAACTTTCTAGAGACTCACAGATATGTGATTTCTAGAGAGCAAGACAGTATAGGAAAAAATTAGGCACATAACAGGTTATTAAAAGGTGAAAGCTATAAAATTCAGAAAAGCCAAGTGCTCAGAATCAACTGGGGCAGTCGGAAAAGGTTTCAAGATCTTGGCCAGGCACAGTGGTTCAAGCCTGTAATCCCAGCACTTTGGGAGGCCGAGACGGGCGGGTCATGAGGTCAGGAGATCAAGACCATCCTGGCTAACACGGTGAAACCCCATCTCTACAAAAAATACAAAAAACTAGCCGGGTGTGGTGGTGGGCGCCTGTAGTCCCAGCTGCTCGAGAGGCTGAGGCAGGAGAATGGTGTAAACCCAGGAGGTGGAGCTTGCAGTGAGCTGAGATCCGGCCACTGCACTCCAGCCTGGGTGACAGAGCGAGACTCCGTCTCGAAAGAAAAAAAAAAAAAAGAAAAGGTTTCAAGATCTGTCCATGCAGGAGTAGTGACATCATGGCCCAGAGAATGTATTTTTAGTAGATAAAAAATTTGGGGTTGGCAGGTGTTTTTGTTTCTGTTTTTCATTATTTTGAAGCCATCAACTCATTACCTTCTGGCTTGCAGAGTTTCTGAAGGAAGTCTGCTGTAATTCTAACCTTCATTCTTCTCTATGTATTTCTTCTCTAATATGTTTCTCTAAGATTATTTTTTAAATTTCTGCCAGTTTTCAAGTTTTTTGTCTATCCTTGGTTTTTAGGTGTTTGAGTATAGTGTATCTAAATGATTTTGGGGGTATTCATCCTGAATGTGGTTAATATTCTTGGGTCTATGGTTTGATATATTCTGTTATCCTTGAAAAAATTTTCAACTATTATGTCTTCATATATTATTGTACCCTATGCTCTCTCTTTTCTTCATTGCAGATTCCATTTACACCTATGTTAGCCTGTTTGATATTATCTCAAACTCCTGAATGCTCTGTTTTTATTTCTTTCACTCTTTTTTCTCTTTGAATTTCAGTTTGAGTAATTGATATTGGCCTATCTTCAAATTCACTAATTCTTTTCTAAGCTGTATCAAGGCTACTGATGAAAGCATTCTTCATCTCCATATGTTTTGTTTCTAGCATTTTCATTTGACTCTTTCCCATATGCTCCATCTCTTTACCAAAATTTCCAATCTGCTACTGCATGTTTCTACCTTTTCCATATTAAAGCATCTAACATATTAATCATACACGTTTTATACCTCCTGTCTGATAGTTTCAATATCTAGATCACCTCTGAGTCTGGATGTGTTCATTGCTTTGTCTCTTCATGAGGGCTTTTGTTCCATTGATTTCTGTGTATCTCATAAATTTGTGATTGTGAGACATAGTGTGTCTAACAGTGAGCCTAAGGAAAATAATAGTTATGCCTGGAAAGTTGAATCAATTTAATTAAGAGCTGGGTTTTTAATTTATTATTATTGCCATGGTTACCTTCAGTGCATCATCAGCTTCAAGTTCCTCTAGCATTATCTTTCACTTTTTATTAATAAAATTGAGTTGCTTGCCATTTCTAAACCAATTACTAGCAAGGAAAATGGAATTACCACGACTGATTTAGACTAGCAAGTGGGAGTAATTCCCTGAGTCCATGGATGGGTCCAGATTCCCAGCAGCATTTAGCTATCCAGTTTCCTAAGAATGCCATGGTTTTGTTAGTAAAGAGAAAGAGAGAAATGACTATTAGGTATACAGTCAACTTTTAAGTTTATGCCCAGACTAAAGCATGGTGACTTTTGTAGATCACCTTAACTCTTATGTTTACAACTGCATGTCTGGCCTTAAGAACTTGCCACTCTGACGACAAGATGGAGAGCTAAACCTAAATAATAAGTTTTCTTCCTGCTTCACCTCCATACCTCACATTATGGGACAGAGCCCCTGATCCACCAGCACCACCGGAGGGTCCAGAAACTACCCCAGCAATGGAAGAGGACCAGGAGCTGGAGAGAAAAATATCTGGATTGAAGACCTCAATGACTGAAGGTGAGAGGAAGACAGCCCTAGAAATGGTCCAGGCAACTGGAACAGATAGACACTGTGTGACATTTGTATTGCACGAGGAAGACCATGCCCTAGGAAATTCTCTACATTACATGATCATGAAGAACCCAGAAGTGGAATTTTGTGGTTACACTACACCCATCCTTCAGAGAGCAAAATTAATTTACGCATTCAGACTAGAGGTACCCTTCCAGGTGTTGAGCCATTTCAGAGAGGCCTGAATGAACTCATGAATGTCTGCCAACATGTGCTTGACAAGTTTGAGGCCAGCATAAAGGACTATAAGGATCAAAAAGCAAGCAGAAATGAATCCACATTCTAGTCCCTTACGCAGTATACAAGGAGAACTGTCCTCTAGGATATTCTCTTCCTGATGGTGCAGAACCCAGAATTAGAAGTTTGTGGTTACAGCATACTCTGTCTTCAGAAAGGTGTGATTCTAACTGTTGACCCCTCGCAACTGTTGGAATCTCTGCAAGAACCTCTGTATTCTTCTAATAAATTCCCTCTTTTATTTAAAAAAAAAAAAAAAAGAAGTTTTGCAGAACCCAGGCCCATTTATATATGTATATTTCTTACTCTAAAATGCCACCTTGTAATATCTGGTCCAGCTGTGTCCTTGAATATATGCTGAAGTCACAGATTCTTCTACAGTATATTGGACTGGGTGATGGTGAAAAGGGAGATTTGGTTTATGCTTTTCCTAGAATAGTAGCTCTCAAACTCTAATGATGCATCTGCGCAATCACTCTCTTCCTGGCATATTCTCAAACTAAAAATAACTAACATTCACATATTTACCAATCATGAAACTCTTTTGCATATTAAGCTCCCCCAAACACAACAACAACAAATGAGACAGCTAACAATCAACTGCCCATGTTATTTATACCAAAACATCCTGCCTCTAATTTGTTGTACCTTCATCATCTAGGTGATGTCACCCTTTCCTTTTATTGATCCTTCTCTTTAAGTTTTTTTCCCAACATGTGCCTAGTATCTTCCTAATATTTATGGTTATAGAATCAGAATGTCTTAAAGTGCTCCAAATTATTTTCCCCATGATTCTTATTAAAGTTACTGTCTTAGTCCATTTTCTCTTGTTATAGCAGAATACCACAAGTTGGGTAATGTAAAAAACATGAAAGTTTATTTAGCTCCTGACTCTGGAGGCTGGGAAGTCTAAGAGCATGGTGTCAACATCTGCTGAGGGCCTTTTGCTGCACTGTAACATGGAAGAAGGCATCACATGGCAAGAAGGCAAAAGCAAGAGAGCCAGAGACAGCTTACTTTTATAACAGCCATTCTCAAACAGAGCCACTTCCGTGATGATAAACCCACTCCCATTGATAGTAACATTAATCCATTAATGAGTGCAGAGGGATTACGTTTTCAACACATGAATTTTTGCGGGACACATTCAAACATTACAAATTCCTATTTATGAGTGCCCTGGGTTCAAGCTATTTGTAAGGAGGGAACTTCTTCTTCCCGACTCACATCAAGATGTAAATTATTGACAAAATGTAGTGATCGGATCAAAAATGAATTAGGTGTTTTCTTATATCTTTGTAAATGATTCAAACTTGAATTAGTTATTATTTTACTGCAAGGTTTGTGAGAAAACATAAAATTCTACTGTACATAGTCAGGTATAATGCAATCACCACTTTGTCTTTTAAAGTCTAAAATAGTTTTTAATTGATAGTGATTATGGAAAACATACAATGTTATAATAGATGTCTTAGTTTATATCATGCTTACATTTACTTAAAATGGAATATTTCAAAGAAAAAATACAATTAGGCTTAAATTTTCTATTATTTACTTCCATGACTGTATGTGTCCTGCAATTGTCAAAATGTTCTGTGGCTTTCGGGATGCAGCAGAGGAAAATTGAGGCTATGCCTTTGTCAAATGACATTAGTCCATAAAATACTCATAGTTCCTTATATTTCTTTTAATATTTTGTGACACATTATAGAGATATAGACTGTTACACAGTTTCCCTTCAGCAAGGATTTAGATGAAAAGCTGCTCTATCTATCTATGAAGGCAGTCCCCAGTTCTCAAACATTGTTTGCACATTAATCTCATCAAAGAAAAATTTGAACTTTATGAGACCTTTTCAGAAACCTCAAAGGCTACCAATGTCTTTAAAAAGATAATAAGGGGCTGAGCGCAGTGGCTAACACCTGTAATCCCAACACTGGGGGGGCAAAATGGGTGAACTGCTGAGCTCAGGAGTTTGAGACTAGCCTGGGTGTTTTAACATGGTGAAACCCTGTCTCTATCAGCAATTCCAAAATTAGCTGAGTGTCATGGCACCCATCTGTGCTCCCAGCTACTCAGAGGCTGAGGTGGGAGGATCATTGAAGCCCGGAAGTTGAGGCTGCAGTGAGCAGTCAGCCTGGGTGACAGAGTGAGACCCTGTATCAAAAAAAAAAAAAAAAAGAAAAGAAAAAAAGATAAAGATAGAGATAAGATAGGGGTGGTGAAGGAAGATCTTTGCCAGGAAACAAGAAATACCCCGGGGCACAAATGTTTGGCATCTTCTCCTCGCAAACCATATTGGTCTAATATCTTACTATCTCTCATCTAACCAACCAACAAAAATAGTCTCTGAATGATCCTGATTCCACTCTTGAGCTTCCATGTCTGCTCTCCACACTGAAGTCAGAGCGGTCTTTAAACATTTTTAAATGATATAAATGATATAACATTTTATTTTTACTACTTTTACTATTTTACTACTCTAGCCTTCTTTCTGCTACATGAGCACATCAATCTGATTCTAACTTCAGGGACATTTCACTGCCACTCCCTTAACCCAGAATTCTATTTATGCTTTTTATGTTTAATTTTTGTGAGTACTATAAATATATGTGTGTGTGTGTGTGTGTGTGTGTGTATATATATTTATGGGATAGATGAGATGTTGTGACAAGCATGCAATGCATAATAATCACATCATGGAAAATGGGGTGTCCATCTCCTTAAATATTTATCACTGTGTTACAAACAATCCAATTATACTCTTTTAGTTATTTTTGAAATGTACAATTAAATTATTATTGAGTATAGTCATCCTGTTGTGCTATTGATCTTATTCACTCTATTTTACACTCATTAACCATCCCCAACTCCCCTCCATCCCCACTCACCTCACCCTTCCACTACCCTTCACAGCCTCTGATAATGATCTTTCTACTCTCTTTCTCCATGAGTTCAATTGTTTTTATTTTTAGATCCCATAAATAAGTGAGAACATATGATGTTAGACTTTCTGTGTCTGGCTTAATTAATTTCACAGAAAGATCTCCAGTTCCATCTGTGTTGTTGCAAATGACAGAATGTCATTCTTTTTATGACTGAATAGTACTCCATTGTGTTGATAAGTGAAAAAGTTCAGCCAAATTAAATCTAAAGAAGTTTAATAGAGCAACAAACAATTTGTGAATTGAGCAGCCTCCAGAGCTAGAGTAGGCTCTGAGACGCCAGTGCAGTCATGTGGTAGAAGATTTATGGACAGGAAAAGAAAGTGACTTACAGAAAATGAAAGTGAGATACAGAAACAGCTGGATTGGTTACAGCTTGGCTTTTGCCTCATTTAAACAGGAGTTGAACAGTTGGCTACATTTGATTGGCTAAAAGTTGGTGATTGGCACAAGTGTAGGCTATGATGTATTTACACCTCCACTTGTTCACAATGTAGAGAAAAGCCTTTAGATTGAAATTAAAATATGTAAGGAGGCAGCTTTAGGCTAAATTTGATTGAGCAATTCTTCCCTTTTGGTCATCTTCTCAATTTTGAGAGATTGACCAAAACTTTAGTCATTGATGTCACTATCACCATTGTAAATGTATGTATTTGGTCTTGAAACCCTCTTGGAAACAGTAGAACAGTGGGTTTTGCAAGGTGAGAACAAAGACTTCAGGCTATTATTTTTTTAAGGGTTAGAGTAGAAGGTACCTCCTTATGCTGGAATTTTTTGTTAACAGGATAAAACAAACAAACAAGGAAATAAAAAACAGGACCTGGTATGTTCTGGATATATGTTTTCTTCAAGTCTTAGTGTGACTATGTCACATTTAACATGAGTGATTCCATTTTGGTTTGGTCTGACCCACTGGGGCCTAGTGCATTACCTCAGTCCAAAACAATAGCCTCCCATAATTTTGTTTAAAAATTTCCCCCTTTTGGTCAGATTCTCACTTAGGCAAAAGTGTGTCCAAAACTTAAAGCCTTAGCAGCACTCTCAGTTACCATCACTTTGGGTTTTTGGTCTCAGCATGTCATTCATAGGGTACAGTGCTCTCATGGTCTCACATTTCCTTCAGCTCTTGTCATTCCAGTTAAAGAGAGACCACTTAATATTCTGGAGATGGCTGCATGCAAACATTTAAAACTTTTGAGAGAATATAGTGCACCAGGGAGACTACTGTTATGACTATCAGGAGGATAACACCAAGAGTTTGGAGTATGCTCCTTAGCCAGGATCCCCATAAACCAAACCACCTAAAATTAAATAGATCAGAGAATTAGCTAGATAAACAGTCTACTTGCTTAACTAAGCAGTCTCTTAGTTTATCCCCTACAATTGAATCTCTATAATCTACATTTGATGTATTTCTCCATAGACCACAAGTGCCAGGAGCTGCACAGATACTTCTGTTTAGCCAGTAAGTAATCTAGAGCAATTATATTATTTACCATAACTTTCACAAGAGATTTTAAAGTCTGTTATGTACCATGGCCTTTCCAGTAGAATCTTCTATAGAGCATACAATGGGGTATTCATTTATAATCATTGTCTCTTTTACTCCAGACTATGGAACAAAGGACCTAACAAATGAAGCCCTTCTAGAAGAGTGAAGGCCTCCTGACAATGTTCTCTTTAACCCATGGTGTGGGTAAAGAGGAGTGAACCAACGTTTTGTTTCTGACTGATTATGGGGCATAAATCTACCGTTAAAGTTTCTTACTGATGCTGAGTCTTCCTCTTTCATCTATCAAGTGTAAGGTTATCTATGTATAAGGCTGGCTGCAAAATCCTTCACAAATGAAAGTATACCCCATTAGTGCACATGATGGATCCCCTTTTCACTTCTATTTTCCATAGAGGCATAAACAACGAAAAAAATATTCAAAGATAAGAGTCTCATGACACTAGAAGTCTTAATCCATGATCCTGGGAAATGCTGTTCACATCAAGGATGCCATCATTTGGAGGGAGAAACATCCCTGATTAGCTTTACCTTAAGGAAATTTTGAAGTTCCAAGAGTGTGGAGGGAGCCTTCTTAGGGATTGTAAGATTATGAACCCAAGGTTCAAAGTCTTAAAGTTTTGCTGCAGTGTGGATGGCAAGGGCAGTCTTTCTCACATGTTCTCAGAAGATCCAATCTTCAGGTTCTGGATTGTGAGTCCTCAGTCAGTGAATCATCAAAAGCTTTCTTTACCTGGGGAAAATACACCGTGGCATAATGATCTACTGTAATAACATCAGCCCCATGGGAAAACTTTTATATGACCAGAAAATATGCATTGAAAATCACAATTGAATGAGATACTTCTGTAAATGTTTAAATGGCCCATCAGGTAGCTAAATGTACCTGAAACTGTCTTCCCAGGAATATGGTTTTCACAAACCAAACATTGGTCTTAAACTAATTTAGCAATTTAGAAGTTATCACACCAACATATACTTAATCTGGATAAGTTTATCTTTTCCATGATGAGTCATGGAATATGGAATTTTAATAACAAAAGCTTTAAGGACTCAGGAAGGACAAGGTGTCCATCCTGGTTCTTCATGAGCCCATGTTTAACATTAACTTATGCCCTTTTGAATACTGGTTATTTCTCCAATTTAGGTGCATAGCACTGATAACTGATGGGTTATCATAGGTAATTTGACTTAGACCATGGAGTTTATTTAAATTATATATATAAACAATTTCAGTATTGGCTGATTTAGCATGAAAATCTGGCAATGTATTTACTTTGTATTCAATTAATTTTTGTGCTACTCGGGTTAGCAGTTTTATAAAGTAGTCAGTCTTTTTTATGAAAAAATGCTCATCATCACTCACCATCAGAGAAATGCAAATCAAAACCACAATGAGATACCATCTCACACCAGTTAGAATGGCAATCATTAAAAAATCAGGAAACAACAGGTGTTGGAGAGGATGTGGAGAAATAGGAACACTTTTACACTGTTGGGGGGATTGTAAACTAGTTCAACCATTATGGAAAACAGTATGGCAATTCCTCAAGGATCTAGAACTAGATGTACCATATGACCCAGCCATCCCACTACTGGCTATATACCCAAAGGATTATAAATTATTCTACTACAAAGACACATACGCACGTATGTTTATTGCGGCACTATTCACAATAGCAAAGACTTGGAATCAACCCAAATGTCCATCAGTGACAGACTGGATTAAGAAAATGTGGCACATATACACCGTGGAATACTATGCAGCCATAAAAAAGGATGAGTTTGCATCCTTTGTAGGGACATGGATGCAGCTGGAAACCATCATTCTTAGCAAACTATCACAAGAAGAGAAAACCAAACACCGCATGTTCTCACTCATAGGTGGGAACTGAACAATGAGATCACTTGGACTCAGGAAGGGGAACATCACACACTGGGGCCTATCATGGGGAGGGGGGAGGGGGGAGGGATTGCATTGGGGAGTTATACCTGATATAAATGATGAATTGATGGGTGCTGACGAGTTGATGGGTGCAGCACATCAACATGGCACAAGTATACATATGTAACAAACCTGCACGTTATGCACATGTACCCTAGAACTTAAAGTATAATAAAAAATAATAATAATAAACATAAAATAAAATAAATAAATAAATAATAAAATAAAATTCCAGGAATTTTTACCCACTTCAAATGATCTGATTCTAAATTTACCAGAAACCCATATTCTAGCAATCTTTTCAGGATCCTTTCCATTCTTTCATGAAACTCCTGAAAGACACCACATTCTAGGATTTTGCATGCTTAAAGTTTTCAAAAACTGCATCAGCATTAAGCAGTTAGCTGTGGAAATGACTTTAAATAGTCACAAAGACACAATTGACAAGGAAATTTGGTTATTTCTGTGGTCAACAATAACTTAACCATAATTATGATTGATGGATATACTCAAACATATTAGAATTTTAGAAATCCCATAAAATTTTGGAACATATATTAACATTCATTAAAATATAACCTGACAAAAATTAAACATTATTGTTTTATTTTGACAATACTTTCCATGTAACTTAGCATGTCAAATAATCCTGTTTACCTCTCTTTTTGATGTTTCAGGGGCACTCTGTAGCATCCCAAAGTTAGAGGTCACAAAAGACAATTTTGAAACTGAAATTTGATTTGGGGAAGGCTGTCAATATGTTAGTGCTTTAGAACACTTGATATTATAAAATAGAGTTCCGGGTCACCATAAATCATTCATTTAGCCAAAATTATGACTCAAAAATTTTAGAAAGGCAAAACTCATTGACAGAGGGAAGACTTAGCTTTCCAAACAATCTGTCTCATGTCTTTCTCTTATTTTTCCTGCAGTTTATTCAAAAGACAAATAAAAATATTGCATTGCCCTTTAATATTAAATTAAAATCTTGTTCAAAAGAGAAAGCCCAATCTCACTCTTGCATTAGTGTACCATTAATGTCAACCCCAATCTTTAATAAAACCTTACAGAAAAATCTATTAAATCTTAATCAGTGTGATCATAAGGTGAAATACTCATAAATGTTTTATAACCCTTTAAAAATAAAAGCACATCAGTGCTCTAAGAAAACCCTGTTGTGCTATTATTCCAATGTTCAATTTATGGGAAAACTGGATAATACATATTTAAATATAGCCAATATGTTCACATCCAGAGTATTTTTTTTTTTTTACAAAATTGTTTACAAGCCTTCTAAAACTTTATCAAACCTTCAGCTTTATTCTATTTAACTTAAAACAATCCTTTATCCTTTTAATCTAGGCAAAAAATTTACATTCCCATGTCTTCTTAAAATCTTTTACCAAAAGCACATTTCACTTTCCTCACACACCTTGCATGTAAAACTGTTTTTTCAGTAGTCTCAATTACATGGTACAATGTTAACTCTTAACAATTTTTATTTTTGTTGAAAAACCTGGTAAGTAATTTTAATTATGTACTAGATGTGGAGCCTAGAACACCAAACAGAAATGAAGATAAAGTCTGACTCTTTCCAGCATAGCCAGGGCATTTGGCTAACTCTACATGTCTCCGTACTTTACCTAGATTCTAATTCCCGGGGTTCCTTGAGGAAAACAAAGGTTTTTTCCAAAGCCTGTAGTGTCTTTTTTTTCCCAAGGAGTTCCGAGCCATTAGAAATGATCTTGGGTCCTCTCATATGAGCATCAAGAGTGGGAAGAAGACAACATTGAGAAAAACAATTCAGTTGACTGAGAATAAAAAGACCTTTTTTTTCTAGAAAAACACCACCCAAGAAGAGAAAAAAATATATGAAGGTATTTTAAATATATATATATATATATATGGTCTTTTATTTATTTATATATATAGATATACACACACACACAAAAAAAAAATCTTGGATATCCACTTTTAATTAAGCTGACTTTTAACTATTGCCCTCTTACTATGAGACTAGCCAGACCAAATGGCCAATATTTCTGGTTTTGAATTTTACCAAAAGTAACCTCCCAGGTTCTTAGAGAAAAGAAAATTCAAGACAGAAAGTCAGAAGTTGTTCACGGAGAGGAAGAAAATCAATAAATGACAAAAGTCACAGAGATATCAAACCAGAAAGGACTCATTCTTTAAGCCAGGAATTACCTCAGAACCTGGGCACAATTGTGAAGAAATAAAGCTTTAGCTACTGAGTCTAATGTAGTCAATTTTGAGCTTGCAAAGTCTTTTAACTGTTCAAGATAATTTTTAAAGCTAACTATGACATGAATCCCCAGATTCCTGTTCCCTGGATGGCAGAGACCAAAAGAAAGTACTGTCTTGTGGTTACAAGGTCAAGCTCCCAAGGACATAAACAAGATGAGAGGGAAACCTCATCTAGTTTCAAGGATCTGCAGCAAGGTTAGTAACTGATAAGTTTGCTGGGCTGGCTTGAACAGCCAACTTACAGGGGTCCTAATCCCACATTCTATTCTATGGTACCCCTCTTTATGACAGAACGACACAGAAAGAAAATTCATAGCACAAAGTACACTAGATTTGCTTCAGCTTAAGTGAGGTACAGTAACAGCTGGATTTGTTACAGCTCAGCATTTGCCTCATTTGAACATGATTCAAACAGTTGGCTCCATTTGATTGGCCAAAACTCAGTGACTGGCACAAATGTAAGCTACAGTCTGTTTACACCTTCATTTATTACAGTTCCTGATGTACAGAAAAACTTTTAGGCCTGATATGATTTGGTTGTGTCTCCACCCAAATCTCATTTTAAATTGTAGCTGCATAATTCCTTTGTGTTGTGGGAGGGATCCAGTAGAAGATAATTGAATCATGGGGGCAGTTCCCCCTCTACTGTTCTCATGGTAGTGAATAAGTCTCAAGAGATCTGATGGTTTTATAAGGGGTTTCTCCTTTCATTTGGCTCTCATTCTGTCCTTGCCTGCTGCCATGTAAGACTGCCTTTCATCTTCCATCATAATTGTGAGGCCTCACCAGCCACATGGAACTGTGAGTCCATTAAACCAGTCTTGAGTATATCCAGTCTTGGGTATGTATTTATTAGCAGTATGAAATTGACTAACACAAGGCAGAACTTAAAATATGTAAGCAGGCAGATTTAGGCTAAACTTGATTTAACAGTATATCTGTACCACACTTTCTACCACATTTTCTTTATCCATTCATCTGTTGATGGAAACTTAGGTTGCTTCCAAATGTTCGCTATCATGAGCAGTGCTGCAACAAACATGGGAGTGCACATATGTCTTTGATATACTGGTTTCTTTTAGTTGGGGTATATATCCAGCAGTAGAATTGCTGGATCACATGGTAGCTCTACTTTTATTTTTTCAGGAACCTTCAAATGCACTTTATTGTGGTTGTACTAATTTACATTTCCACCAACAGTGTACAGGATTCCCTGTACAGGATTCTCTTCACATCCTTGACAGAATTTGTTATTGCCTGTCTTTTGGATATAAACAATTTTAACTAGGGTGATATGAAATCTCATTATATTTTTAATTTGCATTATTCTGATGATCAGTGATGTTGAGCACCTTTTCATATACCTGTTTGTTATTTGTTTGTCTTCTTTGAGAAATTTCTATTCAGATCTTTTGTCCATTTTTAAATCAGATTATTAGATTTTTTTCCAATGAATTATTTGAACTCCTTATATATTCTGGTTATTAATCTCTTGTAAGGTGGGTAGCTTACAAATATTTTCTCCCATTCTGTCAGTTGTCTCTTCATTTTGTTGATTGTTTCCTTTGCTATACAGAAGCTTTTTAACTTGATGTGATTACATGTGTCAAATTTAGCTTTGGTTGCCTATACCTGTGGGATATTACTTAACAATTTTTTTTTTTTTTTTTTTTTTTTTGCCAGTTCACTGCCTTGGAGAGTTTTTCCAATGTTTTCTTTTAGTAGTTTCATAGCTTGATGTTGTTGATTTAAGTATTTAATCCATTTTTATTTGATTTTTTTATATGGCAAGAGATATGGGTCTAGTTTCATTCTTCTGCATATGGATATCCAATTTCCTAGCACCATTTATTGAAGAGATTGTTTTTCCCCCAGTGTATGTTTTTGGTACTGTTGTCAAAAATGAGTTCATTATAGGTGAATGGATTTGTTTCTGGGTTTTCTATTCTGTTCCTTTGGTCTATGTATCTATTGTTATGCCAGGACCATGCTGTTTTGGTTACTATAACTCTGTAGTATAATTTAAAGTCAGGTAATGTGATTCCTCCAGTTGTGTTCTTTGGCTTAGGATAACTTTGGCTATCCTGGGTCTTTTGTAATTCCATATAAATTTTAGGACTGTGTTTTCTATTTCTGTGAAGAATGTCACTGATATTTTGATAGGTATTGCATTAAATCTGTAGACATCCTTGGGTAGTATGGACATTTTAATAATAATGATATTCCCAGTTCATAAATATGGAATATCTTTTGATTTTTTGTGTCCTTTTCAACTTCTTTCACCAATGTTTTATAGTTTTCATCATAGAGAGCATTCACTTCTTTGCATTAGTTTATTCCTAGGTATTTTATTTTATTCATAGCTATCGTAAATGACCTCACTCAGCTTTTGCTTGTTTGAGAAAGTCTTTATCTCTCCTTCATTTTTGTAGAATAGCTTTGGTAGGTAGAGTATTCTTGATTGGCAGTTTTTGTTTTCCTTCAGCACTTTGAATATATCACCTCACTCTCCGCTGCCCTGTAAAATCTCTGATATAGTTTGAATGTGTGTTGCCACCCTAATCCCATATTAAAATATACCTCCCAATATTGGGGATGGGACGTGGTGGGAGGTAACTGGATCATGGGGTTGGATTTCTCTGATTTCTCTTGAATGTTTTAGCACCATCCCCTTGATACTGCCCTTATGATAATGAGTTCTCTGATCTGATCACTTAAAAGCGAGATCTGATCACTTAAAAGCGTGCAGCACTTCCCTTCTCACTCTCATGCTTCTACTTTTGCCATGTGACATGCATGCTCTCCCTTTGCCTTTCACCATGATTAGAAGCTTCTTGAGGCCTCCCCAGAATCAGATGTCACCATGCTTCCTGTATGGCCTGTAAAGCCATGAGCCAATAAAACCTCTTTTCATAATAAATCATCCAGTCTCAAGAAATAGAAAAGCTATTTCTTTTTAGCAATATGAGAATGGATTAAAATTTATCTGCTCATAAATTTGCTGCAAGCCTTATTAAAATTTTCTTATATGTGACATGCTTCCTTCAGGACCACTTTTTGATTTTGATTTCTGACAGTTTAATTATAATACATCTTAGCATAGCCTTGTTTGGATTGATTCTCACTGGAGGCCTTTGATCCTCCTGTGACCTGAATACGTATCTTCCCTTACATCTGGAAATTTCTCTGTTATTATTACTTTAAATACACTTTCTGGCCTTCTGTCTCTTTTCTTGTTCTTAAACTCCTATAATTTGAATATTTTCTTTCTTAATGCTGTCCCATAAATCCTGTATTTTTTAAATTCCCCCTTTTTTTCCCTCTGACAGTATATTTTCAAATCAATCTGTCTTGGAGTTTACAGGTTCTTTCCTCTGGTAAATCAAACCTGCTGTTGATGCTCTCTGTTGGATTTTTTATTCCATTTATTGTATTTTTTCAGATCCAGAATTTCTTTTTTAAGATATAATTTTAATCTCATTAATTTTTTTGTTTCGGTCTTTTTTTATTCTATTGAATAGTTTCTATGTATTTTCTTGAAGTTTGCTAAGCTTTCTTGAGATGATTATTTGATTTTTTTGTCTGTGTGAGACAGTTCATACATCTCTATTTCTTTAAGATCCACTATTGGGAAATTATTGTTTTCTTTTGGTAATAATATGTCTTTTTGATTTTTAGTTTTTCTTATTGCCTTATACTGATGTCTTTGCATTTGGTGAAACAGTTACCTCTTCCAGATTTTACAGGCTAGTTTTGATGTGGACCGACCATTGCCTACAGGGGCATATGAAGGTACTTGATGGGTATGATGCAGCAGCTCTGGCACCACTGAGGGTGCAGCTGTGTAGTCTCTGTGCAGCTTTGACAGCTGAAATTGGTGTTGACAAAGACTGTAGGGATCCTCAGAAGCTAAGGATGTGGATGGCCACACTGGCACTGAGGGTTGTTGGGGTCGTAGGGGGTGATGGATGCTAAGGTCCTTCCAATCTCTTTTTCTTCTACTGGGGAAGCTGTGGCTGAGGGGATTCTTCTTGGCACTGGGTCTGGCCTGTGGACTCACTTTTGGTGGCCGTGGCATCAGTATCTCATGAGTGGTGCCCACGAGGTGCCACCAAACTGAGGCCTGAAGCATAGGCAATGTGGAGGCACTGGGGCAGTAATGGCATTTGTGTCCAGGGTACAAGCACCCCTGCTGCCATGTTGGTAACAGTATGCAAGGCATAGATGCTTATGAAGCAGCTGGGATCCAAGAACAAGGAGCACAGGCATGAGAAGAGTTACAGTGATTCAAAGGTCAGGGTAGGACCTACCTCTCTATGGCAGCTGAGCTGGTGAATAGAACATGGCCATGCTCAGAGAGACTGTAGCTCTAGTTCCCAGAGTGCAAACCAGCTCACTACAGGGATGGCTCCAGGGATGGCTACAGTGTGTCTGTGACACACTGTAGGCACAGAGCCCAGGTCTGGAATGTGGGCAGTCACAGGCAGCTGTGGCTCAGGGGTCAGGGCATGCATAGGCTTGGGAGAGATGACAGCCCCTTTCCTGAAATGGCTCAGCAGTAGCAGCTTCTTGGTGGAGGCTGGGGCAGGGTGCAACCATGCCTTCCTTTCTAGGGTTCCCTAGCAGGAATGGTCCTTTTTTACCTCAGTGGCAGAAGGTGCTGCTGTCCTTTGCAGAGAGGTCACTGAGGACCATAGTAGTTCCCACCACATGGCTGATACAAAGAGCTTTTATTTTTCTTCTTTGTTTCAAGCCATTTCCTGGCATATCACATATGCCAATCTCACACGTGAGTATCGTATTTGTCCTTAAAAGAGTCCTTATGGTGGTAAAACTGCAGACTTTGGCAAGGTCACAATCATTGGACACTACCAGGAAAATCCTTCAATACATTCATTATACTAAGTAAGAATGAGAATAGGGAAGGGTGAAGTGGAAGACAAAAAGGAAAACTTCAAAGGGTAGCTGGCAAGATGGCTGAATAGGAACAGCTCTTGTCTGCAGCTACCAGCAAGATCAATGCAGAAGGTAGGTGATTTCTGCATTTCCAACTGAAGTACCAGCTCATCTCATTGGGGCTGGTTAGGCAGTGGGTACAGCCCATGGACGGTGAGCTGAAGCAAGGTGGGGCGTTGCCTCACCCAGGAAGTGCAAGGGGTCAGGGAAGTCCCTCCCCTAGCCAAGCGAAGTTGTGAGGGACTGTGCCATGAGGAACTGTGTGTTCTGGCCCAGATACTATGCTTTTCCCATGGTCTTAGCCCACCACAGACCAGGAGATTCCCTCAGGTGCCTATGCCACCAGGGCCCTGGGTTTCAAGCACAAAACTGGGAGCCATTTGTGCAGACAATGAGCTAGCTGCAGGAGTTTTAATTTATACCCCAGTGGCATCTGGAATATCAGTGAGAGAGAATCATTTACACCACTGGAAAGGGGGCTGAAGCCAGGGAGCCAGGTGGTCGAGCTCAGTGGAGATCCCAACCCCACAGAGCCCAGAAAGATAAGACCCACTGTCTTAAAATTCTTGCTGCCAGCACAGCATTCTGAAGTCAACCTGGGACACTTGAGCTTGGCAGGGGAAGGGGCATCCACCATTACTGAGGTTCAGTAGACAATTTTCCCCTCACAGTGTAAACAAAGCCATTGTTAAGTTCAAACTGGGCATACCCCACTGCAGAAAAGCTGCTGTAGCCAGACTACCTCTCTAGATTCCTCCTCTCTGGGCAGGGTATCTCTGAAAGAAAGGCAGCAGCCCCAGTCAGGGGCTGACAGATAAAACTCCCATCTCCCTGGGACAGAGCACCTGGGGGAAGAGGCAGCTGTTGGCACAGCTTCAGCAGACTTAAACGTTCTTGCCTGCCAGCTCTGAAGAGAGCAGTGGATCTCCCCACACAGTGCTTGAGCACTGCTAAGGAACAGGCTGCCTCCTCATGTGTTTCCCTGATCCCCAGGCCTCCTGACTGGAAGAAATCTCACATCAGAGGTAGACAGATAACTCATACAGGAAAGCTCCAGCTGGCATCTGGCAGGTGACCCTCTGGGATGAAGCTTCCAGAGGAAGAAATAGGGAGAAACCTTTGCTGTTCTGCAGCCTCTGCTGGTAATACCCAGGCAAACAGGGTCTGCAGTGGGCCTCCAGCAAACTCCAGCAGACCTGCAACAGAGGGATCTGTTAGAAGGAATACTAACAAACAGAAAGGAAGAGCATCAACATCAGCAACAGGGACGTCCACACAGAAACCCCATTTGAAGGTCACCAATATCAAATAACAAAGGTAGATAAATCCACAAAGATGAAGAAAAGCACACAAAAAGGCTGAAAACTACAAAAATCAGAATGCCTCTTCTCCCCCAAAGCATCAAAACTCCTCGCCAGCAAGGGAAAAAAACTGGAGAGAGAATGAATTTGATGAATTGACAGAAGTAGGCTTCAGAAGGTGAGTAATAACGAACTCCTCTGAGCTAAAGAAGCATGTTCTAACTCAATTCAAGGAAGCTAAGGACATTGAGAAAAGGTTAGAGGAATTGCTAACTAAAATAACCAGTTTAGAGAAGAACATAAATGACCTGATGGAGCTGAAAATCATAGCATGAGAACTTTGTGAAACATACACACGTATCAATAGCCAAATCAATCAAGCACAAGAAAGGATATCAGAGGTTGAAGAGCAACTTAATGAAATAAAGCAGGAAGAAAATATTAGAGAAACAAAAGAATGAAAAGGAATGAACAAAGCTCCAAGAAATATGGGACTATATGAAAAGACCAAACCTACATTTGATTGGCGTACCTGAAAGTGACAGGGAGAATGGAACAAAGTTAGAAAACACTCTTCAGGGTATTATCCAGGAGAACTTCCCCAACCTAGTAAGACAGGCCAACATTCAATTCAGGAAATAGAGAGAACACCACAAAGATACTCCTCGAGAAGAGCAATCCCAAGGCACATAATCATCAGATTCACCAATGTTGAAATGTAGAAAAAAAATATAAAGGGCAGTCAGAGAGAAAGGTAGTGTTATCCACAAAGGGGAGCCCACCAGACTAACAGCGGATCTCTCTGAAGAAGCTCTACAAGCCAGAAGAGAGTGGGGTCCCATATTCAACATTCTTATAGAAAATAATTTTCAACCCAGTATTTCATAACCAGTCAAACTGAGTTTCATAAGTGAAGGAGAAGTAAAATTTTTTTACAGACAGACAAATGCTGAGAGATTTTGTTACCACCAAGCCTGCCTTACAATAGCTCCTGAAGGAAGCACTAAATATGGAAAGGGAAAACCAGTACCAGCTACTGCAAAAACAAGCCAAACTGTAAATACCACTGATACTATGAAGACACTGCATCAACTAGTGTGCAAAATAACCAGCTAGCATCATAAAGACAAGATCAAATTCACACATAACAATATTAACCTTAAATGTAAACAAACTAAATGCCTGAGTTAAAAAATACAGACTGGCAAATTGGGTAAAGAGTCAAGACCCATCCATGTGCTCTATTCAGGAGACCCATCTCACATGTAAAGACACACATAGACTCAAAATAAAGGGATGGAGGAATATTTAACAAGCAAATGGAAAGCAACAAAGAAAAAGAGAAAAGAAAAAGAAAAGCAGAGGTTGAAATCCTAGTCTGATAAAACAGACTTTAAACCAAAATAGATCAACAAAGACAAAGAAGGGCATTACATAATGGTAAACTGATCAACACAAGAAGAGCTAACTATCCTAAATACATAGGTACCTAATATATGACCACCCAGATTCATAAAGTAAGTTCTTTTTTTTTATTATTATTATACTTTAAGTTCTAGGGTACATGTGCACAAAGACCCACAAAGAGACTCAGACTCCCACACAATAATAATGTGAGACTAACACCCCATTATCAATATTAGACAGATCAACAAGACAGAAAATTAACAACGATATTCTGGACTTGAACTCAGCTCTGGACCAAGCAGACCTAATAGACATCTACAGAACTCTCCACCCCAAATCAACAGAATATACATTCTACTCAGCACCACATCACACTTATTCTAAAATTGACCACATAATTGGAAGTAAAACACTCCTCAGCAAAGGCAAAAGAACAAAAATCATAAGAGTCTCTCAGACCACAGCGCAAACAAATTGGAACTCAGGATTAAGAAACTCACTCAGAAGCACACAACTACATAAAAACTGAATGACCTGCACCTGAATGACTACTGGGTAAATAACAAAATTAAGGCAGAAATAAAAAATTTATTTGAAACCCATGAGAAAAAAGACACAACATACCAGAATCTCTGAAACCCACCTAAAGCAGTGTTTAGGGGGAAATTTATAGCACTAAATCCTCACTGGAGAAAGCAGGAAAGATCTAAAACTGACACCCTAACATCACAATTAAAAGAACTAGTGAAGCAAGAGCAAACAAATTCAAAAGCTAGCAGAAGACAAGACATAACTAAGATTAGAGCAGAACCGAAGGAGATAGCAACACGAAGAATCCTGCAAAAATCTATAAATCCAGGAGCTGTTTTTTTGAAAAGATTAACAAACTAGATAGACCACTAGCAAGACAAAGAAGAAAAAAGAGAAGAATCAAATAGACACAATAAAAAATCATGAAGGGAATATTACCACTGGTCCCACAGGAATACAAACTACCATCAGAAAACATTATAAACATCTCTGTGCAAATAAACTAGAAAATCTAGAAAAAAATGGATAAATTACGGGACACATACACATTTCTAAGACTAAACCCAGGAAGAAGTTGAATCCCTGAATATACCAATAACAAGTTCTGAAGTTGAAGCAGTAATTAATAGCCTACCAACTGAAAAATGCCCAGGACCAGACACATTCACAGCCAAATTCTACCAGAGGTACAAAGAGGAGATGGTACCATTTCTTCGGAAACTATTCTGAACAATAGAAAAAGAAGGACTCCTCCCTAACTCATTTTATGAGGCCAGCATCATCCTGATTCCCAAATATGGCAGAGACACAACCACAGAAAAAGAAAATTTCAGACCAATATCCCTGATGAACATCGATGTGAAAATCCTCAATAAAATACTGGCAAACCGAATCCAGCAGCACATCAAAAAGCTTATTCACCATTATCGAGTTGCCTTCATCCATGAGATGCAAGGCTGGCTCAACATAAGCAAATCAGTAAATGTAATCCATCACATAAACAGAATCAATGACATAAAGGACATGATTATCTCAATAGATGTAGAAAAGGCCTTCGATAAAATTCAACACCTCTTCATGTTAAAAATTCTCAATAAACTAGGTATTGATGGGATGTATCTCAAAATAATAAGAGATATTTATGACAAACTCACAGACAATATCATACTGAATGGGAAAAAGCTGGAAGCATTCCTTTTGAAAACTGGCACAAGACAAGAATGCCCTCTCTCATCATTCCTATTCAACATATTATTGGAATTTCTAGGCAGGGCAATCAGGTAAGAGAAAGAAATAAAATGTAGTCAAATAGGAAGTCAGGAGGTCAAATTGTCTCTCTTTGCAGATGACATGATTGTGTATTTAGAAAACCCCATCATCTCAGCCCCAATTCTCCTTTAAGCTTATAGGCATCTTCAGCAAAGTCTCAGGATACAAAATCAATGTGCAAAATTACAAGCATCCCTATGCACCAATAATAGACAAACAGGAAGCCAAATCATGAGTGAGCTCCCATTCACAATTGCTACAAAGAGAATAAAATACCTAGGAATAGAACTTACAAGGGATGTGAAGGACCTCTTCAAGGAGAACTACAAACCACTGCTCAAGGAAATAAGAGAGGGCACAAACAAACAGAAAAATATTTCATGCTCATGGATAGGAAGAATCAATATTGTGAAAATGACCATACTCCCCAAAGTAATTTATAGGTTCAATGCTATCCCAATCAAGCTACCATTGACTTTCTTCAAAGAATTAGAAAAAACTACTTTAAATTTCACATGGGACCAAAAAGGAGCCCGCATAGCGAAGACAATCCTAAGCCAAAAGAACAAAGCTTGAGGCATCATGCTACCTGACTTCAAACTATACTACAAGGCTAGAGTAACCAAGACAGCATGGTACTCGTACCAAAACAGATATGTAGACCAATGGAACAGAAAAGAGGCCTCTGAAATAATGCCACACATCTACAACCAACTGATCTTTGACAAACCTGACGAAAACAAGCAATGGGGAAAGGATTCCCTATTTAATAAATGGCGTTGGGAAAACTGGCTAGTCATATGCAGAAAACTGAAACTGGACCCCTTCCTTAAACCTTATACAAAAATTAACTCAAGATGGATTAAAGAATTAAATGTTAAGACCTAAATCTATAAAAACCCTAGAAGAAAACCTAGGCAATACCATTCAGGATATAGGCATGGGCAAAGACTTCACGACTAAAACACCAAAAGCAATGGAAACAAAAGCCAAAATTGACAAATGAAATCTAGTTGAACTAAAGAGCTTCTGCACAGCAAAAGGAACTATCATCAGACTGAACAGATAACCTATAGAATGGGAGAAAACTTTTTCAATCTATCCATCTGACAAGGGGCTAATATCAAAAATCTACAAAGAACTTAAACAAATTTATAAGAAAGAAACAGCCCCATCAAAAATTGGGCAAAGGATATGAATAGACACTTCTCAAAAGACATTTATGTAGCCCACAAATATATGAAAAAAAAAAACCTCATCATCACTAGTTATTAGAAAAAAGCAAATCAAAACCACAATGAAAGACCCTCTCATGCCAATTAGAATAGCAATCATTAAAAAGCCAGGAAAAAACAGATACTGGAGAGGATGTGGAGGAATAGGCACGCTTTCACACTGTTGGTGGGAGTGTAAATTAGTTCGACCATGTGGAAGACTGTGTGGTGATTGCTCAAGGATCTAGAACCAGAAATACCATTTGACACAGCATTCCCATTACTGGGTATATACCCACAGGATTATAAATCATTCTACTATAAAGACACAGGCATGTGTATGTTTATTGCAGTACTATTCACAATAGCAAAGACTTAGAACCAACCCAAATGACCATCAATGATAGACTAAATAATGAAAATGTTGCATATATATGCATGGAATAGTATGCAGTCATAAAAAAGGATGAGTTCATGTACTTTGTAGGGACATGGATGAAGCTGGAAATCTTTGTTCTCAGGAAACTAAAACCGGAACAGAAAACCAAACACCACATATTCTCACTCTTAAGTGGTAGTTGAACAATGAGAATACATGGACACAGGGAGGGGAACATCACACACCAGGTCCTTTTGGTGGGTTGGGGGCTAGGGGAAGAATAACATTAGGAGAAATACCTAATATAGATGACAGGTTAATGAGTGCAGCAAAACACCATAGCACGTGTATACCTATGTAACAAACCTGCACGTTCTGCATATGTATTCCAGACTTAAAGTATCATAATAATAATGATAAAGAAAATTCCATTCTATTTGAAGAGTATTTCATGGTATTTTTCTACTAATTTCTATAGTTCTGTAGTTTTTTTTTTTTTTTTTTTTTTTTTACTACAGAAACCAAAATATTAAAACTAAATTTTAAAATAAAGTGTCCTACCATAAGGAGTCCTTTGAAGACAAACATGCTCACTCTCTGCCTTTGTTTCCTCTCTCACTTTAGGAAAAGTGTGATAGAAATTAATTAGAAAAATTAGCCCCACCTAACTAATACTGCTTTCCAAAAAAAAAAAAGGAATTCTCTGAATGTGGACAATTTTTATCAGCAGCCCTAGCGAGAGGCACTTTTCAAATTACTTGGCTGATGCTGTCTTGGCCCAGAACTATAGCTAATCCTCACTGAGTGTTTGACAGTAGCAGAACCTAATTCTGGGCCCTGCCTTCTTTTTGTTTTTATCTACTTTCTCCTATGTAATACAGTTAAGCATTCCAATCCCCACTAATTTAATCTTTATATAATTAGTTGAGAGCTTAGAAGGAATTATTGTATTTTTATAAGCGTCCTCTGTTAACCCTTATTAACCCTTTCTTAACCCTTATGTCCCTAACATACACACACATAAATTCATGTTCACATGTTTGGAAAGCAAGTATCCTCTGGTCTACACAAAATGATGTGCCAAACTTAATTTTAGAAATTAAAGCCTTAGATTAACTGACTAAGCCTTAGTTTAACTGACTGAGGATTTGCCTCAAGGAAAAGTTGTAGAGCATTGGCCTTTTAAAGGCTTAAGAACAAAAATCTGACAAATTTGGAACCCAAACTGACACAGTCTATAGCTATTTTTTTCATTTTCTGGAATCTGTCTACTCTCTTCTTTATACAGAAGAAGGCTGAACATATTTCTGCTGTCAGACAATTTTAGAGATTCCCCCCTACTATTTACAATATGGAAACAAGAATTTATTATAAGAGTTTTTCTCTTTGTTTCAAAGTCAAAAAGAAATACCAATAATTCTGCAAAAGTTTCCACCTTTGGAATACTTTCTAGGCGGAAAATAAGGTCACCTAACCCACCCTTCCCCATTTACTCCACCTAAAACCCTATGCTTTCTGTATTGAACAGAAAGATGGAGACTGATATTGGTGAGAACAAGATTCAAGAGAAAACCGTTCATGCTAGGAGCAAAAGCAACCTTTTGCAGAATTTAAAGTACTCAGTTTTAGAATGCCTGTAAGATTGCTATTATGGCTGAGCATGAGTTTGTTTTGTTTTGTTAAAGAGGGAGATTTAAAGTTCTGATTCCAGTTCTTTTGGGCTAATGTTATTGGGAAACTTTCATCTAATTAAAGCAAGAAATTGCAGACAATGCAAAGAGGATAGCCATGTCTGTGATGAGAAAATTTCTGGACCAGGGCTTGTTGCAACAACCAGTATTCTTTGTTCTGCTGAGACATTCACAGAGAAGCAGCTCTAAACAAGGAGTTGCTAAAGTACTTAGAGTAGACCAGGAATTGTAAAACACAGTGGCACAGCCATTCATGGCAAAAGGCAATTTCTCCACCTGAGAAAGGGACGTGTTATTCTTAACGATTCTGTCAGGAATAAGGACCTCTTTCTTCCATAGGCATTTATTGAAACACAGCTGTGTTCACAGACTGGCATAGGGTTCAGGTTCTATTGATCCTATGATTAGTGCTTAGAAAAATCAAGTTTTTAAAGTGCCTTGGCTTAAAGTGCCACTAAAGCATCTTGATTAGAATCCTATAAAATTAGGCCAGGCGCGGTGGCTCACGCCTGTAATCCCAGCACTTTGGGAGGCCGAGGCGGGCAGATCATGAGGTCAGGAGATGGAGACCATCCTGGCTAACATGGTGAAACCCCCCC
>NC_045438.1:86047588-86077203 GCF_002776525.5 Piliocolobus tephrosceles
TTAAGAAAATGTGGCACATATACACCATGGAATACTATGCAGCCATAAAAAAGGATGAGTTTGCGTCCTTTGTAGGGACATGGATGCAGCTGGAAACCATCATTCTCAGCAAACTATCACAAGAAGAGAAAACCAAACACCGCATGTTCTCGCTCATAGGTGGGAACTGAACAATGAGCTCACTTGGACTCGGAAAGGGGAACATCACACAATGGGGCCTATCATGGGGAGGGGGGAGGGGGGAGGGATTGCATTGGGGAGTTATACCTGATATAAATGATGAATTGATGGGTGCTGACGAGTTGATGGGTGCAGCACACCAACGTGGCACATGTATACATATGTAACAAACCTGCACGTTATGCACATGTACCCTAGAACTTAAAGTATAATTAAAACAAACAAACAAAAAAATTAGCCGGGCGCGGTTGCGGGTGCCTGTAGTCCCAGCTACTCGGGAGGCTGAGGCAGGAGAATGGCGCGAAACCAGGAGGCGGAGCTTGCAGTGAGCGGAGATCGTGCCACTGCACTCCAGCCTGGGGACCAGAGCGAGACTCCTCCGTATCAAAAAAAAAAAAAAAAAAAAAAAAAAAAAAAACCTACAAAATTAGAAACAAGGAAAAAAGTTCACTTACCCAAATGAAAGCATAACTACTTACTAAATCAATGGAGATTATTATGGGAAAAATTAGTCTTTAGATAATCGTGCAAATACTTTTTTAGGTGATGCCTCATGAAAATATTATTTTACCTTAATTCTTCTAGATCCAAACATATTTATGAAATAGGTGACTTATTTTGCTATTTTTAAAACACGTTAGGAAACTTGTCTCATTTTGAAAAGAACAAGTTCTGAAATGTAGGGGAAAAAAAGGTTTATTATGGTTCTAACATCTATTACCTCATGTTGCTGAAAAAAAATCTCTTAAATGATCTGTACACGAATTTCCTCATTTCTTTTTAAATTTTTAAAACATGTTTTATTTTATTTTGAAATGGAGTCTCACTCTATCACCCAGGGTGGAGTGCAGTGACCCGATTTTGACTCACTGCAACCTCTGCCTCCCAGGTTCAAGCGATTCTCCTGAGTAGCTGGGATTACAGGCACCCGCCACCATGCCCAGCTAATTTTTGTATTTTTAATAGAGATGGTGTTTCACCATGCTGGCCAGGCTGGTCTCAAATTCCTAACCTCAGGTGATCCACACACCTCAGTCTCCCAAAGTGCTGGGATTACAGGTATGAGACACAGCACCCAGCCCAATTTCCTCCTTTCTAAGCTAAATAATATATTTATGAAATAATATATCCATATCCTTATTGTAAAATTTAAAAGTTAGGCACCATATATAATATTAATATATACATAGTATATTAATAACAGATATAAGAAAAATATGAGATCAGACTATGTGATATAAGACAATGACAAATAACCTGTTTTCTCAGTTTAAAAATTAATTAGTATTTATTAGAACTAACACATCCAAATGTGTGCTGTCTTCACAGTAGAGACCGTGAGAGGTACAATTATTTAATAGAATGCTACTGCTCAAAACATACCTGGATTTTTTGAAACTATTATCAGAAATTATGTTATAAGCCACAATAAAAAATCTATCCTATTAGCTTGTCATTAAACCTTGTTAGGCACCAAAACCAGGATTTCTAGTTTGATCACTCAACAAATTCATCAGTTCATGTGGCTCACAGCACTTAAAAAGTTAATCACATTCAAGGATTTTAAGGATTTTCAAACTGTTACAAACTCTAAAAGCAAATTGCTAAATAACAGTTCCAGAAATTCATTTTTTTTTTTGTAAGGCAGTGTCATTGAAATCATTGTATAACTTCCCAAAATTATTTAGTGGGGAATGGCACTATTTACCTAAGTTTTCATCATGTTTTTCAAAAGTCATTTTCCACACTTAATAGTTCTGCTTCAAACATCTCAAGGTCCCTCATAGACTTTAGTTCCCATAAAGGGAGTAAAAGATTGACTGAATGTGAAGTCCATAATACCTGAGGCCATTATATTGTGAAGTTATGATGCTTACAAAATTCATCTTAGACTATACTACATTTTGAAATATTAATCCTATTAAATTACATTTATCAATTACATCTATAGTTTTAAATATCAGACTTTGTCAGCTGAAACATAATGAAGTGATACCAAATATCAAGTCAACTGCAAGAAACCAAAACTCTCCTGGATCATTAAGGCAACAGTTGTCTCAGATCATTTTGTTTTGTTTGAATTATTCAATACTTATGGTGAAATAAAGACAGCCCAAATTCTTTGCTCCTTTTTTCAGTATCCCCTTCATTTGAATCTCAGCTGACCTTATGACTGCTTTGACCAGTAGAATGCAGCAGAAGTAATGCTATTAACATACAAATGCAGAGGCTGAATCTTAAGAAACCTTCAGCTTCTGCCTTCATGCTTAAGACATTTCCTCTGCCACCATATTAGTAGGAGCCCCATGAAGCAGCCATATGGAAAAGAATGAAGGTACTTTGTTGGTGCCAGCTGTGCTCCTAGTCAAAGCCAGAACACATTGGTAGTCTGTAAGGGTGCCCTCTTGGATGGTCCAGCTTTCAAGAGCCTCCAGTTGACTGCAGGCCCAACTAACACCACAGAGAATGTAATATGACTCCATTACATACTAGCATGTTTCTGGGGCCGATTATTTAATCCTCTGTGTTTCAGTTTCCTCATTTCTAAGATGCAGCAGTAATAATACCTTCCTTACTGATTTGTTGGTGATAAAAGGAAATAAAACGTCTGAGACCTCTATGTGACAGTATGTTTCATCAAATGAATAAATAAATTTGTAATTTTTAAATTGTTTTTACTTTAATAAAACTGTCAACAATCTAGTGTAAGCTGGGGAGCACCTTCATACCCAAGAACTTACTCGAGGATCTCTCTCCACTACTCATTCTTTATTTTTATTTCTAGGAAATGTCACACACAGTGCTTAAAGGGACTGACTCATACCTGTTACTTGATGAGGACACTGGCAACAATTCAATGGAAGTTTCTTAACAGACTTTTCTTCAAGGGAGCATGTTCTGATTGTCACCATCAACATCATCATTGCTGTCACCTGCTCATTTGGCATGACTTCTATAAGTTTTTTGTGAAAACTATCCATTCAAACTATATTTACCATATACAAGTACAGCTTCTCTCCTCCCTTGGACAAATGCCCTAGAACCTGAGGTCGTCATGTCCTGGGATACTACCCCACAATAAACATTACATACAATACATATGCAATAACTTGGATGTATCTCAAGGGCATAATGCTGAATGAAAAAACGCTAACCTCAAAAAGTCCCTACTATATGGTTCCACTTTAATTACATTCTTTAAGTGCTAAAATTATAGAGATGAAGAACAGATCAGTCATTGACAATAGTTAGGTATGGTGGTAAAAGGTGAGTAGATGTGACTATAAAGGGATAGCACAAGGAGAGCTTCATGGTGTTGGAGTAGTTCTGTATCTTGGCTGGAACATCAGTTATGCAAATACACGTATATGATAATATGGCATAGAACTACACACGCATATTGTATCAGTGTCAGCTCGCTGGTTGTGACCTTTTTCTATGGTTATATAACATGTAATCATTGAGGGAAATGGTTAAATCATACCCAGGAACCCTCCATACTATTTTTGCAATTCCCTATTAGTCTATAATTATTTTAAAATTAGAAAAGAAAAATACTAAGTGCTTGCTAATAATGGGGAGCGATTGAAAGGTTCAAACATTTTGGAAACTGTCAGTAACTAGTAAATTTAACCTGTACCTGTTATCCACCCAAGAGATATAAATCCTCATGTTCACTGAAAGATACATACAAGAATGTTTTGAGCAGGTTCATTAACAAAAGTAAAAAACTGAGACAATCCAAATGTTTATCATCTGAAGAATAAATAAAATGTGGTAGATTCATATAGTAGAATGTGGCAAGACACATAAAAATGTCAAACTACCAATATATGCAAGAACTTGATTGAATCTCACAGATACCTTGTTGAGAGAAAGAAGGCAGATATAAAAGAATTGATTCTGTGTGTAGAGAAGTCAGAAGGATGGTTAGCTCTGGGCCCATGGTACTAACTGGCAGGGGGCATGAGAGGACCTTCTAGAAATCTTCTATATTTAATCAGTGTAATGGTTACACAGGTGTCACTGTACATAAAATTTATTAAGCTGTACACTTCAGACTTACATATAGCACTTTATACATTTTATGCTTTAGTAAAAAATTAGGAAAAAATGCAGAATGCTGAACTTAGTGGCAATGGTGTAAATCATGATATATTAAACAAGGCAAGACTCCTAAAGCAGCTAAGCATCAGGATCTCCTTCCTTTGCCTCTTTTGTTTTGTGTGGCACTGATGATAGGAAGTAGACAAAACTGAGGAGAGATAAAAGAAGGCCTTCCAATATTGGAGCTAATAAGATCTTGAGAGATTTGCGAACCAAGCTTGAACCAGAATGCTGACTGCATTCTGCAGAATGGTAGATACACTGTGTAATTCACAAAAGTACCTGATATGATACATACGGAGGTCTCTGTGTCCCTTTAACGTACCATTCGGGAGATAGGCATGGGCAAAGACTTCATAACTGAAATATTAAAAGCAATGGCAACAAAAGCCAAAATTGACAGATGGGATCTAATTAAAGAGCTCCTGTACAGCAAAAGAAACTATCATCCGACTGAACAGGCAACCTACAGAATGGGAGAAATTTTTTGCAATCTCTCCATCTGACAAGGAATTTAAAAAATTTATCCATCTACAAGGAATTTAAACAAATTTACAAGAAAAAAACAATTCCATCAAAAAGTGGGCAAAGGATATGAACAGACACTTCTTAAAGGAAGACATTAATGCAGCCAACAAACACATGAAGAAAAGCTCGTCATCACTGGTCATTAGAGAAATGCAAATAAAAACCACAGTAAGATACCATCTCATGCCAGTTAGAATGGCAATGATTAAAAAGTCAGGAAACAACAGATGCTGACGAGGATGTGGAAAAATAGGCATGTTTTTACACTGTCGATGGGAATATAAATTAGTTCAACCGTTGTGGAAGACAGCGTGGCGATTCCTCAAGGATCTAGAACCGGAAATACCATTTGACCCAGCAATCCCATTACTGGATATATACCCAAAGGATTATAAATCATCCTACTATAAAGATACATGCACACGTATGTTTATTGCAGCACTATTCACAATAGCGAAGACTTGGAACCAACCCAAATGCCCATCAATGATAGACTGGGCTAAGAAAATGTGGCACATATATACCATGGAATACTATACAGTCATAAAAAGAGATGAGTTCACGTCCTCTGCAGGGACATGGATGAAGCTGGAAACCATCATTCTCAGCAAACTAACACAGGAACAGAAAACCAAACACTGCATGTCTTCACTCTTAAGTGAGAAGCTGAGCAACGAGAAGTGGGAGCTGAGCAATGAGAACACACGGACACAGGGAGGGGAATATCACACACTGGGGCTGGTTGGGTGTTGGGAGGCTAGGGGAGGGATAGCATTAGGAGAAATACCTAATGTAGATGACCGTTTGATGGGTACAGCAAACCATCATTGGCACATGTATACCTATGTAACAAATCTGCACTTTCTGCACATGTATCCCAGAACTTAAAGTATAAAAACAGAAAGAAAAAAAAACAAAACAAAACAGAAATCCAACAAGCCACTAGCACTAGGTGAATGACCTCATACCAGCAGCATAGTATAGATCTAGCAGATTAAAAAATAAATCTTCAGGGAAAAAAATCAAGTCAAAGCAGCATTATTTCAAAGTTGTGCTAATTCTACAAAAATAATCTATATTTAATTTAAAACATTACAATGAGGTTTCTTCAAAAGGCAAAATCTTTTCTTGTCAAGAGGCTTCAACATTAACAATTAAACAGGCTGAGTTTGAACTTCATAGCTTTACCTTATTTTTCAATTATGTTGTTATTTTTATTTGTGGTTCTTAATATGCTTCTGTCACCATCACAAAACACTGGGGAATCCTCTGGCATTTAACATAATACCAATTAATTCACTTAGTAACCCAGAACTGCAGGTCTAATGTCACAAACTGAGGATTACAAGCCTTTTGGAGGGGAATTGTTTTTATTAAAACTATTTTGTCACCTTGCTGAAAAAAGAAACAGGATTATGACATCATGGAGGAAACAATAAGCTTGCATGGAAATTATCTGCTCGTTGCTTATGTAACCACAGAAGTTTAGGGTAAAATTCCGGTTGTGTTTAATGTAAACCAAACAATATTTTTGTGACTCCAGTCTTCTCAAATTTTTCTAGGAGTCTGTAGAGGGTGTCTTTTCTGGGTACATGAAGTAGGTCTTCGAGTCTCCTTGTGATGATTACTATTTCTTCCTTTCCCTCTGGATTACTGAAGGCCTCTTGCAGAAGGAAGTGAAGCCTGGCCCACCAATGCCTGTACCATGGTGCCAGTTTTACACCTTTCCTACTTCTTTGCTATTCCACTTCTGTATTATTCTAGCCATATGTTACCTTGTGTGCCTTAATATGGTTCAATTGTACCCTTTTTTAATCTCTATGCCACAATATAGAGAATCTGAAGAAATGAGACCTATGCCTTAAAAATATCAGAGAAATTAGTTAATAAAATAGCTGGGTAGGTTTTTGTTTTTGTTTTTGTTTTTTGTATTACTATTTCATTTTTACTATCACTTTTGTAAAAGCTCCTCTTCCAAGGGCTCACATTGAAATGGGTGATAGTATGGTCTCCACATAATCCAAAAAATCACTCTCCTTTATATGTTAGTCTACTGTCCTTGAGCCAAATTTGCATGTTTACTTTTCTTCCCTTATGGTAAATTCTTCATAAAAATCTTCTGAATACCATGGGCAAATAAGGCCCAAGTGAACCAATCCCTGTGATGACCACGACTATAAACAACACCCCCAAACACACCCCCTTGCTCCGCGGGCTCATAGACACTTTCCAAATCTCACCAAAGTGAAGGGAAACTGCCAGCTCCTGATCAACCAGCTTGGCACACAATTCACGTAGAAACAGTGAAGGAAATCTGCTTTGGGCTGTTTGGCTCTTATTTCAACATTCTATCTCGGAGTACAACATTTTCAAAGTGGGCAAAATTGGTCCCAATTGGGCACAATTTCACAAATATATTCTCTCAACACCTCCATCCTTGTGGCTTTTTAATATCATCTCCTATAGAAACTGTCACCTCCTTGTCATTTTTATTCTTTAGTACTTAATCCCTACATTTTCCCCAAGTCTCACCTACAGGGACCAGTTAATTGTCTTTGTGACTGGGCCCTGCCAGCCAAGAGCGCACTAAAATAGTGAAGAAACATCTTAGGTTAACTGGACAATGCATCATGAGAGAAAGGGAGTTTAATCAGTAATTTGAGTCACATTTTATTATAAAGAGTTATGAGACCATTTCTCTATCACACCATGTGTGCCAAGACTTGAAAATAAAAGTCACTGATTCGTTCTTCCCTGCAACTTTCTGTACTCAAGGAGAGACTGAAAATGTAGCTCCTACATGCCTATTTTTTTTTCTCACTCAGTTGTATAGATGTGACCAGAAACTAGTAAATACTATTTCCATTTTGTAACTAATTCCAGAGGTGGTTTCAGTTTCAATAAGAGTTTATTTAGTTCTGTTTCTTGGGAGGAAGCATTTGGCATGCAGCATCGTTTTGTGATTATATGGATCCTCTCTATGTAGCGCAAAGAAAAATCCCTGCAGGCTGCCATGTCAGCAGGCAACAAGGATGTCACAGATGTTAGTGGGTTTGTGATGTAGTATCTGTTGACATTTCAAATGTGTGCTGTCTCCTCCAGGAACTGCACCAAGGCTTTCAAAAAGTAAAATCTACTAATTCTTTTTCTCCAAGATAAATGTTTGATTTGTCCACACTTTTCAGAATACTTATGTTATTTAGTTTTCAGACAAGCTCTTTGAAACCTCTTCGTAGATTTAAGCATCCTTAGAACTGTGAAAAACTTTTAAGGTCTTCCAAATCATTTATAGACCCAAGGAGTTTCAGTGACTGGCTTAAAGCCTCCAGGCTACTTGTGGCAAAGTTGGGACAAGTCCAGTGCACCTAATAAGCAGTCCTAAGTATAGTTAGTTTTTTTCCTATTCAACAAGAAGCATTACAGGATTAAATCTCACTCCTCTGAGACTGCACTTTAATGCATTGAAGGCAGTGGCTGATTTTGTGAGAACAACCTGTAGAAAGTGCCTGGAGTTTAATGTGAGGAGCCTGAGATATCAACTTGTTTTGGTTAACTGTGATTCTATCCAAGTGATTTCAGCTCAGTTTTGTCCTTCATGAGAATGAGAATCAAGTTGGTGTAGTGGCTCATCTACAGGACTATGTGAGGTCATCATTTTGAAAATAGATTATAAAGATAAAATGGTACACTTACCATTTTATTATTATGGTGCATTTTTATTTCCTTACTTTGTGACAAAAATTAAAAGATTCCATTTAAAGGTATGCAACATTGATTTATTAAAATACCAATACTGCTTTTAGATCGCTTACCCACGTAAACATTGGGTTCTTAAGAAATCCCTAAGCTCATGAAGCCAAGAGAGGAGGACTATGTCCATTGGTTTAATTATAGTATTTGCATTTTTTGCAAGGGTTAGACCTTGCCCTGTGCTTCATGAGATACTGTGTCTCTAGTTTCACTGTTCTTCACACATCTCACTCTGGTGCTATCTCCAAGTCTTGGTCTCACCATTTGCCAGAGATGCAAAAAACTCATAGTCAGAAGCATGTCTCAGTTTTAGGTGTAGCCCACATTTGTTAAAACCTAATAATGGAACCTTCCAATTAAAAAAAAGTAGGAAAAAGACACACTATACATTTCAGTAAAGATGTGAGATCTATGACATCTAAATCAAGTTTTCCAAGAAATATTTGAAGCAAGTCCAAGTCAAACAACAAATGAATGTCGATAACTAAATTAAAAAAGGAGACACTGAGGATCCACATATCCACATGTGAGCCATTCTAGCAAATTGAGAAGTGGTCTCTCAGAGCCTAAGGCACCACTTTTTAAAACTCGGATTTTCTTACCAGCAACTGGGTCATTCTGAAGTTGACCTAAGTGACCCTAAGCATTACCTCTAGGTGCCGCTTTCTTCATATCTAAGAGAAGGTTAATATCATTCAGTTTTGAAATTCATGGACTGAAACATAAAGATGATTATTTGTTTAAATGATTATGGTATTTTAGCATTTCTGATACACACTGTACATTCAGTTTGGATTTTGCAGTGCCTTCTACTCTCATTTAATATTTACTTGAATAAGATTTATCTGGAACATAGCTAGCAGTCAAACATATTCTGACTGGATTAGAATCTGATATGAAAAGACTTTGGCTAAATAACATTGTTCAGAATTCTCGGCTATATTAGCAGTAGTTTGCATTTTAATAGGAATTTCAAGAAAATTGGTCTTGGCTATACTGAAGAAACATCATAATGCTCTAAAAAGCAATAGTTTATTTAGCAGAAATATAATCTTAGATGGGGAGGGAAGACTCAGTAGTTCATATAACAATTTCAAATATCAGTCTTAGTATAAATCTGTCTTATGAAAAGCATTATTCATTCATCTTAGGCTTCAGTCTTCTCAGAGCACCCATCTCTCTTCTAATACTTGTTGACCTGTTTGGGTCACATAGATTCATTCAGAAACCCAAGGGGCTCATCCTCCTTTTGCCTTTTCTGTATTTTTAGGTTTATCAGAGGCTTGAAACCCAAATCTTTCTGGATATTTAATCCATATATATCACTTTCACTTTTCAAACAATCATATTTGGCATAGCAGGTTGTAAAATATATAGTATTCAGGGGTTCCTGGGCAAAAAATGTGAATATTAGTGAAGAAAGCACAATGGAAATTATGTTAAGTTTAAAAGATCTGTTATAAATACTTAAAGAATGAGAACCACTATATTAACTAATTCTTGCTGTATAACAAATCATCTCAAACTTAGTGGCTTAAAGCAACAAACATTTATAATCTCACAGTTTCTGTGGGTTAGGAATCTAGATATCTCTTAGTTGAGTCCCCTGGCTCAAGGTGTTTCACAAGGCTATAATCAAGATGATAACTGCCTTCTTCTCATGGCTTGACTGTGTAAGGAACCACTTCCAAGTTCACTCATGTAGTTGTTGGCCGGATATAGTTCCTTGTGGGTTGTTGGACTAAAGGCTTCAGTTCTTCACTGGCTGTTGGTTAGAGACCATCCTCAATTTCTTGCCATGAGGCATCTCCAACATGACATTTTTTTCATCAAAGTGAATAAGCAAGAAAAACAGAGAAAGAAGATATCAAGAAAGATGGAAGTATCTTTTTAAATCTAATCTCAGAAATAACATCCTATCACTTTTGTCAACTTCTATTCATTAGAAGTAATTCCCTAGGTCCAGCCATACTCAGAGGTAAGGGGTTACACAAAGTCATGAATACCAGGAGGTGGGGGTCATTGCTAGCCATTTAAGAAGTGGCCTACCACATCCCCATTGGAATCCCAGTGTAACCACCCAATGTGTTCACCTTGCCTACTGCCTAGACAAAGCTGATTTATCAAGGCATGGAAATTGCAATAGAGAAAGAGCAATTTATACAAAGCCGGCTGTGTAGGAGGCTGGAGTTTTATTATAGCTCAAATTGGTCTCCCCAGTAATTCAGGAATTGGAGTTTTAAAGGATAATTTAATGGGTAGGGGGCCAGTGAATTGGGAGTTCTGATTGGTCAGGTCAGAGATGAAATCATAGGGAGTTGAAGCTGTCCTCTTGCACTGAGTCAGTTCCTGGGTGGAGGCCACAGGACCAGATGAGCCAGTTTATTGATCTGGGTGGTGCCAGCTGGTCCACTGAATGCAGGGTCTGCAAAGTATCTCAAGCACTGATCTTAGGTTTTACAGTAATGATGCTATCCCCAGGAGCATCACTGGGGAGGTTTCAAATCCTGCAATCTCCAGCTGGCTGCATGACTCTTAAATCATAATTTCTAAATCTTTTGACTATTTTGTTAATCCTACAAAGGCAGCCTAGTCTCCAGGCAGGAAGGGGATTTGTTTTGGGAAAGGGCTGTTACCGTATTTGTTTCAAAGCTGAACCATAAACTGAGTTCATTCCTAAGGTTAGTTTAGTCTATGCCCAGAAATAAACAAGGACAGCTTAAAGATTAGAACCAAGATGGAGTCAGTTAGGTCTGATCTTCACTGTCTCAGCTATAATTCTGAATTATATTTTGCCTTTGCCTTTTTTGATAAATAGATGAGGTTTCCCTCATACCTATACTCACCGCAAGAGGACAGCTTCAACTCCCTATGATTTCATCTCTGACCTAATCAATCGGAATCCCAATTTACTGGCTCCCTACCCAACAAATCATCCTTAAAAACTCCAATCACCAAATTACTGGGGAGACTGAATTGAGTAATAATAAAAAGGGCTGTTACCATCTTTGTTCAAAGCTGAACCATAAACTAAGTTCCTCCCTAAGGTAAGTTTGACCTGTGCCCAGAAATGAACAAGGACAGCTTAGAGATTAGAAGCAAGATGGAGTTAGTTAGGTCTGATCTCTTCCACTGTCTCAGTTATAATTTTGCAATGGTGGTTTCACCAGCAGGCTCAGCTATAAAAGCTAAAGCTTAAGAAAGGGTTCTGATAGCAAAGGAGACAGACATTCTAACACCTTTGCCCTTTTTGACAAACAGATGAATATTCTTCATACCTATAGAAAAAAAAGCCAAGTTAACTCAAAAACATGATAAAAATTAAACTTCTAAATTTTGTAAGTTTAGGTAAGTTTCCTAGGAAAAGTCTAATTCTAGTTTTCAGAGATGATAGATTAAAGATAGTGGGGATAAAAGGGATGCTTAAAGCTGACATATTGGACAGTGTTAGCTGTTTACAATTGAAGAATCTGCAGAGTTTACTTCAGTTATCAATCTAGCTGAGCCATTTAATGTGGAGACAAATGGAAAAATTATCAGAGGGCATGAGGTCAGTGCATGATGTCCCTCAGGGACCAAACCTTGGTACTGTAAGATGAAGGAATTCCTGCTTATTCTCTTGAATGACACGACAACAAATCAGAGGGTGAATAAGAGTAGCTACCCAGCAAGGCTATGTTGTCTGTGCTATTAAAGAGTTATACCCCATCTAGGATATGGGAAATAAATTCTCAGACAAGCCACAATTTTGATATTAATCTTGAGTTTAATTTCAGTTGCTTCATTTTCTGGACTTTCTACCAGACTTACCAAAAAGGCACAAAAATGAGAAGTGCGTGGAACATAGATACAACCAAGGGCCTGCCCTGAGAAAGTACAGTCTTTGGGGGAGGAAGGTCGGTTTCCAGCAGACTCCAAGAAAAGGCAGAATGGTGAGAAATACTGCATCTCAATAAATGCTGCTAACCTGATCCTTGAAGCAGGTCCACATGAAGCAGCATGGGAAACCCCTGGGAGCTCCACCTCAGAACTACAGAACTGGACTCTGAACTTCAACAAAATCCCCAGAGGATCCAATGCACAGTAAAGTTTACAAGTGTCGCTGTAATGAAATTTCAAAGAGCTTTGAGAGAACTGTGGGGAGGAAGACTAAGTTCAACTGAAGGAATTAGAGAATGTTTCATAGAAAATGTATCATTTGAGCTGAATCTCATGAGATGTGTGCTATAGTTTGGTTATGGTTTGTTTGCCTTCCCTGAGTTTCATTTGAAATTTGATCCTCAGTGTTGGAGGTGGGGCCTGGTGGGAATTGTTTGTGTCATGGGTCTGGATCTCTCTTGAATGACTTGGTCTCACCCTCATGGTAATGAATGAGTTTTTCTTGGTTTATGGTCCCCACAGGAATTTCCTCTAGGGCTGGCTGTTTAAAAGAGTCTGACACCTTCTTTCTCTTTCTTGCTTCCTCTCTTGCCATATGACTTTCATGCACCGACCTTCTGCTGTAAGTGTAAGCTTCTTAAGACTGCCATCAGAAGCAGATGTTGGTGCTATGCATCTTGTACAGCCTGCAGAATGGTGAGCCATATACACCTCTTTCCTTGTAAATTACCAAGTCTCGGGTATTCCTTTGTAATAATGCAAATGAAATGAAATGAAATGAAAAATATGTATAATGTCAACAGACATGATTTCAAAAAGAAGAAAAGATTTTCTTTCTGAGAAAAAAAACGATAAAATCATAGACAGTAGTGCAGGAAAAGTGAACTGTTTGTTTTAGGAATGAAAAATGTACAGTTAAATTGAAGCCCAATTACAATAGCCTTTGAGTATTTCCTAAGGGTACCCTTTTTTAAACTTTATTCTCAACAGGGAGACTAGAATTTTTCAAACATTGATCAGTAGCAATAAGGATAAGTATCTGCTGGCAGTGTGGAAGAAGCGTTGGTTTGAGGAGAGACCAATGACCCATAAATTAGTAGCAATTAACATAGACAGACATAGATTTAGAAACTGTAGTTCAGTGATGAGGTTGTGCAACACTGAAATTCTACAGCAGTAATGGAAATAAAGGAGAAGTGAGAGGCATTTCATAGGCGGAATCCACAGCTCTTGGTAAGTGATAGAAGATTTGTGCCTGAGTAATGGGAAGAAAAGGGATGTTATTCAGGGAGAAGGAGTCATGAAAACATGAGCAGTTTTAGAGGAAGAATAGTTTGTTCTTGGCCATGAGATAATTGATTAAAACTGGGAGACTATGAGCCACATTGTTGCTTTTCATGCCCCTTTCCTGCACTGCTACATTTTTTATTGTTTTTACGACTCTCAGCCTTTTCAGTGTCCGCTTTTGAGGGTTCTAGAAGATGCCTGAAGAAGTCAGTGCACCTCAACCCAATCCACAAAGATTTTATCTTTTTATTCTGGCTCAAGGTACAACATGGAAGAAACTCTGATGAGCAAATTACATCCTTGTAATTGCCTAGAATGCTCTGGACTTTAATTTCATATTGAACAAACTGAGTAAAAAGGATACCCTCTCAGTAGGGAGCCTGGAAAAACTAGTTATGTCAGATTTCAGGAAAGAATGGGAAGAGCATAAAAGAATGTTGGCTGTTACTCTAATTTAAAAGATCCACAGAATCTTCAGAGATAATTCTACAAGGAAAGAAATCAGTAACTTTTTTTCAGGTAACCCAAAACTTTTTTACTGACTACAAATGATGAGGTAATCATGTTCTAATTGAAAAGAATATTTCCTTTCCTTTGTTCATGATCTCATTCTTTATGAATTACTTCATTCCTGTTATGAGCCAAATAACAACGTTTTGGTCAACAATGTACCATATATATAATGGTGTTCCCATAAGATTATAAAGCCCTATTTTTAGTGTACTTTTTCTATGTTTATATACACAAATACTTACCATTGTATGATAATTGCCTGCATTATTCAGTACAGTAACATGTTGTATAAGTTTGTGGCCAAGGAACAATAGACTATACCATACAGCCTAAGTTTATAATAGGCTATCCCTTGGGTTTGTGTAAATATACTATATACTCTATTCTGTTCCCACAATGACAAAATCACCTAACAATGCACTTCTCAGAAACATCTTGTCATTCAGCAATGCATTAATGTTGATGCATTTACAATATATTGAGCTGGGCAAGATGGCTGACTAGACACAGCCAGGTAGAACAGTTGCCACCAAGGGACCAGTAAACTGGTGCGCTCCTAACAGATCTTCAGAGAGAAGGCTTTCAGAGTGGACAGAGGGAGAACACAGAAATTGGGCTGAAAGGGGAGGAAGCTGGGAATCCTTCATGAGGCTACCAACACTAGGACTCATTCCTGGCCCCCCACAACTCCAGGGAAACAAGTGAGTTGAACTGGAAAGGAGCAACCCACTCTTACTGCTAGTCGCAAGAATTCTGGGCCTCTGGAATCCTGGTAGGAGGAGACTCCTTCCCCACCACAGACACTTGAGTTGGCAGGAAAAGCTGCTTAGAGAAGTGATAGGGGCAGCACTACAGAGCCCATAGGATTTGGTGTGGGACCATCTACAGTGGAGCACAGACCCCTAGGCTTGACTTGCTCGCATAGGAGACTTTAGCCCTAGGAGAACTGCCATATCTGAACTCTGCAGAGTGGTCTTGCCCATCAGATAGAGCTGGTCTGATCTGAGTACCCCTTGGTCTCTGGTCTCTCCTGAGGCTGCAGTCTGGCTGTGCCTGTTTGCAGTGCAGCCTTACCTGTGGGCCCACATCATAGTTCCTGTGCTGGAAGACCACAGCTGACTAGCAGACAGCTCCAACAGAGAGGCCATCATGGACACACATCAGCCCGTCTGCTCCTTCCCCACTCTGCAGCTTTCCCTGAGCCGACAATCACCCTCTAACCCCAATAGTGCTTTGCTGATGTGTGCATACACGGTGGATCTTGCTTTCTTTGTCCTGCCAGCACACGTATGTGCATGCATCCTGCCCTGCCACTGCTGCTAGCATGAATGCACTCCTTACCCTTACCTCCACCTTACCACCATTACAATTGGAGCCTTGGTGGGCACAGAGCCTACCAGCCCCACCCCCCACTAGCCCCCCACCCCTGCACCAACACTACTTTTGGAGTAAAACTGGGCATGAAGAACAGTGGACCCTTCCCCATCCTGAGCAGCCACCTTTGCCTTAATGCCAGCACTCCATCCCTGCACTAACAGCACCATCAGCATGATAGCATGCACAGTCACCAGCAGAGACCCCCACACGCACACCCAGAGTGGAAGAGTGCTGCCTCCACCGCTGCTGCAACATTCATATCCTTGCACATCATCAGAGTTCTTGAGTGACCACGTGTATTGTCAATGAGCAGCAATAATTTGAAAGGAATCATTTTTCTGAGCAGCAGGTCTCAACAGTGGGCTTAAAATATCCAAGAACCATGCTGTAAATAAAATTGTTATAATTCAGGCTTGGTTCTTTCATTTACAGAGCACAGACAGAAAAGATTTAGCATAATTCTTAAGGGCGCTAGGAGTTTTGGAATGGCAAAGGAGCATTGGCTTCAACTTGGAGTTACCACTGGACTAACCTCTAAAAAAAGTCTGACTGTCCTCTGAAGTTTTGAAGCTAGGCATTGATTTCTCCTCTTTACCTATGAAAATCCTAGATGACATCTTCTTCCAAAATAAGGGTGTTTCATCTCCACTGAAAATCTGTTATTTAGTGTAGCTATCTTCATCAATAATCCTAGCTACATCTTCTGGACCCTTGTTGCAACATCCACATCAGTACTTGTTGCATCACCTAGCACTTGCACACACCAGGCAAGCAATCAGTTTTGAAGTGGACACCAGCTTGGGTTCCTCTGATTCAATTTTCACACTGTCTATCTGGAGACAGCATCAGGTACTACAGATTGGGGGCTCAGCTCCACAAAACTGCCCAATTTCATAGGCTCTCAAGTCCTGGCCTCTGGAACTTCTGACCAATTATCTGCAGTTGGTGTTCACATAATTTCCTCTTTGGGTTCAATTAATTTGCTAGAGTGACTCACAGAACTCAGGAAAGTACTTACATTTACTGGTTTATTATAAAGGTTATTACGAAGGATACGAGTGAAGAGATGCACAGGATCAGGTATGGGGGAAGGAGTGCAAAGTTTCCATACTCACCCCAGGCACACCACCCTCCATTAACCTCCATGTGTTTGGCTATTCAAGAGCTCTCTGAACTGTTCTCTTGGGTTTCTATGGAGGCCTTATTACATAGGTGTGATCGACTAAACCATTGGCCATTGGCGATTGGCCATTAAATTAATTAACTTCAGCCTCTCTCCCCTCCTCGGAAGTCAGGGGCAGGGCTGAAAGTTAGCAAACTTCTAATCATGCCTTCATTTTGCCAGTTATCAGCCCTTATTTTGAAGCTACCCAGGGACTGCCAGCCATCAGTCAATCAATAGCACACAAAAAGATAACACTTTGGGGATTCTAAGGATTTCTGGTATTGTATGCCAGAAACAAGTCAAAGACCAAATATATATTTTACCGTATCACGGGTCCCATCTCCAAATACCATCACATTGGGATAGGGCTTCAACCTATGAATTTTTGGGGAAACAAAAATTCCATAACAAATAATACTTGATAGCAACCACAAAACCTTAATAGTATACAGCAATAAACATTTATTTTTGCCTTACAATTCTACAATCAGGTGATGTAGCTAGCTTGGCTAGATTTTCCCTGGGTCTCAGCAGGATTTACTCATGTGTCTGGCAGTTGGCTTGTTCTCTGCTGGGACAATAGGACCATGGGCCATTTGTTTTTTATTTTATTTTAGGATATATTTGGATTATTCTCCTAATGATGGCACAGAAGCAGGAGCAAGAAAACTCAGCAACGTAAGTGTTTTATAAGGCTGTATTTACATTATTTATTGCTAAAATCCCTTTGGTGAAAACAAAGTCACATGGCTGATTCCAGATTCAAAGTGAGAGGATGATACAAAATTATATGAGGATGAATGTAGATACAAAGACAGATGAAGAATTGGAGCCATTAATGTGACAATATATCACATACAGAAATATGTGCACACATGCACTAAGAAATATGTGTGAAAATATATCTAACATTATGATTTGTGTAATGATTTCTTACCTCCCAAAAGTCCTTCAACAGAATAGATTGTAAAATAGTCATGAAAATGAATAAAGCTGTATATATACACATACAAAATAATATGCATGAATCTTCTAAGTATAATTTACTTACATAAATTCAAAACCATGCAAAACTAATCAATAATGCTTGGGAATACAAAGAATAAAACTATCTTTTAAAGCAAGAAAATTATTAATAAAAATTACTACTTTTTAATCAATGACTAACAAGTATAAAAACCATGCACATGACTGTATCTCCCAGTGTAGTTTGGCGGAGGGTGGTATAGTAATTTCTGAGAGGCACTGCAAAGTAGATTTCCATGGTGCAATCTTCTACTTCTTTAGAAGGGTTATGCTGCTTACATGGATGGTCTCACTGTAATAATTTATTGACCTGTAAATTTAGCAATTTTCCAGGTGTTATGTTTCATAATAAAAAGTACTAAAGGAAAAAAAAAGAAAGGCATGCACTTCCTTTATGGATTTTTTTCTTCTGGATATTATTCAAAATCAGCAACCTGAACAGAATAAAAAAACCTACCAGGTCAATTTTCATCGATATCAGAAAATAAATGTAATTGTCAGTCTCTAAAACTGCAGAGGAGCTTCTAATAGAAGTAAAAAAAATGGCTAAAAAGTTGCACAAGTTGCCTGCTGGGAGTTAGAAGAGGTGGGAAAGGAAATGCTCATTTCATTTAAACCTCACAGAGTGAACTGACTTTTGAAACTATGTGTATATATAACTTTAATTTTAAAAATTGTGAAAGTTTATAAAATCAGTTAAAGTGTTTTAATAAGTATAGTTGTAATGATATTGGAAAAGACCAACATAGTGGTTCAGCTAAACCTGTCACTGTTTTTTCCTGTGTGTGGCTGTCTCTAAGGGAGAATGAAAGTATACCTCTCCATGTCACTTTCTGTATATCCTTCTAGAATATTATTGAGGTTTCATGAATGACTTCATATTGTTCATAAACAATTCTTATTTTTGGTGATTGTCTAAATCAAATGGAAAAAGAAGGACTGTTATTACAATAAGAATCTAGCAATTCCAGGGGCATTCCAAGATGGCCAAATAGGAATAGCTCTGGTCTGCAGCATCCAGTGTGATCAACGCAAAAGACGGTTGATTTCTGCATTTCCAACTGATGTACCTGGTTCATCTCACTGGGACTGGTTGGACAGTGGGTGCAGCCCATGAAGGGCAAGCCGAAGGAGAGCGGTGCATTGCCTCACCCGGGAAGTGCAAAGAGTTGGGAGATTTCCCTTTCCTAGCCAAGGGTAGCCATGACAGACCACCTGGAAAAACGGGACACTCTGGCCCAAATACTGTGCTTTTCCCAAGGTCTTAGCAACCTGCAGACAAGGTGATTCTCTCTCGTGCCTGGCTCAGTGGCTCCCACACCCACGGAGCCTCGCTCACTGCTAGCACAGCAGTCTGAGATTGATCTGTGAGATGGCAGCATGGCTGGGGGAGGGGTGTCCATCATTGCTGAGGCTTCAGTAGGTAAACAAAGCCACCGGGAAGCTCAAAATGGGCAGAGCCCACCATGGCTCAACAAGACCTACTGCCTCTAGACTCCACCTCTGTGGGCAGGGCATAGCTGAACAAAAGGCAGCAGACAACTTCTGCAGATTTAAACATCCCTGTCTAACAGCTCTGAAGAGAGCAGCAATTCTCCCAGCATGGTGTTTGAGCTCTGAGAATGGACAGACTGCCTCCTCAAGTGGGTCCCTGACCCCCATGTAGCCTAACTGGGAGACACCTCCCAGTAGGGGCTGACAGACACCTCATATAGGCAGCTGACCCTCTGGGACAAAGGTTCCAGAGAAAGGATCAGGCAGCAATATTTGCTGTTCTGCAATATTTGCTGTTCTGCAGCCTCTGCTGGTGATACCCAGGCAAACAACGTCTGGGTATCACCCAAAGATGGGGAGAAACCAGAGCAGAAAAGCTGAAAATTCTAAAAATAAGAGCGCCTCTTCTCCTCCAAAGGATCATAGCTCCTCAACAGCAATGGAACAAAGCTGGATGGAGAATGACCTCAACAAGTTGACAGAAGTAGGCTTCAGAAGGTCGGTAATAACAAACTTCTCCAAGCTAAATGAGGATGTTCGAACCCATTGCAAGGAACCTAAACACCTTGAAAAAAGATTAGATGAATGGCTAGCTAGAATAAACTGTGTAGAGAAGACTTTAAATGACCTGATGGAGCTGAAAATCATGGCACCAGAACTTCGTGATGCATGCACAAGCTTCCATAGCTGATTTGATCAAGTGGAAGAAAGAATGTCAGTGATGGAATATCAAATTAATGAAATAAAGCCAGAAGAGAAGTTTAGAGAAAAAAGAGTAAAAAGAAATGAACAAAGCCTCCAAGAAATATGGGACTATGTGAAAAGACCTAATCTGCGTTTGATTGGTGTACCTGCAAGGGATGGGGAGAATGGAACCAAGTTGGAAAACACTCTTTAGGATATTATCCAGGAGAACTTCCCCAACCTAGCAAGGCAGGCCAACATTCAAATTCAGGAAATACAGAGAACACCACAAAGATACTCTTTGAGAAGAGCAACCTCAAGACACATAATTGTCAGATTCACCAAGGTCAAAATGAAGGAAAAAGTGTTAAGTACAGCCAGAGAGAAAGGTCAAGTTACCCACAAAGGAAAGTCCATCAGACTGACAGTAGATCTCTCAGCAGAAACTCTACAGGCCAGAAGAGAGTGGGGGCCAATATTCACCATTCTTAAAGAAAATAATTTTCAACTGAGAATTTCATATCCAGCCAAACTAAGCTTCATAAGTGAAGGAGAAATAAAATCCTTTACAGACAAGCAAACGCTGAGAGATATTGTCACCACCAGGCCTGCCTTACAAGAGCTCCTGAAGGAAGCACTAAACTTGTAAAGAAACAACTGGTACTAACCACTGCAAAAATATGCCAAATTGTAAAGACCATTGATGCTATGAAGAAACTGCATCAATTAACGGGCAAAATAACCAGCGAACATCATGATGACAGAAAAAAATTCACACATAACCATATTAACCTTAAATGTAAATGGGCTAAATCCCACAATTAAAGAACACAGACTGACAAACTGGATAAAAAGTTAAGACCCATCAGTGTGCTGTATTCAGGAGACCCATTTCACATGCAAAGATGCACACAGGCTCAAAATAAAGAGATAGAGGAAGATCTACCAAGCAAATGGAAAGCAAAAAAGAAGCAGGGGTTGCAATCCTAGTCTCTGATAAAACAAACTTTAAACCAACAAAGATCAAAAGAGACAAAGAAGGCCATTACATAATGTTAAAGGGATCAATTCAACAAGAAGAGCTAACTATCCTAAATATATAGGCACCCAATATAGGAGCACCCAGATTCATAAAGCAAGTCCTTAAGGACCTACAAATGGGAGACTTTAACACACCACTGTCAACATTAGACAGATCAATGAGACAGAAAGTTAACAAGGATATCCAGGACCTGAACTAAGCTCTGCAACAAGCAGGCCTAATAGACACTTACAGAAGTCTCCACTTAAATCAACAGAATATACATTCTTCTCAGCACCACATCACACTTATTCTAAAATTGACCACATTATTGGAAGTAAAACACTCCTCAGCAAATGTAAAAGTATAGAAATCACAACAAACTGTCAGACCCCATTACAATCAAATTAGAACTCAGGGTTAATAAACTCACTCAAAACTGCATAACTACATGGAAACTGAACAACTTGCTTCTGAATGCTGTATAAGTAACAAAATTAAGGCAGAAATAAAGATGTTCTTTGAAACCAATGAGAACAAAGACATCTGGGACACATTTAAAGCAGTGTGTAGAGGGAAACTTATAGCACTAAATTCCCACAAGAGAAACTAGGAAAGATCTAAAGTTGAAACCCTAACATCACAATTAAAAGAACTAAAGAATCAAGAGCAAAAAAATTCAATACCTAGCAGAAGGCAAGAAATAACTAACATCAGAGCAAAACTGAAAGAGATAGAGACACAAAAAAAATCTTCAAAAATCAATGAATCTAGGATCTGGTGTTTTGAAAAGTTCAACAAAATTGATAGACCGCTAGCAAGATTAATAAAGAAGAAAAGAGAGAAGAATCAAATAGAAACAATAAAAAATGATAAAGGGGATCTCATCACTGATTCCACAGAAACACAAACTACCATTAGAGAATACTAAAGCACCTCTATGCAAATAAACTAGAAATTATAGAAGAAATGGATAAATTCCTGGATATACACACCCTCCCAAGACTAAACCAGGAAGAAGCTGAATCTCTGAATAAACCAATAACAAACTCAGAAATTGAGGCAATAATTAATAGTCTACCAACCAAAAAATCTCCAGGACCAGACAGATTCACAGCCAAATTCTACCAGAGGTACAAACAGGAGCTGGTTCCATTCCTTCTGAAACTATTCCAATCAATAGAAAACGAGGGAATCCTCCCTAACTCATTTTATGAGGCCAACACCATCCTGATACCAAAGCCTGACAGAGACACAACAAAACAAGAAAAATTTAGGCCAATATCCCTGATGAACAGCTATGTGAAATTCTCAATAAAATACTGGCAAACCGAATCCAGCAGCACATCAAAAAGCTTATCCATCATGATCAAGTTGGCTTCATCCCTGGGATGCAAGCTGGTTCAACATACACAAATCAATAAATGTAATCCATCTCATAAACAGAACCAATGACAAAAACCACATGATTATCTCAAAGATGTAGAAAAGGTCTTCGACAAAATTCAACAGCCCTTCATGCTAAAAACTCTCAATAAACTAGGTATTGATGGAACATATCTCAAAATAATAAGACCTATTTATGGCAACCCCACAGCCAATATCATACTGAATGGGCAAAAACTGGAAGCATTCCCTGTGAAAACCAGCACAAGACAGGGATGCCCTCTCTCACCACTCCTATTCAACATAGTGTTGGAAGTTCTGGTCAGGGCAATCAGGCAAGGGAAAGAAATACAGTGTATTTAATTAGGAAATGAGGAAGTCATATTGTCCCTGTTTGTAGATGACAACTGTATATTTAGAAAACCACATAATCTCAGCCCAAATTCTCCTTAAGCTGATAAGCAACTTCAGCAAAGTCTCAGGATACAAAATCAGTGTGCAAAAATCACAAGCATTCCTATACACCATTAACAAACAAACCGAGAGTCAAATAATGAGTGAATTCCCATTCACAATTGCTACAAAGAGAATAAAATTAGAAATACAACTTACAAGGGATGTGAAGGACCTCTTCAAGGAGAACTACAAACCACTGCTCAAGGAAATAAAGGAGGACACAAACAAATGGAAGAACATTCCATGCTCATGGATAAGAAGAATGAATATCATGAAAATGGCCATACTGCCCAAAGTTATTTATTGATTCAAAGCCATCCCCATTAAGCTACCAATGACTTTCTTCACAGAATTGGAAAAAACTGCTTTAAAGTTCATATGGAACCCAAAAAACGCCTGCATTGCCAAGACAATCCTAAGCAAAAAGAACAAAGCTGGAGGTATCATGCTACCTGACTTCAAACTATACTACAAGTTTACAGTAACCAAAAGAGCATGGTACTGGTACCAAAACAGAGATATAGACCAATGGAACAGAACAGAATCCTCAGAAATAATACCACACATCTACAACCATCTGATCCTTGACAAGTCTGACAAAAACAAGAAATGAGGAAAGGATTCCCTATTTAATAAATGGTGCTGGGAAAACTGGCTAGCCATATGTAGAAAGCTGAAACTGGATCCTTTCCTTATACCTTATACAAAAATTAATTCAAGATGGATTAAAGATGTAAATGTTAGATCTAAAACCATAAAAACCCTAGAAGAAAACCTAGGCAATACCATTCAGGACACAGGCATGGGCAAGGAATTTCATGACTAAAACACCAAAAGCAATGGCAACAAAAGCCAAAATTGACAAATGTGGTCTAATTAAATTGAAGAGTTTCTGCACAGCAAAAGAAACTACCATCAGAGTGAACAGGCAACCTGTGAATGGGAGAAAATTTTTGTAATCTATCCATTTGACAAAGGGCTAATACCCAGAATCCACAAAAAACTCACACAAATTTACAAGAAAAAAAACAAACAACCCCATCGAAAAGTGGGCAAAGGATAGGAAAAGACACTTCTCAAAAGAAGACATCTATGCAGCCAACAGACACATAAAAAATGTTCATCATCACTGGTTATCAGAGAAATGCAAATCAAAACCACAATGAGATACCATCTCACACCAATTAGAATGGCAATCATTAAAAAGTCAGGAAACAACAGATGCTGGAGAGGATATGGAGAAATAGGAACACTTTTACACTGTTGGTGGGAGTATAAATTAGTTCAACCATTGTGGAAGACAGTGTGGCGATTCCTCAAGTATCTAGAACCAGAAATACCATTTGACCCAGCAATCCCATTACTGGGTATAAACCCAAAGGATTATAAATCATGCTGCTATAAAGACACATGCAAACATATGTTTATTGTGGCACTATTCCCAATAGCAAAGGCAAGGAACCAACCCAAATGCACATCAATGATAGACTGGATTAAGAAAATGTGGCACATATACACCACAGAATACTATGCAGCCATAAAAAAAGATGAGTTCATGTCCTTTGCAGGGACATGAATGAAGCTGGAAATCAGCATTCTCAGCAAACTATCCCAAGGAAAGAATACCAAACACCACATGTTCTCACTCATAGGTGGGAATTGAACAGTGAGATCACTTGGACACTAAGTGGGGAACATCACACACTGGAACCTGTTGGGGGGTGGGGGCCTGGAGGAGGGATAGCATTAGGAGAAATACTTAATGTAAATGAGGTGATGGGTGCAGCAAACCAACATGTCACATGTATACCTATGTATCAAACCTGCACATTGTGCACATGTAACCTAGAACTTAAAGTATAATAATAATAAAAAAGAAAGTAATGGTTCATAATTTTTTAAAAAAAGAATCTACCAAATCCAAGAAAAGTAGATATCAAATTTAAGAAATAATGATATGTTCTCAATCATGCAACTGCATCCAGTCATTACAAGGCCAGACACACCACAGACTGCACTGGCTGACTACTAATAGGTTTCTAACTCTCACCTCCTCCAGATGCATAGAGGGCTGTGCAACTCTCCAGTAAGAACTTGGGTAGAAGAGAACTTACATGCTAAAAACAGTGAAATCGTGTTTTATTCTAGCTGACCAACCCCTCAGAGGAAGAAGGAACTATGAGAGGAATTGCGCCTGAATGAGTTAGGGGAAGTAGGGTGCAGGCCTCTGTAATGCACCTTTTGTCCAAAGACAAGAATACTTTGCAGAAGTGTAAAGTCCAGTAGAACCTGCATGGCTGATTCCTCACTGGCTTTGCTTCTTGATGGAGGGAGGAGGGACAGAGAGAGAGAGAGAGAGACTGACCGACTGACCCAGCAACTCTTTCTCAGGTTCATTGTCTTGCATTCTTTTTTTTTTAATTAATTAATTAATTAATTAATTTATTAATTTATTTATTTTTTATTATACTTTAAGTTCTAGGGTACATGTGCATAATGTGCAGGTTTGTTACATATGTATACTTGTGCCATGTTGGTGTGCTGCACCCATCAACTCGTCAGCACCCATCAATTCATCATTTATATCATGTATAACTCCCAGTGCAATCCCTCCCACCTCCCGCCTCCCCATGATAGACCCCAGTGTGTGATGTTCTTGCAGCCTGCCAAAAATACAAAGGCTTTTGTTCACAGTAAGAATACTAACAATTCCCATTACTCAAAATATGGTTTCAAATGGGAAAAAAGTTTTTTTCTATATTCCCTTTTAGCCTTTAGGCTTTCCCAGATACATTTAGCTGATGACAAATATGTAGGCAGGTAACATTGGAAGAGCAACAAGTATGCCGGCAGTTGATTATTTTGCTCAAAATCTAAAATTTAGATAACATTTCTACACAATTAAACTATTGAAGTGAAGCAGACTGGGGAAGGAAAAAGGGCTCTGCCAAGAACATTTGAATATTGTTCATGAAGGATTCTGTTGCTACATGGAACAACTTTTCTTGTAATTGCTATTACCAGAAGACATTAGTCATTTTCTTTCAGAACAAAGACAGTGAAGCAAACAATGACAAAAAGCATTTTATAGTCATATATGGGACTCATTCCAAAATAGATGTAAATTTACTTAAAGACAGCATAATTAAGTGCATGCTGATTATTGTGTTTAAATTTAAAGAGAGAATATACAAAATATGTGCAAAAAATATGTAATCACATTAGTTGTGCTATATTGTACATCTAGCTAAATCAAAATAATCAACTGTTTACCATACAGTGAAAGCTATTTCAAATGGGGTGAACTTTAGAATATGCTGCTATGAGAATATGAAATGTCTGCCTAGAAAAAAACATCAGCTTTTATCAAATGATATAAATGACTCACTTCATGCTTCACTGCTCATTGAAAATCACACCCACCAACCTCTTTCCTTCAGTCTTTAACTTTCAGAGTACCCACAGACACTGAAATGTATTGTCTTGCTCTTGAAACTAACTTTCTGGGACACAATGCTGATTTATGTACAGGTTTGTTGACCACCTGGTGTTTCATGTTAGTCCCACACTAGGGATGGGAACAGTGTCTTGGCTGTCACTCTCAGCTCCTGTTGTCTTTACTGTTGTGAAATTATCTGACTAATGTATTATTCACAAACTATCCACCATTTTGAGCATTTATAATATTTTGCCATTCTTAGAAACACCAGACTCTTTCCATGAATGCAAGCGCCTTTTCATGATTTCTTGACTCATTTTGATCTCCCTCCTAGTCAACAACCTCTAAAAAAAAAAAATCTTTAACTGAATTTTTGTAATTTCTGTAGAGTTGTGGTTCTCAGCCAGATATAATTTTGCCCCCAAGGGGAATTTATTTGGTGAAATCTGGAGACATCTTAATGTCTTTAGAGGAGAAGGAGGAAGAGCTACTGGCATCTAGTAGATGGACCCCAGGGATGCTGCTAATGCACAGGATATACAATACACAGGACAGCTCCCTCAAGAAAGAATTATTAGGCTCAAAATATCCACAGTGCCAAGGTTAAGAACATGGTGGGGGTGGGGGAAGCAATAATATTTCTGTTCAAAGTGATCAAAATAAGACTTAAGTTATTCGTCCAACATGCAACCAAGACTCACCACAAAAGCCACTGGGAGCAAGATACTCCTGGAAATTACAATGGTGAAAAAGTTTTCTCTGTATCTATTAGAAATGAGAAATGATGAACAAGTAAGTAGACATGCTTCCATGGAGAGAAACGGAAATAATGCAATGAGATGAAAATCAGTTGTGATACATAAGACTGCAAAGAAGCAAACTGACAATAGCAAAATTAAATATTTACATTGAAAGAAAAAGATTTGGCAGGATGAATCAAAGCAAAATCTTGGCTAATGAAGTCAAACGAGATGCTTCTCAAGAATATGGAGGAAAAGGACAAAGATATTTAAATAATGACAGGGATGAAAAAAACAAAAGTCAGAGAACATAAATCTCACATGAGAATTACAGGCACACTGAAAGAAAAAGCCATTACAGTTGGAACCAAGTAATATGTAATGACATAAGTTCAGAATAGCAGACAAAATAATGAAAAGAGACTCATACCAGGACATCTCCTATAATACTGTTGAATCATAAGGGTATAGGTGAAAAATCCTACAAACTATATACAAAAAATAGCATTTCCTCTCTGTTGCTGCATATCTGAAAACCGTGAAGCACACTTACTGAATTTTGAATAAAAACTGTCTTTGCCTTTGATGAAATAATTTGAATCCCAACCAATTTATTATACCCATGTATAAAGAAAACAGAAAGTCATTCTCATATTTACAAGGTCAAAGAATAGAAACCACTCATATGTCTTTATTTTTTAAAAGTGACTTGAAGTTACTGTCCAGCTAGCTAAGATAGGAATAAAAAATAAGAACAGATACTGTTTTTAATAAGACTACTTAATTCTAAATTATTTATGTAACGATGGTAACAAAAACTAAATTCAAACGTTAAAATAATTTCTGAAAGAGAAGATTATAAGATAAAAACAGTAATTTTTACATGATCATTTTGAAGAAAAAACTTCAAGATATTAAAAAAAGTTGGAACAATGAGGGTAATGAGAAGTTGGGATAAGTAAAAGCACACTAAATTCCTTACCTTACAAGGCAAGAAAGAATTTGAATATATATCCTTCATTTCTACAATACTAAAGATGTAGAATAAACACATTTTCTAAAGATTTCCAAGGTGATTGGTGGTAGAATTAAAAGTGGATAACATTTTAAATCTCCAAACATAATTTTAATAGCAAAAAAACAAAAGTTAGAATTTAAAACATATATATATAAACTTGACTTTTACAGTTCTTAAAAATAAATTTAATTTCTTCAATAAAGATTAAGAATGTACTGAACAAAAGAAGTAACACTCTACATAAGTTACTTAAAGGAGACACTGTAAAATTAAAAATATTTATAAATATCAGCTTGAACTGATAAAATGAATTGATGTTTTAAAGAGATATAAATATTAGATAAATTATAAAAATTAATATTAGAGTTGAGAAAGGAACTCTCATAATTTTGTAAAATATTTGTGGAAATACCAGCCTGCATTAGGAGGTTGATATGGGTTCATAGCCTGTGATTAGCCATATAACCAAATTGGCTATATGGGTTCATAGCCAATTTAGCTAAAATGAATTCCTGAGAATTATCCTAAAAAATATGACCTGGAATGTAGACACATGGAAATATCTAATTAGTTTTATTATAACATTTGAATTATAAAATCTTCAGACATTTCTTAATGTTCAGTTATTAAAAGGGGATAATTCAAATGAATCATCAATGTCCATATAACAAAATATTATTCAACCATTCAAATTATGATTGTTAAAATTATTTAGGAGGGCAGAGCAAGATGGCCAAATAGGAACAGCTCCAGTCTCCATCTCCCAGCGTGAGCGACACAGAAGACCGGTGATTTAGGCATTTTCAACTGAGATACTGGGGTCATCTCACTCGGGAGTGCTGGACAATTGGTGCTGGTCAACTGCTGCAGCCTGACCAGCGAGAGCTGAAGCAGGGCGAGGCATCGCCTCACCTGGGAAGCGCGAGGGGGAAGGGAGTCCCTTTTCCTAGCCAGGGGAAATGAGACACACAACACCTGGTAAATCGGGTAACTCCCACCCCAATACTGCACTGTAAGCACACCGGCACACCAGGAGAATATATCCCACACCTGGCCGGGAGGGTCCCACGCCCACGGAGCCTCCCTCCTTGCTAACACAGCAGTCTGCGGCAATCTAACCACAAGGCAGCAGCGAGGCTAGTGGAGGGGCGCCCGCCATCGCTGAGGCTTAAGTAGGTAAACAAAGCCGCTGGGAAACTCGAACTGGGTGGAGCTCACAGCAGCTCAAGGAAACCTGCCTGTCTCTGTAGACTCCGCCTCTGGGACAGGGCACAACTAAAGCAGCAGAGGCCGGTGCAGACACGAACGACTCTGTCTGACAGCTTTGAAGAGAGCAGTGGATCTCCCAACACGGAGGTTGAGATCTGAGAAGGGGCAGACTGCCTGATCAAGTGGGTCTCTGACCCCTGAGTAGCCTAATTGGGAGACATCCCCCACTAGGGGCAGTCTGACACCCCACACCTCACAGGGTGGAGTACACCCCTGAGAGGAAGCTTCCAAAGCAAGAATCAGACAGGAGCACTCGCTGTTCAGCAATATTCTATCTTCTGCAACCTCTGCTGCTG
>NC_045438.1:86092203-86126171 GCF_002776525.5 Piliocolobus tephrosceles
AAAAAAAAATTTAATAGCACAGGTACAAAATATATAATTATAATTAAAAATTGAAGATAAAATTGTAATGTGATGTTACTTTAATACAATGCATATAGATATGCTTAAATTTTGGAAACACCACCAAGATGGTAACATAATGTTTACTCAAAACAAAATAATGTTTACTCAATTTTTAGTCACCAAGGATTAAATCTATACTATGTTTTATTACTACTATACTATTAAATCTATATCAAATATTAGCTAAGTAAGTATGAGTACTATTGATGCCAGGAGACTGTGTTTCTGGACTAGTATTTGTGCCTTTCAGTTTTTTACAACCATAAGTTACCAGAAAGCAGAGCATGAGTTCAGTTATTTTTAATGACAATGAAGTTTTCTGGCTGAAGTATGTTCATCTGGTCATTACATCTCCCCAAACATTGAAGACCTTTTGCTAAAGCCTAAAATGATAAAAATGGTGTCCTTTCCAACTCCTGAGGCCACCAACAGAACCTACTGAAATTCCACCACATGGATTATAAATTTCAAATTATCTTTTCTTAAAAATGACATTTTACATGGATCTTTCACAACTATTGTTTCAAGAATTGAAGAGGAACATAGAGCAAGCTATGTAGACATATAGTGGCTAAACTATGTTCAATCTTGAAAATAATTAGCATAAATATATAATATACATTTTCCTTTTTATACAATTGCTCTTCAATAACTTTAGAAAGTTACTGCTGGCAAAGCAAGCTTTTATTTTAAACCTTCCTGTTGGACTTCTTTTTCTAGCATATTGAAGTCTACCCAAATAAAAGACTCCAGTGTCTACATAAGTAGGTGGTAAAATGAACAGTATGGCATTGAATAATGAAGTGAAACACCTGAATCCATTCAGGTCATAATTTTGCTTCTATCTCTTGCTGGTTGTGTGGCTTTAAGTGAGTTAGTTAGCCCTCTGTAAAATGAGGATAACAATATTGACATCAAGATTGCTGGGAGAACTAACTGGGATAATGTTAAAATATCTGTCACCTGAAAGTTACATGAAGTACACAGGCTACCGTTACAATGTTAAGGGGAACAAAGAATATGCTTTTTAAAAACTGACAGTTAAAAGACTTGGGAAGAATCTCGAACTATAGAGAATATCATTTCTTTAAATCTAAATTAAAAGGTAAGAAGCAATGCTTGACCCTCTATTTAGAAGTAATGACATTAATATTTCTTATGACAAAATGATCTGGCATTGTGAGAGATGACTCCATTGAAATTCGGAGTTGGGGAGTGGGGAATGGGAGGGAGAGCCCTCAGGTGATAACCGAGAAAGAAACTAGAGGAGTGAGTAGAGCTGGTAAATGCTCATATCACTGAGCTCAGTGGATCACACCTCTGTTCTTGAATGAACTGAGAACTAAAGTACCCACTCAGAGAAGGAACCGAAGTTGCTGAAAAGTCAACAATGGGCACATATTGTGAAGCAAGGGAAAAAGTAGAAGCTGCTGAAGTTACTAGAGGCTGTATTGGTAAGGAAGTCTAAATGCTGCAACAATAACAAAACTCTGTCATTTACAAAATACAGGTTTATTTCCACACTGTAGTCCACTGTGGGTGAACACTGAGGTAAAGAGGGGGAAAGCTCTGATCCAAGCAGTCATTTACAGACCCAGAGCCCTTCTATCCTGAGACTATGATTCTCTAGTTTACCACTGAGTCTTCTCTGAAGGTCTGGCTAGTTCAGGTAAGGAAGAATGTAAAGGATCTCATAGGAGTGAAAGAGAGGAGAAAAGGGGTGTGGGCTAGATGAACACTGAACATGTAACATTGTCAATTCCACAAAGGCAGATGCAAAAATGATGAGCTTGCCATCAGGTACTTGGACACGTATCAGAAGAAGCCAAAAAATATTCACTTAGAATAGCATGTAGAGAAACCAAAGTCATATAAGGAAAAAGCAGACCTTAAAACTGGCTTCTGGCTGTTGCAAATCAAAGGAGTCACCCTATGCCAGGGGCAGGGGCCCAGTGACTTCTAGCACTCAAAACTATCAAAAATTAGAAAGAAAGCAAACTAAGTTATTCTGAATCAGCCTGACACTCAGGGAGAAAAGCAGGGAAAACAATGCAGGGTTGGGTTCTTCATGGGGGAAATGAAAAAAGAGAGTCAGAGATAGCCAGGACATGCAACAGAGAGGGCTGTGGGCGGACATCACAGTCTCAGGCTCCAGAAAGATTTCTAGGAGCTCAGCCGAGGAAGAGCCTTTCAGAGTCATGAAATCTTTACAGATTTCAGGAAGGTGACTCTCTGAAAGGCACCCCCAACACACGCAGGCATGCAAACACACACACACTGGGAGGATGTGGTCCCAACACAGGATCTACCTTGGTCTAAGGACTGAGGAACCTAGACCAGGATAAACCTGATGTGATCAAGTGAGTTGATTTTGAAGGCAAAGACTCTGAATGGTATCATCAGTGATATTTCCACACTCTGTTCTTAACGTTTCAAAATTCTCTAGGGAATAATGAGCATATAGGTGATTTCAGTGCCTTTAAAAATGTCACCAATGTATGGAAATGGTTGCATGATCTAAGAAAGGGAACAAAGTGACCTAAGGAAGCAGACAAGTATGGTTTTTTTTCAAGGTTTTTACATTTCAGTGAGATCTTGAAGCAATTTTAGAATTTGTGAGCTATTCTAAGCACTCACCAGTGTTTGTCATTTTGGCCAACCCCGTTGGTTTCCCTGGTGTGACCAGCAGTAAAAACACTTATCAAAACAGTTTTTTGTTTGTCTGTTTCGCATATTTCTGAAACAGCAGGGAGTTCATTTTTATAGCAAGGTTGGATGGAAAAGAAAGTTCCGAAAGTAAAACAAGATAACGGCATGAGAAGAGTGGCTGGTCAGGCAGCAGCCTGGGAGGAGTGAAGAGGGAGCCACAGCCCTGCGTATTCCCCCAAATAGCCACACACAAAAGATTCTGGCTTAAAGAATGAAATGAGCAACCCAAACCTGACCCTTCTTTCATCTCCTAAGATCACCAACACCGTCTGTACCCATGTATTCTATGCCGGCAAGAAGGACAGGAGAGGGGTGACATTGAAAATAAAGGACACTGGATTGATTGATTTAAGGCAGTTTGAGGAAAGTAAATTGGTAAATTATCTCAAGAATCATTAGACAGAGTATCCCCTTTAGCCCACTAGTGTCACCACTTATAATGTGACTAAATGAATTAATCAAAAAATGATAAAATGTAAATATGAAGTTTTTTTTTTTTTGCTATATTAGTCACATATGTTTCTTTTTTCAGTAACCCATTTTTCTGGGAGCCACTCCTTACATTTGTATACTTTCCGTGAGAGGAATCCTTTTGTAGATTGTGGACTTACTTCTACCCTCTACTGCGAAGGGTGGGGACCTCACCCTGCCCAGACTCCAGCTCCTCTATATGAGTTGGTCCAGAAATGAGCATCTGATTTCACAATGGCCCTCTTCATCATCCCTTGCTGGTTGTTTAAAACTAGAACAAAGCAAGAGGTGGTTAAAACTGCAATGAGTAAAACTCTAGGATTTGTGGATTCCTGTCATTTGGTCTAATGATTCCTGTCATTTGGTCTAAGAAAAAAATAACAGGAAATCTAGCTGAAGCAGGAGAGGAAAATTAAACAGATACACAGAAAGAGACAGATCAGGTGAATGGGAAAATAAACCTTCAAATTTCTGCAGTGATTCTAATGCTCAGTCCCATCCTTACCCTTTTTTAAGGCTTAGTTACAGAAAGCCTTCTGAATTCTGTGAATTGGCTCAATAGCCATCTCACAAAGTCAACCTATTTTAAAAAGAATTCCTGTTGATCACAACAAACAGAACCCAAATTAATAAGCTAGATTTGTTTTGCAAGGGAAATACATTAAAAGTAACTAAAATAGATGTCAGTGGGAGAACTGTTAAGTAAAATATGTTTTTTATAATTATGCTTCTATTACAATCATAATCATGAAAACAACACAGCAACATAGTTCATAGCTATGAGCTCATAGCTAACACTTATATGAGAAAATCATAACATAAAACTATATGAACATTCTCATTGCAACCATGAAAAAGCCTGTATATCTCTAAATATTAGAAAAGAGGATGGAATAATTAAAATTTGGGATAATGTTATTAAAATAATATTTCAGCAATCAAGATTATGTATAATGAAAAATTAAGCAATTATATATACATAGTCTAATTATTATTAATCAGTTAACCAAAGTTTCAGGGGTACTAGTAGAAAGAACATGTGCAATAATCCAAATGGAAAACCAGACCACAGCACAATGGAAAACGAGATCCATATCTGCCCTACTATTACCTAAAGCAAGTTTGTCCAACCCCTGACCCATGGGCCACATGTGGCCCAGGACAGCTTAGAATGCAGCCCAACACAAATTCATAAACTTTCTTAAAACATTAAGAGATATTTTTGGGATTCTTTATAGCTTATCAGCTATCATTAGTGTTAGTGTATTTTATGTGTGGCCCAAGACAATTCTTTTTCTTCCAATGTGGTCCAGGGAAGCCAAAAGATTGGACACCCCTGGGCTAAAGCATCCTAGTATATTCTGGCCACTTTCAAATGCTTTCCTGTAGTCTGTCCCCCTAAGAGTGTGAGAAGTGCCTGATACTTGTAGATTCCTGGCAGAAGTATTGAGTTTTATTACAGTCAGAGAGGAAATGGCCTCAGTTTTACTGCTTTGCAAGCAGGCAAGGCCCAAAAGCCATGATTCCCACCTCCAGCCCCAGCTCCTATCACTACCTGAATGAGTGAAAGCATGCTGCTTCTGTGTAGGAATTAATTATCAGTGCCCACATCACAGCCAAAGGAGAAAAATCAAAGGTTTAAAATGCTGTATCCTCTAATAAGAAAAAAAGAACTCTCATAGTATTTTGGTTTGTTTTCTGAAATCCACCGAATTATCATTTCTAATGCCCATGCACACTTCAATATGCCACTGTGAAAATAAAGGAAATGCTTGGAAACATTATCCCACATAATTCTCAGACAGTCCACTGATGCAGGCATCCTTATCCCCATTTTACAGATGATGATGAAGTGCCTAGTTGAAGGTTACATAGTTTCTAAGTGGAGAACCAGAATTCATAACCCGAACTTCTCTTACTGCAAATTTGATCTATTTCTGCTAAAGTCTGACATAGCACATATTTGATTGATGATGATGATTGATGATGATGATGATGATAGCAAGTTTTCCTGTAAAATTGGTATTAAACTCCATTCCATGTAATTTTTAAGCAGCAGCTGTTCGGAGGGACTGATGATGTCTGCTTGCCACAGACAGGCAGTGCTTATTCAAGTCTCAGTGCTCAGAGCTGACTGAGGACAGGGCGTCTCAGAAACAGGAAGAGCCTAGTCACTGTGAATATAAGCAGAGGCTGCAGCTCTCCTAAGCTGGAAGATGGAAGGGTTGGAATAATAAAGGACTTTCAAAGCGCCATTTAAACCTGAGCTTGTTTGACCCTGTGATTCTGAGATTCTTTGATAATAATGGGGCAATATTTTTTTTCTTTTTTCAGCAAGTTACTTGATTCTCTTTCTTCTGTTCTATCCAGATCGGACACCACCCAGCACTCCCCTCCCCAGGTGCTTAGGTGGGGAGCCAGGTGGGATGCTGAGCAGAGGAGACACCAAAACCCCTATCCCCTATTTTCACCACAATAGCTTTGCTTTTCTCTGTTTTACATATTGGACCTCTGTGTATGATTATTTTTAGAGAAAAGTTTTCACTGCTTAAAAAATATTTCAAGTAGAAACAGTTTTTGAAAACACTGAACTATATGATCTCTGTACTTTTTAAAAGAAAATTCCCCCACTTCCAATAACACTTGCCTAGGTGACAACAACATTGGAATGCTTTGTTTCAACAAACTGAAGCTGTTAAACAACCATGAATTTTGAGCCATCTGCCAGCCAAAGCTGATAACTGGTCAAGAACTCTGAATGCCCCAGTGTGCCAATAAGCCTCCTGGACCCAATTGAAGAGTTTTTCCTAAGCAGTGTACAATGGAACTTATCTAATCCATCATGTGTAAGTTCTGAACTCATTCTGTCCTATCCAGAGTACAAACTTTCCATCATTTTCTAGCACATAAACAGCCTGATTTTTTATCACTCAGTGAAAAGTTCAGTGGATTCTGTTTCCTTCCTCAGCAAGCATATAAATTCAGCAAAAACTTTGTTATCTCTGAAGTAGTCATGGCTTTCCTTTGCCTGCCTCCTTTTAATTGGCATCCTGGGAAATTGTTGGACATACTGTGGAAGCAACTGCCAGGTTTTGCGCTGCTCTTTCCTAGGCCATGTGTGCAGGAGGAGTCCACACTCAATTGAAGGCTCTCAAAGGACAATGAACACTCACAGATATAGCAATGTAAGGCACATATTACTATCATGAGCTCTTCTTGCAGTCTATAGACAGGATTACTTACTGAGAATTTTTTACTTTTGAATTGACTTACTAATACAAAACCAACTAAGGAATAGAAGCGGTGCTTTATTTTGGATATATGGCTAGTTTGAATCAGAGTTTTAATCCAATTTTTAAAATGTTCCTCTGAAAATAAATTCTTATTGAAGTTTCCTCTTTAGAAGACAAGCAGGTTTTGTAGAAAAACTATAACAAGTTTTGAAGATTAGAAAGACTTTGCTGCTTCTCATCTCATCCCACCCCACCCTTGCCAAGGGCAGACAGCTCTCTTGCCTTCATAAAAGTCAGACTGATTCCTTTCTGTGAATTCAAATACTTTTATATGTTCTTTTTTTTTTTTTTTTTTTTTTTTTGAATTTGGACTCCATTAGTGGGAATTCAATAATCTGCCCTCCTTTCCACTCTGGCTATCTTTGGATCACTTTTGTTAAACTCTTGGGCACCTACATGAGAAGAGCAACCTCCACAGGAAGAAAAAGAAAACGTGTTGATGGCCAGTAGGTCCCAGATTCTATTAATAGTAGCCAGGAGCAACTTCTGTGGATTAATGAGGAGACAACATAATGAACCAACAGTGAAATCCAGGAAATGGTTAAAGGAATAGTCTCTTTAAAATGCTTTTGACTTGCTGAATGCTTGAAATTTTGTGTATAGTATTTTAGAAAAGAAGTAAGTCCTTGTTCTATTGCTTAATTGATAGAAACTCCAAACTGCAGACCCACTCAGAAATAAGAATTAGGGAAGGACAGACTTACAAAAGTGAACCTATGGGTTCTCAGTTCCATGTAACTGCAATAAAGCTTGTTCTTAGGTGTGTTGAATGATGAGAACAATCCATCTCCTCTGCAGTCACACAGTCCATTTGGTACAGTGGAGATAAAGTGCCAGCTAGAGGCAAACTGTGGTATTCCTCTGGCCACCCCGCCCTGTACCACTTCCAGCAGGGACTCAGTGCCCTCCAGTTTCTTGAAATTTCCCCACTAACAAAAAGTTTAAAGTTCCATACTCTATATTCTTAGAGTCTCCGGTATTTGTATCTTATATCCTTCACTTTTTATTTACATAACTAAACGTGCTTCGCAGCCCAACAAGTGGGTGCTAAAGATATGTGCATGAGTGTGTTAAGCATGGGGAAGATTTCCCTTAGACTTGATACCCACAAAAACCTAAGCTGCCATAGAGCAAAGAAAGTTATAGGTCAGACCCGCAGGGCCCTTGGAGATTATACAAAACAACTGCCTACTGTGTGCAACCCTCCAGAACAAATTTGAGCTATGAAAACCATGATAATATCCAAACTCTTTTGTGCATTGTATCTTGAAGCCATAGACTGAGAATCTGATGAACTGTCTCTTTCTCACAAGCTGTTCTAGTGAGATGTGGAGATCCACTGGGTCTTGGAGGCACTATTTAGAACATTTACAAATAAATTATTATAGAATATAATGCTAAATATCAAAATTATCCTACATAAGGCATTGCTCCTATAAAATGAAAAAAATAAAAACAAAAACAGAAATAACTTTTTGAAGAGCATTTATTTTAGATAGGGGTTACTTTGCTGGAGAATACTTTTAACTTCTCAGAAGCCTCTTGCCTAATGTGTTTCAAGGTTTCCTCTGAATTTTTCGTATTCAGCTTAGGCTGGAGTTCTGTCATGTCTGGACATGCATGAATAATGGGAGGGATGGCCACTTCATAAAATTGTTTGATTGAGGGACTGATGGATTCCAAGGAGGAATCTCTTCCCAAAAAAGAAAGAGCAAGGCATCTTGCTCCAGTCACAGAGATTCATCTACTGTCTGGGAGTAGGAAATCTAAGTTTGACTGGATGTTCTGAATCTGCTCTGCCCAGAGCCAGGGACTTTTACTTTATAACCACATTCGTAGTAAGCAGAGACCTTGAAAACCTAAGACCAGAGGGAAGAATCCTGTGTTTGAAGCAGTAGCATGAGGGAGTTTGGGGCAGGTTAATATAAATTGCTGAGTTATAGTACTGATGATTCCCTGATGACTCCAGACGTCCCCCCAAAACAAAGCAGATAAGATGCCACACCTAGCTGTGTGATCTTGGATGTATAATCCTTTTTATGCTTTCACTGCCTCATCTGTGAATTGGATTCATGGGGTGGTTGTGGGCATTAAAAATGCCTATACCCCTTAAACACTTCAGATCACTTTGTTTTCTGTCACAACAAGTTCCACCCTTTCTACTAGGGAGGAGCCTATGAGAGATGTTACAGGTCTGAGAAAATATCACCAGCCGGGCACGGTGACTCATGTCTGTAATCTCAGCACTGGGGAGGCCCAGGTGGGTGGATTACGAGGTCAAGAGATTGAGACCATCCTGACCAACATGGTGAAATCCTATCTCTACTAAAAATACAAAAATTAGATGGGTGTGGTGGTGCATGCCTATAGTCCCAGCTACTGGGGAGGCTGAGGCAGGAGAATCGCTTGAACTTGGGAGGCAGAGGTTGCAGTGAGCCAAGATTGTGCCGTTGCACTCCAGCCTGGTGACAGAGCAAGACTTTATTTCAAAAAGAAAAAAAAGAAAACGAAAAAAGAAAATATACCACAATCTCTTAAGGACTAAACCTAGCCCTTTTGATAACTTGTCTGTTTACCCCTAAAGATATGTCTCCAAATGAAGAATGTCCTCTAGGTCATTAGCAACATTCATCCATCTGTCCATTTATTCATATATGCATTTGTTCGCCTGTTTGACAAACATCCAAGCATCTACCATACTCTGGGTAGATTTAGTAGCAGATGTAATTACTGTCTTCTTTTCTCTGGTAGAGAAGCCTCGGGATAAACTTAGCTGGGCCAATTTCAACTGTGGCCATTAACTACTAATTTGATGTTGAGAAATGTTAAAATGGAAATATTATCTTTCTCCCAGGATTACTGTAAAAATGAAACAACATAAAATACCCCCAACACAGGGCCTGGCTCATTAGAGGCACACAATTCTACTTACTAATATTCTCCCTTAAGTGGTTCAGGGCATTCTTCATGGCCACCAATATGTTTTCCAAAAGTTTCACTTTTATTCTGTCACTGATTTATTAAGACACTGTCTCTGTTTTCTCTGTCTTCTTCAGTAATTTTACTTCGAAAGTAGGTTTAGTTTCCTGGCTGAGTAATTTCTTTAAGTTTTTCTACTGGTATCAGGGCCACTTCTGGCCTATACCATGTCTTTAAAAGAATACAAAAAGATGTTACTCCCACACTCATACTGACACAGTTCCACATCAAGCCACTCACAATTTAGCCACAAGTTTGATCTCTCAGCTAGGATCTCTTGATCAGTGTTCAACCTGCCTAGTATGGTCTGAAGTTTCTTGCAAATATTCCTGTTTATTCAGCCATTCCATCAAAATTTATCAAACTGGCCTAGCACAATCTAGTTGCTAAGTTGTAGAAATGAATGGTATAGAGTCCTAACCTTCAAGGACATTTTAATGGTATGTGTTATGTGATATTTGTTTACTTATCCAATACTCATGTAAAATCATTACACAAGGTGATACCAGAATGCAGAGGAGGAAGGGTCTATCAGCTGAGGGAGAGGGAGGATTTTAAGAAAGGCTTTCCAAGGGAAGTGATCTTTAGGCTGAAGCAGGAGTAAAGTGTTAGAGCTCTTCAAGCAGGGAATTGGGAGAATGTCTTGGAGATCCTCAATCAGACATGAGTTGATTTTGTGTAGCCAGAGCCTAGTGTGCCTAAAGAAGACTAAAGAAAGACAATGCAAATAAGTACACAGGGACCAATTGTGAAGCGCTGATGCTTCCTCTGTCATGTATTGTATGAAGAGGCTGTGAATGGATTTTGGCTAGATGTGTAACACATTGATATTTGGATTTAGTAAAGATCACTCCACAGCTAGAAAATTACAAGAAGGTGGGGCACAACTTGAGACAGAGAAGGCAATGATGGTGCTTTAGCAATGGTCTTGATGATGACTGGAAAGAGTCTGAAACAAGAGAGGCATCTTGGGGATGCAGAGGAAAACAGAAATGTGTGTATATGATATTTAAAAGGTAGAAGCAACTGGATTTGGCTACTCACTGGATACGGGAACCAAGGTTCCAGTAATCATCTAGAATGACTTCCAGGTTTCTGATTGGGATGACTAAATGAGTGATGGAAAATATGTGAGTTCTTGCTTTTAAATTTTGTTATGTTTTAACATAAAGAAACATAAGCTCACTTGCAATGCCTGAGCCTGTATGGGGGTATCCAAGGAGAGGTCTATACAAAGTCTATGCTAAAGTCAAGGAAGGCATCAGGGGCAGTTGGTCTCTGCATGGGTGGTTAGGTTAGAGATAATTGGAAAGAGTTCTAAAACAGAACTGCATTAGTCTGTGTTGCTGTAAAGGAAAACCTGAGGCTGGGTAATTTATAAAGAAAAGAGGTTTATTTTGGTTCATGGTTCTGAAGGCTGTACAGGAAGTATGGCACTGGCATCTGCTCCTGGTGAGGCCTCAGGAAGCTTCCAATTATGGCAGAAGGTGGACGGGGAGCAAGCATATCACATGTCAAGAGAAGAAGTAAGAGAGAGATGTCAGGATTCTTTAAACAACCAGCTTCTGTGTAAACTAGCAAGAGTGGGAACTCACTAGTTACCACAGGGAAGGCACCAAGCCATTCATGAAAGATCCGTTCCCATGATCCAACACCTCCCACCAGGTCCTACCTCCAACATTGAGTATCACATTTCAACATAAGATTTGGATGGGACAAACATCCAAATTATATCAAGAACCCTAAGAAAGACCATATTTAAGGGTGGATCCTAGAAAGAAGATATTGAAAGCAGAACTCAATGAGTAGTCTGAAAGGTTAAGAAGAGATGACAAGCTATGAAAAATGTCTTGTTCACCTAGCTACTACACATTTTGGAGGGAATATATAGCATCATACAAATATTCAGTGGCAATCAGAAAACTGAAACATTGGCCTCAAATTTAAATAATCTAACCCATTTCATTTCCTTCCTGTAGAAAACTGACCTCTCAAAAGATACTCATAATTAGGTTACATGTTAAGAAAGGAACCTTTCACTTGTTTGCTTTAGCATTGTTGATTATAAAGGGTTAATTGCCTACAACATGTTATCTAACAATGCATAATAGTCTATGATAAATTCTGCCCATAGATGCTACTGTGAATTAATATTAATGACAAGAAAACTAACCATAGAATTATACAGCTGAGCATTAAGATCAATTATATAGAGAGCATTAAGCTCATTCCAGCTGGGCGCAGTGGCTCATGCCTATAATCCCAGCACACTGGGAGTCTGAGGTGGAAGGATCACTTGAGGCCAGAAGTTCAAGACCAGCCTGGCCAACACAGTGAAACCCCATGTCTACTAAAAACACAAACACACACATACAAAAATTAGCCAGGTGCAGTGGCGAATGCCTGTAGTCTCAGATACTCAGGAGCCTGAGGCACAAGAATTGCTTGAACCTGGGAGGTGGAAGTTGCAGTGAACCAAATTCACATCACTGTACTCTAGCCTGAGCAAAAGAGCAAGACTCAGTCTCAAAAACAAACAAACAAACAAACAAAAGATTATTCCAGACTAATGTCTTCAATTTATAACTGAACAGATGAGGTCCAGAGATCATATGAATTGTCAAAGTGGCTTTGGAAAGTCATAGTACCAGGATAGGAAGGCACTTCTGAATCTGAGCCATTGTTTATTCCAGCATACCACCCAACACCTAAACAATAGGTTGTATATTAAAAAATCATCTACATGTTATGTCTAGAGCTTTGCTTTTCAAAGCAGGGACTACAGACTACCATTATGAAGGCTTGTTCATATTGCAGAATCCCAAGTTCCTCTCCAGCTCTACTTAATTAAAATGTGCATTTAACAAGATCCCCTGGTCATTTATTTATATACTGAAGCTTGAGGGCATTGTTAAAAATTCAGATTGCAATTTTTCCATAAAAATAGTGACTTATATTCAAAGATCAGTTAAAAATGGCCAGTTAAAATTATATAGAGATGCTAAGTACAGAAGATTGTTTTTCTCAAAATATATGTTCCAGATACAGAGAGTGCAGAGGATGTGATTTTCCCAGACAAGTTCCAAGACTAGAATCATTACCCTCAACTCACGTTCCTGATCTCACAACAACTTCATTCTCTGTTATCTTTGGTAACAGACAGAGACGAGAGAAGTTTCTAGTAGGAGAGTCTGTTATGAAAAAGAGGGCTTCAGAAAAAAAAGGAAACATTGGAGCCTTTAGAGCTTTTTAGGGACAAGTGCTCCCTGACAATGGGCTAAATACAGAGAACAAGGCTCTCTCATAATGACTATTTCCACAGTATGACAAAGGCTAGCAGTGATATCAGGTGAAAGGGGAGATGTCTGCAGAATCTGTGCAGAAGCCACAGATTCTGCACAGAGAAGTGTCTGTTCTTATCATTTGCCCACTTTTTGATGGGTTTTTTTTTTTTCTTGTAAAACAAATTTCTTGTAAATTTGTTTAAGTTCTTCATAGATTCTGGATACTAATCTTTTGTCAGATGGATAGATTGCAAAAATTTTCTCCAATTCTGTAGACTGCCTTTTCACTCTAATGATAGTTTCTTTTGCTGTGCAGAAGCTTTTTAGTTTAATTAGATCCCATTTGTCAATTTTGGCTTTTGTTGCCATTGCTTTTGGTGTTTTAGTCATGACATCTTTGCCCATGTCTATGTCCTTAATGGTATTGTTTAGGTTTTCTTCTAGGGCTTTTATGGTGTTAGGTCCTACATTTAAGCCTTTAATTGATCTTGAGTTAATTTTTGTATAAGGTGTAACGAAGGGATCCAGTTTCAGTATGCTGCATATGGCTACCCAGTTTTCCCAACACCATTTATTAAATAGGGAATCCTTTCCCCATTTATGTGTTTTTGTCAGGTTTGTCAAAGATCAGATGATTATAGACGTGTGGTGTTATTTCTGAGGGCTCTGTTCTGTTCCATTGGTCTATAGATCTGTTTTGATACCAGTACAATGCTGTTTTGATTACTGTAGCCTTGCAATATAGTTTGAAGTCAGGTAGCTTGATGCCTCTAACTTTGTTCTATTTGCTTAGGATTCTCTTGGCTATAGAGACTCTTTTTTGTTTTCATATGAAATTTAAAGTAGTTTTTTCTAATTCTATGAAGAAAGTGAATGGTAGCTTGATGGGGATAGTATTGAATCTATAAATTACTTTGGGCAGTATGGCCATTTTCACAATATTGATTCTTCCTATCCCTGAGCATGAAATATGTTTTCAATTATTTGTGTCCTGTCTTATTTCCTTGAGCAGTGGTTTGTAGTTCTCCTTGAAGAGGTCCTTCACATCCCTTGTAAGTTGTATTTGTAGGTATTTTATTCTCTTTGTAGCAATTGTGAATGGGAGTTCACTCATGATTTGGCTCTCTATTATTGGTGTATAGGAATGCTTGTGATTTTTGCACAATGATTTTGTATCCTGAGACTTTGCTGAAGTTGCTTATCAGCTTAAGGAGATTAATGGGTTTTCTAAATATGTAATCATGTCATCTGCAAACAGAGACAATTTGACTTCCTCTCTTCCTATTTGAATACACCTCATTTATTTCTATTGCCTGATTGCCCTGTCCTGAAATTCCAATACTATGTTGAATAGGAGTGGTGAGAGAGGGCATCCTTGTCTTGTGCTGGTTTTCTAAGGGAGTGTTTCCACCTTTTGCCCATTTAGTATGATATTGGCTGTGGGTTTGTCATAAATAGCTCTTATTATTTTGAGATACGTTCCATCAATACCAATTTATTGAGAGTTTTTAGCATGAAGGGTTGTTGAATTTTATTGAAGTCCTTTTCTGGATCTATTGAGATAATCATGTGGCTTTTGTCATTGGTTCTGTTTATGTGATGGATTACGTTTATTGATTTGCATATGTTGAACCAGCCTTGCATCCCAGGGATGAAGCCAACTTGATCATGGTGGATAAGTTTTTTGATGTGCTTCTGGATTCAGTTAGAGAGCGTTTTATTGAAGATATTCTCACTGATGTTCGTCAGGGATATTGGCCTGAAATTTTCTTTTTTTGTTGCGTCTCTGCCAGCTTTTGGTATCAGGATGACGTTAGCCTCATAAAATGTGTTAGAGAGGAGTCCCTCTTTTTCTATTGTTTGAAATAGTTTCAGAAAGAGTGGCACCAGTCCCTCTTTGTACCTCTGGTATAATTCAGCTATGAATCTATCTGATCCTGGGGGTTTTTTTTAGATTGATAGGCTATTAGTTACTGCCTCAATTTTAGAACTTGTTATTGTTCTATTCAGGGATTCGACTTCTGCCTGGTTTAATCTTGGGAGGGTGTAGGCATCTAGGAATTTATCAATTTCTTTTAGATGTTCTAGTTTATTTGTGTAGAGTTGTTTATAGTATTTTCTGATGGTCGTTTGTATTTCCGTGGGATCAGTGGTGATATATCCTTTATCATTTCTTATTGTGTCTATTTGATTCTTCTCATTTTTCTTCTTTATTAGTCAGTCTATTGGTCTATCTATTTTGTTAATCTTTTCAAAAAAACTAGCTCCTGGACTCTAATTTTTTGAAGGGTTTTTTGAGTCTTTATCTCCTTCAGTTTTGCTTTGATCTTAGTTATTTCTTGTCTTCTGCTAGCTTTTGAATTTGTTTGCTTTTGTTTCTCTAGTTCTTTTAATTGAGATGTTAGAGTGTTGATTTTAGATCCTTCCTGCTTTATCCTGTGGGCATTTAGTGCTAGTAATTTCCTTATAAACATTGCTGTATCGGTGTCCCAGATATTCTGGTATGTTGTGTCTTTTTTCTCATTGGTTTCAAAGAACTTATTTATTTCCGCCTTAATGTTGTTACTTACCCAGTAGTCATTCAGGAGCAGGTTGCTTATTTTCTATGTAGTTGTGTGGTTTTGAGTGTGCTTCTTAATCCTTAGTTCTAATTTGATTGCACTGTGGTCTGAGGAACTGTTATGATTTCTGTGCTTTTGCATTTGCTGACGAGTGTTTTACTTTCAATTATGTGGTCAATCTTAGAATAAAGGCAATGAGGTGCTGAGAAGAATGTATAACATGTTGATTTTGGGTGGAGAGTTCTGTAGATGTCTATCAGGTCTGCTTGATCCAGAGCTGAGTTCAAGTCCTGGATATCCTTGTTAATTTTCTGTCTTGTTGATCTGTCTAATATTGACAGTGTGGTCTTAAAGTTTCCCACTATTATTGTGTGGGAGTCTAAGTCTCTTTGTACAACTTGCTTTATGAATCTGGGTGCTCCTGTATTGGTTGCTTATATATTTAGGATAGTTAGCTTTTCTTGTTGCATTGATCCTTTTACTATTATGTAATGCCCTTCTTTGTCTTTTTTGATCTTTGTTGGTTTAAAGTCTGTTTTATCAGAGACTAGGATTGCAGGTCCTGCTTTTTTTGCTTTCCATTTGCTTGTTAATATTCCCTCCATCCCTTTATTTTGAGCCTATGTGTGTCTTTGCATGTTAGATGGGTCTCCTGAACACAGCATGCCAATGGATCTTGACTCTTTATCCAATTTGCCAGTCTTTGTCTTTTAATTGGGGCATTTAGCCCATTTACATTTAAGGCTAATACTGTTATGTATGAATATGATCCTGTCATTATGATGCTAGCTGGTTATTTTGCCTGTTAGTTGATGCAGTTTCTTCATAGTATTGATGGTCTTACAACTTGGTACATTTTTGCAGTGGCTGGTACTGGTTTTTCCTTTCCATATTTAGTGCTTCATTCAGGAGCTCTTGTAAGGCAGGCCCGGTGGTGACAAAATCTCTAAGCATTTGCTTGTCTGTAAAGGATTTTATTTCTCCTTTACTTATGAAGCTTAGTTTGGCTGGATTTGAAATTCAGGGTTGAAAATTCTTTTCTTTAAGAATGTTGATTATTGACCCCCACTCTCTTCTGGCTTGTAGGGTTTCTGCTGAGAGATCCACTGTTAGTCTGATGGGCTTCCCTTTGTGGGTAACCCAACCTTTTTCTCTGGCTGACCTTAACATATTTTCCTTCATTTCAACCTTAGTGAATCAGATGATTATGTATCTTGAGGTTGCTCTTCTCAAGGAGTATCTTTGTGGTGTTCTCTGTATTTCCTGAATTTGATGTTGGCCTGCCTTGCTAGGTTGGGGAGATTCTCCTGGATAACATCCTGAAGGGTGTTTTCCAACTTGGTTCCATTCTCCCTGTCACTTTCAGGTACACCAATTAAACGCAGGTTTGGTCTTTTCACATAGTCCCATGTTTCCTAGAGGTTTTGTTTGTTCCTTTTCATTCTTTTTTCTCTAATTTTGTCTTCACACTTCATTTCATTAAGTTGATTTTCAATCTCTGAAATCCTTTCTTCCTCTTCATCAATTCAGCTATTGGTACTTGTGTTTGTCTCACAAAGTTCTCGTGCTGTTTTTCAGCTCCATCAGGTCATTTATGTTCTTCTCTAAACTGGTTATTCTAGTTAGCAATTCCTCTTACCTATTTCAAAGCTCTTAGCTTCCTTGCACTGGGTTAGAACATGCTCCTTTAGCTTGGAAGAGTTTGTTTTACCCACCTTCTGAAGCCTACTTCTGTCATTTCTTCAAACTCATTCTCCATCGAGCTTTGTCCCCTCGCTGATGAGGAGATGTGATCCTTTGGAGGAGAAGAGGTGTCTGGTTTTTGGAATTTTCAGCCTTTTTGGGCTGGTTTTTTCTCATCTTTGTGGATTTACCTACCTTTGGTCTTTGATGTTGGTGACCTTCAGATAGCGTTTCTGTGTGGACTTCTTTTTTGTTGATATTGATGCTATTCCTTTCTGTTTGTTACTTTTCCTTCTAACAGTCAGGCCCTTCTGCTGCAGGTCTGTTGGTGTTTGCTGGAGGTCCATTCCAGACCCTGTTTGCCTGGGTATCACCAGTGGAGGCTGCAGAACAGCAAAGATGGCTGCCTCTTCCTTCCTCTGGAAGCTTTGTCCCAGAGGGGCAACCGCAAGATGCCAGCCAGAGCTCTCCTGTATGAGGTGTTTGTCGGCTCTTGCTGGGAGGTGTCTTTCAGTCAGAAGGTATGGGGGTCAGGGGCCCTCTTGAGGAGGCAGTCTGTCCCTTAGCAGAGCTCAAGCACTGTCCTGGGAGATCCCCTGCTCTCTTCAGAGCCAGCAAGCAGGAATGTTTAAGTATGCTGAAGCTGCGCCAACAGTCGCCCCTTTCCCCATGTTCTCTGTCCTAGGGAGATGGGAGTTTTATCTATAAGCCCATTTCTGGGGCTGCTGCCTTTCTTTCAGAGATGCCCTGCCCAGAGAGGACGAATCTAGAGAGGGAGTCTGGCTACAGCGGCTTTGCCAAGCTGCAGTGTGCTCTGCCCAGTTTAAACTTTTCAGTGGCTTTGTTTACACTTTGAGGGGAAAACTGCCTACTCAAGCCTCCTTCCATCAAGCTTGAGCATCTGAGGTCGACTTCAGACTGCTATGCTGGCAGGGAGAATTTCAAGCCAGTGGATCTTAGCTTGCTGGGCTCATTGGGAGTAGGATCTTCTCAGCAAGACCTCTTGGCTCCCTAGCTTCAGCCCCCTTTCCAGCGGAGTGAACAGTTCTGTCTTACTGGCGTTCCAGGCACCACTGAGGTATCAAAACAAACTCCTGCAGCTAGCTCACTGTCTGCCCAAATGCCAGCCCAGTTTTGTACCTGAAACCCAGGGCCCTGATGGCGTAGGTGCCTGAGGGAATCTCCTGGTCTGTGGGTTGCGAAGACTGTGGGAAAAGAGTAGTATCTGGGCCAGAGTGTACCATTTCTCATGGCACAGTCCCTCATGGCTTCCCTTGGCTAGGAGAGGGAGCTCCCTGAACTCTTACACTTCCTGGGTGAGGTGACTCCCCACCCTGCTTTGTCTTGCCCTCAGTGGGCTACACCCCACTATATAGCCAGTCCCAGTGAGATGAGCTGTGTACCTCAGTTGGAAATGCAGAAATCACCTGCCTTCTGCATTGATCTCACTGGGAGCTGCAGACCGGAGCTGTTTCTATTCGGCCATCTTGCCAGCCACTGCCACACTCATTATTTAACTGACTGGTATCATGTTTCTACAGGATGCTAGGACTGAACAGGAGATTTATATTATTAGAATGATGCCCTCCCCAGGAATGGGGTCAAATTTATTCCCAAAATGCACAGTGCATTTTGTGAGATTCTTTCAAGGATTAAAATTTCTACCAGTGCCTCAGGAAAGAAGCTTTAGGATAAAGATGGCCTTTAAGATAGAGTGCCTTACAACAGCATTTTAAAATACAGAGGTTGTATTACCTAATTTGCAATGCAATTCATCCCCCATCTCATTTATTAGCTATGCCATTTCCAAATAAGTGCCCTTAGAGTAGAGATGGAATTAAGTAAAGATATATAAGGCTGTTGTATCTGCCACAGATCATTGTTGCCTAACTGGCACCTGAACATCAACAATCTAAGTATACTCAGTGAGGACAAATTTATATTTTTTTAATGATATAAGTAGGAGGACTGAATTACTTTGCTATTCTATTTAATATTTGTTAAGAGCATTACATAAGGACCCCATTTCTGATCTGGGTTCTCTGTCTTACTGATTAAGCTTGCTAAGCTAGTCAAGAGTGTGACTTGATCTTTTGTAAACTGGAAATTGTATCTGCACATCCTTTCTCTCAGCTGTCCCAAAACTATAACAAGAAGATTATTTTTAGCTGAGAATTTATGCAATTCTAACTTGATAAATATGTATGTTCCAGCCATCCTTCTGAGGTTTTATTTTCATTGACATGAAAATACATTTATATCTAAACTGTTTATTTTTTGAAATAAATATTTATGTAAAATATTTAAGCATTTATGCAAAATATTTATCTTTGGAAAGTGTTTTATGACTCAATTCTCACTTACGTTCTGTAGGCTATTCCACTTATAAAAAATAAAAGTCTATAAATAGATCCCAGTTCAAGTGGCTGATTAAAGATATCAGACACTTGCGCTTTCCAGAAAGAAGAACCAGAATTGCAAATACATAATTGTACCTCAAATAAAACTCTGAGAATATTAGGGTCAAACATAGAAGTCACAGGAAACACCTGAGTCACAGAGCGACAAGGAAGCAAGCATCAAGCTCAACCAAGATCAGCTGGAAGCATGTAGGGACTCACTATTTTGTGGAGGGGGGAAGTGAAAGAACTTCAGCTGTCCACATTCCCATCACAAACTGTTGCAATCTGTACCACAGGACAGTTCCTCTGTCCATATGAACCCTGACACTAGCATGGACAGTGCTCTGGAAACCCCACAAGCATTCAATGTCTCTAGTCAACCATCTTGAGCTGGAATCTACTTATGGAGTTCCCTTCACCAGGCTGGGAACTTGTGCTGGATTACTCACCCCTAAGACCTAAGAGGCTGCAGAAGGGCACCATTGTTAGGGCACAGCCATAATGGGATTGCATCCTTCCCTGGCAACTACAGCCCCCATATCTCCATATCCCAGGATCCCCAAATGACATCCCTCAGTGTCCACCTAGTGGACCACAGTGGCACAGAAATGGCTGGACCCAAAGGTACTACAGGGTCCCCGGTACTCTAGCTCATAGGCAGTACTACTCCCCCAGTGAAAGGACAGTGCAGCACACCAAAACGGTGACCTCTGGGACAAAGGAAACCAAAGCATGTACTTTCCAGAGCCTGAGAGTTCCCTCTCTGCCACTATGAGAAGCAACCCTATCCCCAGCAGTGACACAGACTCTGTGCTTAGGCTCACAAGCAGAGTATGTGATACCTCCACCCCACCCACATAGAATCATCTCAGTTGTTTCCATCAGGAACCCAGGCAGGTAAGCCTAAGATCTGACTGCCTGGGGATGGGAGCAGTGACCCCACACCTCCTAGTGGAGCAGCCTGTGCTCCAGATCATGCATAAAGAGCAAGACCCCCTCTCTCCCTTTACACATTGCTGCAGCCACAACTGCTGCTGCTGCTACTGGGAACTGGGGTGGGTGAACCAGAGGGTTGTCTGTCTGGGGCTGTGAGTGGCATCTGTGTCCCTAGTGGCAGTGCGGTTCCCATGCTCAGGCTCATGCATGAAGGGTAGGGTCCTATTCCTTCTTATCCCCTCTCCATCTCTCTACAACACTGTAGTGCTGCTGCTGCCATGAGTGGACAAACCTGTGTCTAGGCCACAAGGGCTACAACTCCTAGGCAAGGACTAGTGGTTTTTATTATTTTTTATTTTTATTTTTTTGAGATGGAGTCTTGCTTTGTTGCCCAGGCTGGAATGCAGTGGCATGCAGTGGAATGCAGGCTGGAAAGACTGCAATCTCCGCTCACTGCAAGCTCGGCCTCCTGGATTCACACCATTCTCCTACCTCAGCCTCCTGAGTAGGTGGGACTACAGGTGCCCGCCACCACGCCTGGCTAATTTTTTTTTGTATTTTTAGTAGAGATGGGGTTAAACTGGGCCCAGAGACAGTGGGCTGGTGGGGCACGAGAGATACTAGCCAAGGTGGGTAAAGGAATGGTGACATCACCCCTCCCTTAGCCCCAGACTACACACCTCACAGCTCCAACAGAGAGCCCTTCCCTCTGCTTGATGAGAGGAGAGGGAAGAGTGGGGAGGACTCTGTCTTGTATCCTGAGTACAAGCCTAGCAATAGCAGGATAGGGCACTGGTCAGAGTCATGAGAACTTTTTACCAGGCCTTAACTCCTGGACAACATTTCTAGACACAGCCAGGGCCAGATCTGGTACTGGCAGGATTTACCATCTGCTAACTGAAGAGTCCTTGAGTCCTGAATAACCAGCAGCAATAGCCAGATACTATGTCAAGGCCTTGGGTGAGACTCTGAGACTTTCTGGCTTCAGGTGAGTATCACCACATTCCCAGACGTGGTGACCACAGGGTGAGATTCCTTCTACCTAGAAAAGCAGAGGGAAAAGTAAACGGAACTTCGTCTTGCACTTTAGGTACCAGATAAGCCACAGTGGGGAAGAGCATCAAGTGAACTCCTGGGATCCCCAATTCAAGGACTTGGCTTTGGACAGAACTTCTGGACCTGCCCTGGGTCAGAGGGAAGCCCACTCAGCAGAAGGATGAGTCCCAGGTCAGGCAGCATTCACCACAAGCTGCTTGAAGAGTGCTTGGTCCTTAAGGAAACATTGGTGGTAGTCTGGTAGCACTTCCTGTGAGCCAGTGGTGACAGTGGTCACAAAGTGAGGTTCCTCTCCCATTGGGAAAGAGAAGGAAGAGTGGTAAGGGCTGCATCTTGTGGTTTGAGTGCCAGATCAGCTGCAGCACAACAGAACACCAGGTAGATTTCTAAGGTTTTTCACTCCTGTCCCTAGCTCCCACATGACACCCCTGGACCTGCCTGGGGCCTGGAAGAACTCAGAACTCTGAAGGGAAGGACATAGGTCTGGCTGCCTTTGCCATCTGCTGACTGTAGAGCCAAAGTGACTTGAGCAAACATAGGCCATAGCTCGGGAGTCGTTACAGCAGGTCTGGGGCAAGACCCAGTGATATATAAACCTCAGGTCTGATCCAGCATAGTCCTAATGGTGGTGGCTCCAGGAGCACTTGTATAACCAGTTCCAGGTGGCTCAGAACAGAGAGAGAGACTTCATTTGTTTGGGAGAAAGTAAAAGAAAGAAACAAGAGTCTCTGTCTGGTACTTCTTTTGAATCTTGTCCAAGACCATCAGGGTAGTACTTCTATGAGTCTGTAAGAACCACAGCATTACTGGGCTTATGGTACCTCCCGAAGAAGGTACAGCTTTGATCATAACACCCAAGTATGTTCAAATACCTAGAAAGTCTTTCCAAAAAGGAAGGGTACAGACAAGCCCAGACTGAGAATGCTAAAATAAATAGTTAACTCTTCCATGCCCAGTTACAGAAAAATATCTGCAAGTATCAAGACCATTCAGGAAAACATGACCTCACTGAGGCACCAGAAATCAATTGTGGAGAAACAGAGATATGTGACCTTTTAACAGAGAATTCAAAATACTTGCGTTGAGGAAACTCAAAGAAATTCAAGATAGCAAAGAGAAGGAACTAATAATTCTATCAGACAAATTTAACAAAGAAATTGAAATAATCTTTAAAAATCAATCAGCAATTCCAGAGCTGAAAAATGTAACTGGGGTACTAAAGAATGCACCAGAGTCCTTTAATAGTAGAACTGATCAAGCAGAAGAAAGGATTAGTGAGTTTGAAGAAATGGCTATTTGAAAATGCAAAGTCAGAGAAGGCAAAAGAAAAAAGAATAAAAAATGAGGAAGCATGCCATGTCTACAGGTTTAAAAAAAATGCCTCAAAAGGGCAAATCTAAGAGTTATTGGCCATAAAGAAGAGGTAGACAAAAAAATTGGAGTAGAAGATTTATTTAAAGAGGTAACAGAAAACTTTCCAAACCTATAGAAAGATACCAATATCCAAGTACAAGAATGTTATAGAACATCAAGTAGATTTAACACAAGGAAGACTACCTCTAGGCATTTAATAATTAAACTCCCAAAGGTCAAGGATTTTGTTGAGGATTTTTGCATTCATGTTTATCAAGGATATTGGCCCAAAGTTTTCTCTTTTGTTGTTGTTGTGCCTTTTCCAGGTTTTGTTATCACGACAATGCTGGCCTCATAGAATGAGTTGTAAAGGCATTGTAAGTCATTGTAAATAGTTTTGGTAGAAATGGTACCAGATCTTTTTTGTAAATATGGTAGAATTTGGCTGTGGATCTTTCTGGTCTTGGGCTTTTTTGGTTGGTAGGCTATTTGTTACTGATTCAATTTTGGAGTTCATTATTTGTTTGTTAAGGGATTCAATTTCTTCCCAGCTCAGTGTGGAAGAATCTGTGTGTCCGGGAATTTATAAATTTCTTCTAGGTTTTCTATTTTGTGTGCATAGAAGTATTCATAGCAGTTTCTAATAGTTATTTTTATTTCTGTGGGGTCAGTGGTAATATCTTCGTCATCATTTCTAATTGTGTTTATTTGGATCTTCTCTCTTTCCTTTTTTAATAGTCTAGCTAGTGGCTTATCTATCTTATTTTTTTAAAGCAACTTCTATATCTGTTGATCTTTTGAATAGCTTTTCGTATCTCAGTCTCCCTCGGTTCAGCTCAGATTCTGGTTATTTCTTGTCTTCTGCTAACTTTAGGGCTGATTTGCTCTTGCTTCTAAAATTATTTCAGTTGTGATGTTGGGTTGTTAATTTGAGATCTTTTTAACTTCTAGATATGGGCATTTTAATGCTATTAATTTTCCTCTTAACACTGCTTTAGCTGTGTCCTGGAGATTCTTGTATGTGATATCCTTGTTCTCATTAGTTTCAAAGAACTTCTTGATTTCTGACTTAATTTCACTATTTACCCAAAAGTCATTCAGGAGCATGTTGTTGGCTTTTCAAAAATTTAAACAAAATTGACAAACCTTTAGCTAGACTACTCAAGAAAAAAAAAGAGAAGATCCAAAAATAAAAAATAAAATCAGAAATAAAAAGAAGACATTACAACTGTTACTGCTGAAATTCAAAGGATCGTTAGTGGCTACTCTGAGCAACTATATGACAATAAATGGAAAAATTCAGATGAAATGGACAAATTCCTAGACTTGTACAACCTACTAAATTGAGCAATGAAGAAATCTAAAACCTGAACAAACAAATAACAAGTTACAAGATAGAAGCCATAATAAAAAGTCTCCCAGTAAAGAAACGATCCCCAAAAATACAGGAGGAAGTAATACTTCCAAACTCATTCTATGAAGCCAGGATTATCCTGATACCCAAACCAGACAAAGACATAAAAAAAGAAAATCACAAGCCAAGATCTCTATTATTGATGCAAATATCCTCAACAAGGTACTAGCAAACAGAATCCAACAATACATTAAAATGACCATTCATCATGACAAAGTGGAATTTATCTCTGGGATAGAAGGGTAGTTCAACATACATAAATCAATCAACATGATCCATCATATCAAGAGAATGAATGATAAAAACCATATGATCATTTCAATTGATACTGACAAAGCATTTGATAAAATTCAACATCCCTTCATGATAAGTACCCTCAAAGAACTGGGGATAGTAAGAAGACCCTCAACTTAATAAAAGCCATATATGACAGACCCAGTGTAATATGGAATGGGAAAAATCTGAAAGCCTTTCCTCTAGTATCTGGAACATGACAAAGATGCCCACCTCACCACTGTTATTTAAATAATACTGGAAGTCCTAGCTAGAGCAATCAAACAAGAGAAAGATATAAAGGGCATCCATTTTGGAATGGAAGAAGTCAAATTACCCACCTGATAAATTCAGTAAAGTTGTAGGATAAAAATAAAAATACAAAATTCAGTAGCATTTCTGTATGCCAATAGTGAATAATCTGAAAAAGGATTCAAAATAGTAATCCCATTGACAAAAATATTAATACCTAGGAATTAACTAAACCAATAAAAGTGACAGATCTCTACAAAGAAAACTATAAAAACAGATGAAAGAAATTTAAGAGACACCAAAAAATAGAAAGATATTGTGGTCATGGATTGGAAGAATCAATATTGTTAAAATGTCCATACTACCCAAAGCAATCTACAGATTCAATGCAGTCCCTATCAAAATATCAATGATATTCTTCACAGTAATAGAGAAAAAAACCTAAAATTTCTATGGGACCACAAAAACTCAGAATACCAAAAGCTACCCTAAGCAAAAAGAACACAAGCAAAAGAATCACATTAATTGACTTCAAATTATACTACAGAGCTATAGTAACCAAAAACTGCAAGGTTCTGGCATAACAGCAGATACAAAGACCAATGGAACAGAATAGAGAACCCAGAAAAAAATCCACACAACTACAATGAACTCATCTTCACCTAACGTGCCAAGAATATACACTGGGGCAAAGACAGTCTTTTCAACAAACAGTGCTGGGAAAACTGCATATCCATATGCAGAAGAAAACAGAACCCTATCTGTCACTACTGAGTAAATACCCAACAAGGACAGGCAACTGAAGCATAAAACAAATGGGATCACATCAAATTAAAAAGCTTCTGCACAGCAAAGAATACAATCAGAAAAGTGAAGAGACAACCCACAGAATAGGAGAAAATATTTGAAGTCTACCCATCTGACAAAGGATTAATAACGAGACTACATAATGAGCTCAAACAACTTTCTAGGAAAAAAAATCTAATAATCTGATTTTAAAATGGGCAAAAGATTTGAATAGACATTTCTCATATAAGACATAGAAATGGCAAGCAGGTATTTGAATAGGTCTCAACATGATTGATCATCAAAGAAATGCAAATCAAAACTACAATGAGATTTTATCTCACCCCAGTTAAAATGGCTTATATTCAAAATACAGGCAATAACGAATGTTGGTGAGGTGTGGAAAAAAGAGATCCCCATTACACTGTTGGTGGGAATGCAATTTAGTACAACCACTACAGAGAATAGTTTGTAGATTCCTCAAAAAATGAAATATAGAGCTACCACGTGACCCAGCAAAACCACTGCCAGGTATATACCGAAAAAGAAAGGAAACCAGTATACATTAAAAAAAAAAAAATCCGATAAGATGACCAAATAGAAACAGCTCCAGTCTGCAGCTCCCAATGAGATCAACACAGAAGGTGGGTGATTTCTACATTTCCAACTGAGATACCCAGCTCATCTCACTGGGACTGCTTAGACAGAGGGAACAGTCCATGGAGCACAAGCCAAAGCAGGGTGGGGCATGGCCTCACCCAGGAAGTGCAAGTGTTCAGGGAATTCACTCCCCCAGCCAAGGGAAGCCATGAGGCACTGTGCCATGAGGAATAGTGCACTAAAGCCCAGATACTACGCTTTTCCCATAGTCTTCGCAACCCACAGACCAGGAGATTCCCTCAGGTGCCTATGCCATTAGGGCCCTGGGTTTCAAGCACAAAATTGGGAGGCCATTTGGGAAGACACCAAGCTAGCTGCAAGAGTTTTTGTTTTTTTTTCATACCTCAGTGGTGCCTGGAATGCCAGAGAGACAGAGCCGTTCACTTCCCTGGAGAAGGGGCTGAAACCAGGGAGACAAATGATCTAGCGCAGCAGGTCCCAGTCCCACTGAGCCCAGCAAGCTAAGATCTACTGACTTGAAAATCTTCCTGCCAACACAGCAGTATGAAGTCAACCTGCGATGCTTGAGCTTGGTCAGGAGAGGGATGCTCACCATTACTGAGGCTTGAGTAGGCAGTTTTCCCATCACAGTGTAAACAAAGCCACCTGGAAGTTCAAACTGGGCAGGGCTCACCTCAACTTGGCAAAGCTATCATAGCCAGACTGCCTCTTTAGATTCCTCCTCTCTGGGCAGGGCATCTCTGAAAGAAAGGCAGCAGCCCAGGTCAGGGGCTTATAGACAAAACTCCCACCTCACTGGGACAGAACACCTCGGGGAAAGGGTGGCTATGGGTGCAGCTTCAGCAGACTTAAACATTCCCACCTGCCAGCTCTAAAGAGAAGAGCAGATCCACCAGGACAGTGCTAGAGCTCTGCTAAAGAACAGACTGCCTCCTCAAGTTGGTCCCTGACCCCTGTGCCTTATTATTGAAAGACAGATCCCAGCAGGGGTCAACAGACGTCTCATACAGAAGAGCTCTGACTGGCATTTTGTAGGTGCCCCTCTGAGATGAAGCTTCCAGAGGAAGGAACAGGCAGTCGTCTTTGCTGTTCTGCAGGCTCTGCTGGTAATGCCCAGGCAAACAGGGTCTGGAATGGACCTCCAGCAAACACCAGCAGACCTGCAGCAGAGGGGCCTGACTGTTAGAAGGAAAAATAACAAACAGAAAGGAATAGCATGAACATCAAAATAAAGGACGTCCACACAGAAACCCCATACAAAGGTTACCCACATCAAAGACCAAAGGTAGATAAATCCACAATGATGAGGAAAAAACAGCCCAAAAAGGCTGAAAATTCCAAAACCCAGAATGCCTCTTCTCCTCCAAAGGATCACAACTCCTTGCCAGCAAGGGAACAAAACAGAACAGAGAATGAGTTTGACGAATTGGCAGAAGTAGACTACAGAAGGTGGGTAATAACAAATTCCTCCAAGTGAAATAAGCATGTTCTAACCCAATGCAAGGAAACTAAGAACCTTGAAAAAATGTTAGAGGAATTGCTAACTAGAATAACTAGTTTGGAGAAGAATATAAATGACCTGATGTAACTGAAAAATACAGCACAAGAACTCCGTGAATCATACACAAGTATAAATAGCCAAATTCACCAAGGGGAAGAAAGAATATCAGACACTGAAGATCAACTAAATGAAATAAAACATGAAGACAAGGTTAGAGAAAAAAGGATGAAAAGGAACAAGCAAAGCCTCAAAGAAATACTGGACTCTGTGAAAAGACCAAACCGACATTTCATTGGTGTACCTGAAAGTGATGGGGAGAACAGAACCAAGTTGGTAAACACTCTTCAGGATATTATGCAGGAGAAGTTCCCCAATCTAGCAAGACAGGCCAACATTCAAATTCAGGAAATATAGGAAACACCACAAAGATACTCCTCAGGAAGGGCAACCCCAAGACTCATAATTGTCAGATTAACCAAGGTTGAAATGAAAAAAACAAAAATGTCAAGGGCAGCCAGAGAGAAAGGTCAGGTTATCCATAAAGAGAAGCCAATTACACTAACAGTGGATTTATTTCCAGAAACCCTACAAGCCATAAGGGAGAGGGAGCCAATATGCAACATTCTTTAAAAAAAAGAATTTTCAATCCAGAATTTCATATCCAGCCAAACTAAGCTTCATAAGCAAAGAAAAAATAAAATCCTTTATAGACAAGCAAATGCTGAGAGATTTTGTCACCACCAGGCCTGCCTTACAAGTGCTTCTGAATGAAGCACTAAATATGGAAAGGATAAACCAGCACCAGTCACTGCAAAAACATACCAAATTGTAAAGACTATCGACACTATGAAGAAACTGCATCACCTGACAGGTAAAATAACCAGCTAGGATCATAATGACAGGATCAAATTCACATATAACAATATTAACCTTAAATGTAAACAAACTAAATGCCCCAGTTAAAAGACAAAGACTGGCAAATTGGATAAAGAGTTAAGACCCATTGGTGTGCTGCATTCAGGAGACCCGTCTCACGTGCAAAGACACACAGAGGATCAAAATAAAGGGATGGAAGGATATTTACCAAGCAAATGGAAAGCAAAACAAACAAACAGCAAAAAAAAAAAAAAAAAAAAAAAAAAAAAAAAAGCAGGGCTTGCAATCCTAGTCTCCGATAAAACATACTTTAAACCAACAAAGATCAAAAAGGACAAAGAAGGGCATTACATAATGGTGAAGGGATCAATGCAACAAGAAAAGCTAACTATTTAAATATATATGCAACCAATACAGTAGTACCCAGGTTCATAAAGCAAGTTCTTAGAGACCTACAAAGAGACTTAGACTCCCACACAATAGTAGTGGGAGACTTGAACACCTCACTGTCAATATTAGATCAACAAGATAGAAAATTAACAACGATATTCAGGACGTGAACTCAACTCTGGACCAAATGGACCTAATAGACATCTACAGAACTCTCCACCCCAAATCAACAGAATATACATTCTACTCAGCACCACATCACACTTATAAGATTGACCACATAATTGAAAGTAAAACACTCATCAGCAAATGCAAAAGAATGGAAATTATAACAAACAGTTCCTCAGACCACAGTGCAATCAAATTACAACTAAGGATTAAGAAACACAATCAAAACCGCACAGCTAAATGGAAACCGAGCAACCTGCCCCTGAATGACTACTGGGTAAATAATGAAATTAAGGTAGAAATAAACAAGTTCTTTGAAACCAATGAGAAAAAAGACACATTGTACCAGAATCTCTGGGTACAGCTAAAGCACTGTTTAGAGGGAAATTACTAGAACTAAATGCCCACAGAAGAAGGTGGGAAAGATCTAAAACTGACACCCTAACATCACAATTAAAAGAATTAGAGAAGCAAGAGCAAAAAAATTTCAAAAGCTAGCAGAAGACAAGGAAATAACTAAGATCAGAGCAGAAATGAAGGAGATACAGCACAAAAAAACCCTTCAAAAAATCAGAGTCCAGGAGCTGGTTTTTTGAAAGGATTAACAAAATAGAAAGACTACTAGCCAGACTAATAAGAAAAGAGAGAAGAATCAAATAGATACAATACAAAATAATAAAGGGGATATCACCACTGATCCCATAGAAATACAAACTACCATCAGAGAATACTATTATCACCTCTATGCAAACAAACTAGAAAATCTAGCGCAAATGGATAAATTCCTGGACACCTATACCCTGCCAAGATAATCAGACAGAAGTCGAATCCCTGAATAGACCAATAACAAGTTCTGAAATTGAGGCAGTAATTAATAGCCTACTGACAGAAAAAAGCCCAGGAGCAGATGGATTTACAGCCAAATTCTACTGGAAGTACAAAGAGGGGCTGGTACCATTACTTTTGAAACTATTCCAAACAATAGAAAAAGAACGACTCCTCCCTACCTCATTTTATCAGGCCAGCATCATTCTGATACCAAAATCTGGCAGAGACGAACCAAAAAAGAAAATTTCAGGCCGATATCCCTGATGAACATTGATGCAAAAATCCTCAATAAAACACTCTCAAACTGAATCCAGAAGCATATCTAAAAGCTTATGCACCACAATCAAGCTGGCTTCATCCCAGGGATGCAAGGCTGTTTCAGCATATGCAAATCAACAAATGTAATCCATCACATAAGCAGAACCAATGACAAAAACTACATGATTATCTCAACAGAGGCATAAAAGGTCTTAATAAAATTCAGCAACCTTTCATGCTAAAGGCTCTCAATAAGCTAGGTATTGATGGAACGTAGTTCTAAATAATATGAGCTATTTATGACAAACACACAGCCAATATAAAACCAAATGGGCAAAAGGTGGAAGCATTCCTTTTGAAAACTAGCACAAGACAAGGATGCCCTCTCTAGCCACTCCTATTCAACATAGTATTGGAAGTTAAGGACAGGGCAATCAGGCAAGAGAAAGAAATAAAGTGTATTAAAATAGGAAGAGAGGAAGTCAAATTGTCTCTGTTTGCAGATTACATGACTGTACATTTAGAAAATACCATAGTCTCAGCCCAAAATCTCCTTAAGCTGATAAGCAACTTCGGCAAAGTCTCAGGATACAAATTCAATGTGCAAAATCACAAACATTCCTATACATCAAAAATAGACAGACAGCCAGCCAAATCATGAGTTAACACCCATTCATAATTGTTACAAAGAGAATAAAATACCTAGGAATACAATTTACAAGGTATATGAAGAACCACTTCAAGGAGAACTACAAATCACTGTTCAAGGAAATAAGAGAGGACACAAACAAATGGAAAAACATTTCATGCTCACAGATAAAAAGAATCAATATTGTGAAAATGATCATAATACCCAAAGTAATTTATAGATTCAATACTATACCCATCAAGCTACCATTGACTTTCCTCACAGAATTAGAAAAAAAAATACTTTAACTTTCATGTGGAACCAAAAAAGAGCCTGTATAGCCAAGAGAATCCTAAGCAAAACGAACAAAGTTGGAGACATCACACTACCTGACTTCAAATTACACTATAAGGTTACAGTAACCAAAACAGCATGGTACTGGTACCAAAGAGATACATAGACCAATGGAACAGAAAAGAGGCCTCGGATATAATGCCACACATCTACAACCATCTGGTCTTGGACAAACCTGACACAAACAAGCAATGGGGAAAGGATTCCCCACTTAATAAATGGTATTGGGAAAACTGGCTAGCCATATGCAGAAAACTGAAACTGGACCCCTTCTTTACACCTTATACAAAAATTAACTCAAGATCAATTAAAGACTTAAATGTAAGACCTAAAACCATAAAAACCCTAGAAGAAAACCAAGGCAATACCATTCAGGATATAGGCATAGGCAAAGACATCAGGACTGAAACACAAAAAGCAATGGCAACAGAAGCCAAAATTGACAAATGGAATCTAATTAAAGTAAATAGCTTCTGCACAGCAAAAGAAACTTTCATCAGAGTAAACAGGCAACCTTCAAAATGGGAGAAAATTTTTGCAATCTATCTGACAAAGGGCTAATATCCAGAATCTACAAAGAACTCAAACAAATTTACAAGAAAAAAGCAAACAACCCCATCAAAAAGTGGGTGAAGGATATGAACAGGCATTTCTCAAAGGAAGACATTTATACAGCCAACAAACATGAAAAAAATCTCATCATCACTGGTCATTAGAGAAATGCAAATCAAAACCATAATGGGATACCATCTCCCACCAGTTAGAATGGTGATCATTAAAAAGTCAGGAAACAACAGATGCTGGAGAGGATTTGGAGCAACAGGAACACTTTTATACTGTTAGTGGGAGTGTAAATTAATCCATCCATTGTGGAAGACAGTGTGGCAATTCCTCAAAGATCTAGAAATACCATTTGATGCAGAAATACCATCACTGGGTATATACTGAAAGGATTATGAATCATTCTACTATAAAGACATATGCACATATATATTTATTGCAGCACTGTTCACAATAGCAATGACTTGGAACCAACCCAAATGCCCATTGATGGTAGATTAGATAAAGAAAATCTGGCACATATATGCCATGGAATACTATGCACCCATAAAAAGGATGAGTTCATGTCCTTTGCAGGGACATGGATGAAGCTGGGAACCATCATTCCCAGCAAACTAACACAGGAACAGAAAACCAAACACTGTATGTCCTTACGCATAAGTTGGAGCTGAGCAATGAGAACACATTGACACAGGGAGGGGAACATCACACAGCAGTGCTGTCGGGGGGTGCAGGGCTAGGGGAGGGATAGCATTGAAAGAAAAACCTAAAGTAGATGATGGGTTGATGAGTGCCGCAAACCACCATGGCACTTGTATATCTGTGTAACAACCCTGTATATTCTGCACATGTATCCCAGAACTTAAAGTATAACATAATAAAAACAATCTTCATTTCCATGTTTGTTGCAGCACTGTTCACAACAGCCAGATTTTGGAAGCAACCTAAGTGTCTATTAACAGATGAGTGAATAAAGAAAATGTGGTACATATACACAATGGAGTACTATTCAACCATAAAAAGAATGAGATCCTATCATTTACAACAACACAGATGGAACTGGAGGTCATTATGCTAAGTTAAATAAGCCAGGCACTGAAATACAGATATTGCATGTTCTCACTTATTTGTAAGACCTAAAAATCAAAGCAATTGAACTTGTGGAGACAAAGAGTTGAAAGATGGTTACCAGAGCTAGGAAGTATAGGTGGGGGCTGGCGGATAGGTGGGAATGGTTAATGGATTCAACAATAATCGATAGAAAGAATGAATAAAACCTCGTATTTGATAGCACAACTGGGTGACTATAATAAAAATTTCATTTTACATTTTCAAATAACCAAGCGAACATCAGTGGACCATTTGTCATACAATGGATCAATGCTGGAGGAGATGGATACCCCATTTACATGATGTGATTAGTATGTATTGCCTGTAGCAAAACATCTCATATACCTCATAAATATATACCCCTATTATGTACTCACAAAAATTAAAATAATTTTTTTAATTTTAAAAATATACACAAGAAGAAATAGGAGAAAAAGGAAGGAAAAAAGAATGTATGAAACAACTAGGAAACAAAATGTAACAGGAACAAAGTCTCACATATCAATAGGAACTCTGAATGGAAGTAAATTAAATTCTCCACTTGAAAGATATAGATTGGCTATATATATATTTTTAAAAAACAGTATCCAAATATATGCTGCCAATAGGAAACACTTTACCTCTAAAGGTACATACAGACTGAATATGAAGAGACGGAAAAAGATATTCCATGCCAATGAAAACCAAAAGCAAGCAGGAGTAGATATACTTAGAAAAAACAGAATTTAAGTCAAAAACAGTTTTTAAAAAGCAAAAGTTATTTTATAATAATAAATGGACCAATTGAGTAAGAGGATATAATTCTAAATATACAGACACCCAACACTGGAGCACCCAGATTAATAAAGAAAATATTACTTGATCTAAAGAAAGATATATGATCCCCACTCAGCATTAGACTGATCAATTACACACAAAATCAGCATTAAACATTGGACTTAAATTAGACTTCAGACCAAATAGACCTTACAGGTATTTACAGAACATTATATCCAACAGCTGCAGAATACATTTATCTCGTCAGTCCATGGAACATTCTCCAGAATTGATCATATATTAGGCCACTAAACAAGTCTCAAAATTTTTAAGATATCAAAATCATATCATGTATCTGTCTTGTTTTTCTAAGACCACCAGAGCGAGCAAAAGAACCAGCAA
>NC_045438.1:86126181-86204621 GCF_002776525.5 Piliocolobus tephrosceles
TGAAGAACCCGGAAGTACACCATCTTGCCTCGGTTCGTCCAAACAGTATCTTCTTAGACCACAATGGAACAAAACTAAAAATCATTACCAAGGAAGATTTTGCAAACTATACAAATATATGGAAATTAAACAACATTCCTAAAGAACTATTGGGTGAATAAAGAAAATGAAAATCAAAAAATTCTTGAAATAAATGAAAATGGAAACACAATATACTAATCTGTGGGACACAGCAAAAGCTGTGCTAAGAGGGAAGTTTATAGTAATAAACACCTATATCAACAAAACAGAAAGATTTCAAATAATCTAATGATGCACTTCAAGGAACTACAAAAGCAAGAACAAACCAAACCCAAAATTAACAGAAAAAAAAAAAAAAAAAAAAAAAAAAACAATAAAGATCAGATCACAACTAAACAGAGACTTAAAAAAATACAAAAAATTAATGAAGTGAAAAGTTGTTTTTTTAAAAAGTTTAAAAAATTGAGAAACTTTTAACTAGACTAACAAAAAGACAAAATCAGAAATGAAAAAGGAGACACTACAATTGATACACAGAAACACAAAAGATCATCAGAGACTGTGATAACTATACACTAACAAATAGAAAAACCTAGAGGAAATGGATAAATCCCTGGAAACATAACCTACCACGAATAAATCAAGAAGAGCTAGAAAACCTGAGAGCCCAATAACAACTAGTGAGACTGACTCTGTAATAAAAATTCTCCAAACAAAGAAGAGCTCAATACCGGATAGATTCAATGCTGAATTCTAGCACATATTAAAAGAGTAAATATTAATTCTCCTCCTCAAAGTATTCTAAAAAATTGAAGAGGAAAGAATTCTCCCTAACTCATTCTACAAGGCCTGCATTATTCCAATACAGAAACCAGACAAGGATACAATTAAAAAGAAAACTACAAGTGAATACTTCTGATGAACATAGACACAAAAATCCTCAACAAACTATTAGCAAACCAAATCCAACAATACACCAAAAAGATAATACAACAAAATCAAGTAGAATTTAAAGGATGCAAGGAAGATTTCACATACAGAAATAAAAAAAAATGTGATATATCACATCAACAGAATGAAGAACAAAAACTATATTGTCATCTTAATAGACATAGAAAAAGCATTTGATAAAATTCAATACCTCTTTATGATAAAAATTCTGAACAAACTAGGCATGGTTGAACCATACCTCAAAATAATAAAGGTCATATATGACAATTTCACAGCTAACATTATGCCAAATGGATAAAAGTTGAAAGCATTTTCTCTAAGAACTGGAACAAGACAAGTATGCTCACTTCCTTCATTCCTATTCAAGATGGTACTTGAACTCCTAGCTGAACAATCAAGTAAAAAAGGAAGGGAAAGGAAAGGAAAAAGGAAAAAGGAAAAAGGAAAAGAAAGAAAATGCATCCAGGTTGGAAGAGAGGAAATCAAATTGTCTCCTTTTGAAAATTACATAATTGTATATCTAGAAAAACAAAAGACTCCACCAAAAAAAACTCCTAGAAGTGATTTAAAAAATTCAATAACTTTGCAGGATGTAAAATCAACATACAACAAGCAGTAGCATTTTTATACACCAACAATGAAATAACCAAAAAAGAAATCAAGAAAGCAATCCGATTTACAGTAGCTACAAATGACAATATAAGAACAAAATTTAATCAAGGAGGTGAGAGATCTGTACAATTAAAACTCAAAAAATAAACTGATGAAAAATATTGAAGAAGACACACAAAAAAGGACATTTCATGTTCATAGATTGGAAGAATTAATATTATTGAAATTACCACACTGGAAACAGCAGTCTATGAATTCAATGCAGTCCTATAAAACCATTAATGTCATTTGTGACAAAAATAGTAAAAACAGTCCTAAACTTGTATGGAACCAAAAAAGAGCCCAAATAGCCAAAGCAATACTAAGCAGAAAGAACAAAGCTAGAGGCATCAAACTACTTGACTTCAAAATATATTACAAGGTAATAGTAAATAAAACAGCATGCTATTGGTATAAAAATAAATGCACAGACAAATGAAACAGAATAAAGAACCCAGAAATAAATCTACATTTTTACAGCCAGTCTTCAACAAAGCTGCCCAAAACAGTGTCCTTGAGGAAGGACACTCTTCAATAAATTGTACTGGGAAAATTGGATAACTGTATATAGAATAATGAGACTGAACTCTTACCTCTCACAACATACAAAAGTCAACTCAAGATGGATTAAAGACTTAAACATAAGACCTGAAACTATAAGACTACTAGAGGAAAATGTAGAGAAAACTCATCAGGACATTGGTCTAGGAAAAGATTTTATGGCTAAGACCTCAAAAGCACAGGAAAAAAAAAAAAAAAAAAAAAGACAATGGGATTTAATTAAACTAAAATTCTTCTGCACAGAAAAAAAAAAAAAACAGTGAAGGAATAGCCTCTTGAATGGGAGAAAACAATTGCAATTTACTCATATGACAGGTGACTAGTATTTAGAATGTAAGAGTAACTCAACACATGAGTAATAAATAATCTCATTTAAAAATGGGCCAATGACATGAATAGATGTATCTTAAAAGAAGACATACAAATGGCCAACATGTACATAAAAAATGCTCATTATCACTAATCATTAGTGAAATGCAAATCAAAACCACAATGAGATATCATCTTATCCTAGTCAGAATGGCTGTGATTAAAAAGACAAATAACAGATACTAACGAGGATGTGGAGAAAAGTTCTTATATGCTGTTGGTGGAAATGTGAATTAGTATATCAATATGAAAAATGGTATGGAGATTTCTCAAGAAAAGTAAAAATAGAAGTACCATATAATCTAGCAATCTCACTACTGGGCATCTATCCAAAGGAAAAGAAATCAGCTATATCAAAGGGATGCCTGCACTCACATGTTTATTGCAGCACTATTCACAGTAGCCAAGATTTGGAAGCAACCTAAGTGCTCACCAACAGACTAATGGATGAAAAAAATGTGGTATACACACACAATGGAATACTAGTAAGCCGTTAAAAAAATAGTGTCATTTTCAGCAACATGGATGAGACTAGAGGTTATGTTAAGTAAAACAAGCCAGTCACAGAAAGACAAATATCATATCTTCTCACTCATATGTGAAGGTTAGAAAATTTGATCTCATGGACATAGAGAATAGAATGATAGATACCAGAGACTGTGAAGAGTAGATGAGGAAGGGGGAATGAAGAGAGATTGATTATGAGTACTAGCATACAGTTAGACAGAAGAAATTCTCATATTTAATAGCAGACTATGGTGACTAAGCAACAATATTACATATATTTCAAAGTAACTAGAAGAGAGAACTTAAAATCATACCAACAAATAAAAATGATAAACACTCGAGGTGGTGGCAACCCCAAAACTATGACTTGATGATTACCCATTCTGTGCATGTAACAAACACATGTACTCCATAAATATGTAAAATATTATGTATCAATAAAAGAGAAAAAAATCCAAAAATAAATTCACTCCATATATTTTATTTAGTGGACTTTATCAGGAAATGAGATATCTTACATATGTGAATTTTCTACAAATTTGAAGCTTGAGTGCTAATCATTAAAATTTTGATCATATTGATGAAAATGTTTCTAAAATATATCATCCTACCAATTTTAAATTAGAGTTTTGAACACATTCACTGTCCTGCCCCAGGTTATGTGAAATTTTCCTGCTCTCTGCTTATAATACAGTCTACAGAACTTTTGGTCAGTCAAGCAAGCTGCTACATGTCCCACTGATGCACATATTGATGACATCATGCCAACTGGACCTGGAGGGCTGAGAAAATACATAAGTGCCAGAATACAATTGACCCTCCATATTTAGTATAATAATTATTTATATAGCATTTACATTGTGTCAGGTATTATAAGTAATACCTGATGGAGCAGAGGGATAGAGCATTCAGGAGAAAGGGCAAAGACACAAAAACTCTTTCCCAACTCCTGCAACTACCCATTTTACATTTATTTTCTTTTGCAGTTCACTACTGAATAGTGGGGTTGTGCCTTTCATTTGGAAGACCCCCTCAGCTCTAATGATTGAGCGGGATCAGGTTGGAGTTCTGGTACCAGGAAGCATAATGGACAACTTAGACCAGCTCTTTCCTAATGTTTAAAGAAAGGAGGCAAAAGGATTCTTGAAGGGTACTTATTCCTCAGCTCCATATCATTATGGAAAGTGAGTACACAGAAATTATAGGCAGTGAGCCATAGTTAACAATAAATACTGCATTTATCCAGAGCCTCCCAGCTGCGTTCTATCTAGGCATTGCAAAGAAACTAGCATCTGATAAACCACAATTGTAGCAGCCTTTAGTTGTTGCCCAGTACCTCTCCTTGGCTATCATTTTTTCCTTGAGTCATGACAAGTAGGCCCTCACATAGCACTTCAGGCACATTGTTAGAGAAGCAGCAGAACATAGGGTACACAAATTGAGCCTTGGAGTCAAACACTCCTGAGTTTAAATTCCAGTATCTATGTAGTCATAGAGCATTTTCATATTTTGGCTAATAATGCCTTTACACTGATAAATGTTTTCTTTCCTGGTCAGGAGCCAAGCATCTTCTATTCAGAAATATTTAATGCTACCAAGTCTGGAGAAGTCATAAAAATGGGATCTAGGATGAGGAATGCTATACACATCTAAAGATACCCAGCTTTGTCAGGTGTCCTGGAACATGCTGACCAAGCTCTGTCATTATCTTGTTTCTTTCAGGAGGTCAAGGTAAACCCTAGTTCCAGTGCTTGCTTTCTTTTTTTTTTTTTTGGCAGGGGGTGGCGACAGAGTCTCACTCTATTGCCCAGACTGGAGTGCAGTGATACAATCTTAGCTCACTGCAGGCTCTGCTGCCCAGCATCACATCATTCTCCTGCCTCAGCCTCCTGAGTAGCTGGGACTACAGAGTGCCCTCCACCACACCTGGCTAATTTTTTGTATTTTTAGTAGAGACAGGGTTTCACCGTGTTAGCCAGGATGGTCTCTATCTCCTGACCTCATGATCCGCCTGCCTCAGCCTCCCAAAGTGCTGGGATTACAGGCTTGAGCCACCACACCCGGCCTCTAGTGCTAAATATTTTTCTGTCTTCATTGTCAACCTTGGAAATGGTCTTGATGCTTAACTAACTTTTTTCAATTTTTTGGAATCTAGGGATTGATGATCATACATTAAAGGTTTGGGTGGTGAAAAACTACTCTTGTCCTTTAGCTTTGGAAAAACATTTTACTGTCAACTTGGAGCACATATGTTTTAATTATTTAAAGCCTAGTAGCCTAAATATGATGCCCAGTGAGAATGGTATTAATATAACACTAGAGAAAGGTATATAGTATAGAAGAAAAATTAGGACTTGGGACAGGAAAATGTGAAAACCAGGTGTCTTTGTCTACATAGACAAATAGCTCTATATAGCTCTCTTATTACACAAAGTGCAATAGTGACAACATCATCAAGCGATGTAAATGATAGCTTTTCTGGGAGAAACCCATCAAGAACAATTACTATATTAGTAACAATAAAAACACCTTATGATCACTGTAAAAGCAGTAGGTCAACAGACATTAAGAAATGTAAAAGTTGTCATTTTATAGCAGGCACAGTTATGCAAACAATTTTCCAAATGGTACCCCAAAGGAAAAGCTATATTGGAAAATTAAACCTCATCTGCACCTTCTAAAATAATCCAGTAATATCTGTCTCTAACCATTTTTATAGTGACAGCTTCTCTGCCAGTTGTATTATGAGTTTTAGAAAAGGGAGAAGGAAAAGGATTGACATAGCCTCACAATTGCACAGACACTGAGCTTCTGATCTTCCGTATGTGCAGACTTTAATCTATCACATTTTCAGTGGGTTTTATGTTCAACCATGGGGTTTAGCATTTGATTTCCTAGGTTACTGAGCAGTAGGCACTCTCTCTATGTTGTTGGATAAATCATTTCAGGATCAGATTATACTGGTTCCTTCTCCAAAATGCATTGTCAGTCACCCAATAAGAAATGCTTCTAACCCTCTGCTAAAGCCTCCACCTCAGCCAGGGCCACTAGGTGTCTAGTTCTTCCTTAGGTTCCACTCTCAAGAAGCACTGATAGAAAGTGTCTTAAAAATATAATCAATATACTTAATAATAGTATCAAACTTTTGCCCAATGCTGTAATCTGGTTAGAGGCTCATTCTCTAGTTTTGAAGGTGAAAGAGCTGGTTCTTTTTTCTAGCCTCTCTTTTTTCTCAGAGAGAAACAGACTTACAGACTTGCCTCCCTGCCTTCTCAGAAAATGGGAAAATGGATTTTAATGAAGAAAGAAAGTATGAAAATGTGGTTGGAAATCTATTTGTACTTACCAGGTATACAATGATAGAGTTTTTGGATAGGGAGTAATGCTAACACTTGACAGAATAGGACAATTATTTGGCCGTATTTTTGAGGATCTGATGTTGCCTTTGTTAGCCCCACTAGCTCTGAGAATCCACCTTTCTTCTCTAGAGACAACTTTTAGTCCAAAATTCCATGTCAGATTGTATAGGAGTACAACCACCTCCTACAAGTCACCTGTGATCTCCTGTGGGATGGTTTCTATAAGGTCTATACTGACAAACTTACCCAGTAAAACTGAGTTCTACAGCTCTGGTTCAAAGCTGTCCTTATACATTATAGCCCTTAGGCACCTTATATTGAAACTCTCACTACCTTCTGCTTGTTTAATTCCAAACAAGACATTCACCCACCAGTGCTCGTTGTTTGGGTCCACTCCAGCAGCTTGGAACCCTTCTTTCTTTTGGGATGACACAGTACCTTTAGTATAAAATAAGATATGGGTCACAAATTCCTTGCTTTGAAACATAACAGACAAACACATACCTTTTTGTCTGTTTATTTTTTTTTTTAAGAGTGATGCATGGATTAGCCTTTCCTAGGCAAAATCCTGAAGCTTTTTAAGATGTGGAGTGCATAGAGTTCTCAAATGCTTGGTCATTTGAAAACTGCATCTCTGATGTCCTGGCTACTTGGTCAGACTCTTATCTTTGAAATGTAGCTTAGATCATCATAAGGACCTTTGATGGGTACTGCTGAGAGCATTTTTTGCATACGCATAAGAAAAGATACATTTCTCTTATCACCATGAAACTGCATTGCTTCAAAAAGATGAACTAATCAGAAGCAGCTGGAATGAATTAGAGACATTGACAACTCAAAAATGAGACATAAGTGATCCTGTGGGGGAAAAGCACTTTTAAATTGTTTAAATGTGCTTGTCTAACATGTCACTAAAAGCTGTAATCTTCCATTTTCCATTAACAACTCCATCAATTTTCCTCTAATGTTTTAAATTAACTGTCTTCTCTCAAACATGATGCTGTTCAACATTTGAAGAAAATGGTCCCTGTTTTTTTTTTAATTCCAGATTTAGAAAACTGAAATATGCAGCACATTTTGATAAAAGTTTATTCATGCTAGAGGTTGGCATGTTTCCTATCACTTGAAATTTTAGAGCATTGCCCCCAAATAAATGTGCCTATTCTTTTATAAATTTTATGATCCCTGTGATGGCAGCATTATAACTCTGCCACACATGAGAAAATTACATTGTTTTTATAAAATTTCCAAGAGATGACCTTTTTTTCACTTAACTAATTTTATGCTTGCATCCTTGTTCTCTTCTGAGAATGACTTTTCTGGAGAATGAAAAACAAAAGGATAATATGAAAATATTTTAGCACCCTATATTGATGGGAGTAAGTGTACATCTATTAAAAGAGAGAAATCACCCCACCCCAATTAGTTGATATAGCACATTTGGCTAATGGGTAAAAGAAATGTTATGTTCACAGATCAGATAAAAATTGAATTTCTATATCAATCTACCAAGCAACCACTAATTAAATGCTGAGTAGATTTCAGACATGTCCTATAAGCCCTACTATGGCTGTGATGTTTTGGTTTTTACTTTAGAATGTTTATTGATTCATTTCAATCTAAAAGATACTTACTATCACTTTATGCAGGCATGAAGCTAGGCACTGGGATGCAAAGAGTAATTAAATATGGGACAAGGTGTGCCAAAGAAGACTACTGGTCCTGTGGGATTGGCTGCATGTGAGAATCCACATGAGAGGCTAAGAATACTGTACACAAAGATCCTTGATGTTCTTGAGCAAATCCCTAAAAATGCAGCATATAAAAAGTGTACAGAACAGATTACAAATGAGAAGCTGGCTATGCTTAAAGTGGAACCAGATGTTAAAAAATTAGAAGACCAACTTCAAGGTGGCCAGATAGAAGAAGTGATTCATCAGGCTGAAAATGAACTAAGTCTGGTGAGAAAAACAATGCAGTGGAAACCATGGGAGGCATTAGTGGAAGAGCCTCCTGCCAATCAGTGGAAACAGCCAATATAATTATTAAATGACTTTGGTGGGTTGAGGGAAATAGATGTAATTAAACATTCTGTTACATTAAGAGTATGTTCATATTATTGATATTTTATAATCAAGAAAACCGATACAGAAAATACTTAGGAGACTCGTTAAAATGAGTGATTATGGTAACATCATCTTGTGAGTCAATTTTCGATTTGTAAATTTTTCACGCAAATTATTTCCAAGATGATATTTCTTTGAATAAAGAAGTTGTGGGAAGATCTGAAAATTAGAAAAATTCCTACCAATCTTCAATGCAGAGACTATAATCAAAAAGTAGTTTCTTTAGTAGTAGTAGTATCTTCAATACACCATTTAATATTTTTATTATCCTAAAGAAGAAAAAGCCCTTAATTATTGTCTAAACAAATTTATAGATCACTGTTTGAAGTTAAGGCAATGCGTATTTTCAAATGTGAAAAACAGCACAAGTGGCTGGTACAACAATTTGAAATTATGTTTAACCTCCTTGGCTGTGATCTTATGTATATAAAGCCAAATTTAAATATATAATTATATAATAAAGCAAAAACAGCCATACTCACAAGGAGCTCAAAATTGTGAGGGGAAGGTAAAAATCATGTTTTAATTATTATGTTATAATGTGATGACACTGGATAGAAAAACTCTCATTTTAAATCACAGGAGCACAGCAGAGTGATTAATTGTTCTTGACTTGGATGAGAGGAGGGATGGGGAAGACTTGAAGGAGGAGAGAACTTTTGAACTGCGTGTGGAATTATTAGAATGAGAATAATAGAAGAATAGAAGAAAGAAAAAGTGTCTTTCTCTCAGGCTTACATTACGGCAAAAGACATGGACATGTATAAAATGTTCAGGGAAACATTGGACAAATAACTTGCCTTCTATAGCAATCTTACTTTTTTATGTGAAGAGTGATGAGAAACATGGGAAAGACACCTGGATTCAGCCTGTGAGTGATCTGACACACCATTCCTAGGATTGTGGACCTTAAACCCTCATTATGAGAAATGATTGAAAAATTTAAACAAAGTGTGATGACCAATATTAAATATCAGGAAGATTATTTTATCATGATTTCTTCACAGAGCTTCTTTGTGTTTTGGCACCTAGATTTGCTCCCTCACAATCCAGTGCCACACTGACACCCAACCTGAACTTTTGATGGTGACCTCATTTCTCATTTTGGTACCTAAAGGAGCCCTTATTTATTCTCAGTGTTTTGAAGTTTCATGATATATGCCTTAGAGTTTTTTTGTCATCTATTTCAGACTCAGTCATTTCACCATTGAAAATGCCCTCCATGACTTGTTTGCTAATTTCCATAATTTTACCTGTTCCACCTTTCCAAAATTCCAGTTAATCAGTATTTGAATACCTGTTCATCTTTCTTTTAGTTCTATTTTCTAAGTAATTTCTTTGACATTACTTTCTAATCCTTTCTAAAAAAGTGTTTGTTTGTTATTTGAAGGAAAAGCTTTTTCTTGAGAATAATTTTGATATTTTTTTTTTTCTGTATAAACCAGGTCCTGTTTGACAGAAATAATATCTTTTTTTTATAAAGTTTACTCTGCTCTCAAATTTATCTGTTTTTTATTACATGCTGTATTAAGTTATTAGGTAAGCTAGTTAGCTAGTTAGTTGCCTTTTTGCTTTTCACATGAGAAGCTTTCTCAAAATGTGAGATAATTCTTGTCTGTCTGGTCTTATTTCCAGCTAAGGCATGGAAAGCTGATTGAAAGGAGCAGAGCTTTGGAACATCTATAGAAGGCAACAAACCAGGCTGTTTTGGTTTTTTGATTGTTTTGGTTTGGTTTTGAGACAGAGTCTTGCTCTGTCACCCAGGCTTGAGTGCAGTGGTGTGATTATAGCTTATTGCAGCCTCAAACTCCTAGGTTCAAGCAATCCTCCTACCTCAGCCTCCCACCCAGCAACAGGCCCTGGTATGTGTTGTTCCCCTCCCTGTGTCCATGTGTTCTCATTGTTCAACTCCCACTTATAAGTGAGAACATGTGGTGCTTAGTTTTCTGTTTCTGTGTTTGCAGAGAATGATGGTTTCTAGCCTCATCCATGTCCCAGAAAAGGACATGATCTCATTCTTTTTTATGGCTGCCTGTTTTTAAATGAGGTTTTATTTGAATACACCATGCTCATTCATTTATGTATTGTCTAAGGCTACTTTCATGTTGTCCATGTTGTCCACAAAGCTGAAAGTATTTGTTCTCTGGCCCTTTACAGAAAGTTTGCTGACCCCTGCTGTCATTTAAAGCCTATTATAATTTAATTAGAGAAGACTTTATAAAATACACTCAGACTTTTCATACTTTACATTTCCAGTTGAAATTTCCAAAAAGTACACACTGACACATGAAAAAAGCAGAGAAAAGAGTCCTAGACAGAACCATCACAACCCAAACTTCTCCCAAGATAAATAGTGTCTATTTTTCAATCTACTGAAGTATGTAATATATGCCAAGGACTATGCTAATCACTGGGAGTACAAAGATGAATACCTGACCTTACCCTCAATGAGCCTAGAGTTCAGCAAAGAATGCAGGAAAACATGTAAACAGATGTTTATATAATGTCATGTAGCATATACTCTACAGGGGTTGTAAAGGTCACTTAGAAAGCGCAGACAAAGAATTTTAAACTTTGAGCAAAATATGTTAAACTAAACATATTCATTTATTCACTGCTACCTCCCAAAATGCCACTAAAGTTAGAGTAAAAGAACTATATGTACATACGCAAATACACATATACTCCTAGATACACATATACACTAATACTTAGAAGTATACATACACAGAGACATATATATATAGATAAGGCAAGCCACAGATATGGACAAAATATTCATAATGTGCATGTTTTACAAAGGATTTGTACCCAGAATATATACAACCTGATAATAATAAGAAAGCAACTGAATGAAAATGGGCACAAGATTTGAATAGATACTTCACAAATGAAGGTATATGAAGAACAAATAAGTACAGAAAAGGTGCTCAATATAGTTAGTTATCAGTAAAATGCAAATTAGAACCACAGTAAGATACTACTACATACTCACTAGAATGGCTTATATTAAAACCACTGACTTTACCAAATATTTACGATTTGAAGCAACTGAAACTCTCATATATTATTGATACTATGTGTGATGGTTAATTCTACGTGTCAATTTGAATGGGCCATAGGGTGCCAGATATCTGGTCAAATATTATATGGGTATGTCTCTGAAAGTGTCTTTGAATTAGATTAACATTTGGATTGTAGACCAAGTAAAGCAGATTTCCCTCCTTAACATGAGTGGGCTCCATAAAATCAATTGAAGGCTTGAATGAACACAACAAAAAGGCTGACCTTCCCAAGAGTGATAGTGAACTACTGCCTGAGAGTTTTGAGCAAGAACATCAGCCTGCCTGTCTTTGGATCCCAACATCAGCTCTTCTTGGGTCTCAAGTTTGCTGGCTTTCATACTGAAATGTTCATACTAGAACCATCAGCTCTCCTGGGTCTCCATCTTCCTATGTACATATACATCTATATATACTATATATAAATAGATATAATTATATAACATATATTATATTATATATTATATACATCTATATATAATATAGATATCTGTATATAATATGTATAATTATATAGCATATTGTAATATAAATATATAAATATATATTATATAATAAATATATAAATATATATTATATATAATAAATATATATAAATATATGTATTATATATTTATATGTATTATATTATAGAGTATATTATTATATATTATATACAAATATAATATATAAATAACTTATAATATAAGTAATATTATATAATATAACTTATAATATAAGTATATATTATATAAATATATAATTAATATGTAATATATATTTATTATAATATATATTTATATATAAAATATCATATAATATATATTTATATATTACATAATATATACTATTATATAATATATAATATTATAGCAAAATATGTATATATACAACAAAATACACACACACACACACACACACACACACACAGACAGACATCATATTACTTCTGTTTCTCTGGATAACCCAGACTAGCACATATTTTGGAACCAAGAGTAGTCCTAGAGAAATACAATCTTAAGGATGCGTTATCAAAACTGACTCTAGTCTTTCTGTGATTGGATCTATAATCTGATTAAAGACACTAACGACTCTAAATTCAGTAGAAATGAGAGCATTGATAGCCCATGGTGTGATCTGGCAAAAGAGATATGCAAAATATCTCCATTTGTTATCCTAATCAATCACTTACAAGATGCAAAGAACTGAGAGACTATGTATATAATATTTTTAACATATTTGGCAAACTAATAAAGGTAATGAATCTAGTTATAGATCTAGAAGCAAAGATGGGTGGTGGATCTAGAAGCAAAGGCAGGTAATGTTATTATTTTAAAAAATGGGAAAAGAAAAGCTCAGGCAAACTCAGAAATTCACATTGCCAGTTCACACACTGCATAAATGACCTGAAAGCTTCTATGGGAGCTCTGAAGAAGAACCATCTCTCCTATGGCCTCAGGATCAAAATTGGTGACAAATCAAACTTAAGATGGCCTTTTACAACTGGCTGCATTACAATGTAAGTTGAACACCGAACCTCATAAAATGTCTACTTTTGAAGTAAGGGCATTGATTAGGAAGAAGTGAGATCATGATAGTATGAGTGAGTGTAAGAAACCCCTAATAAAGCTGGGGATATTAACCCTCTGAATTCTGATGAATCTTTGCCAGTGGAAGAGGCCTCCCTATCCCCAAGAGGAGCTGGCCCTCTACCCCTAGTGGGAGCAACCCACCTTCAATGACAGTGGTGTCTCTATCCCAGTCTGGGAGGATTAACCCTGCATTTCCAAGGAACTTGTAATGGCCTCCCCTGAGGCAGTTGCCATGCAAGATAGAGCTGAGTCTCAGACTCAAGCACCACCATCCATCTTTGCTTCTAGATCTGTAATTAGACTCAAGTTCCAGCAAGAAGCTACAGGTGAGGTAGAAAGTGCAACTGATGACAAGATGTGCTATACTCCAAAAGAATGACTTAAGTTTTCTAATTTATACAGATATAGGTTAGGTAACATATGTGGGAGTGAATATTAAAGGTGTGGGATAATGGTAGAGAAACATAAAGTTAGATCAGGATGAATTTATTGAAATGGGCTCACAAAGTAGAGATTCTGTATTTAGTGCTCTAGCTCAAGGAATTAGAAAGGGTTCTAACAGTTTGTTTAGTTGGCTGAAGCATGCATCAAAAGGTGGCCCAAAGTGAGTGAGTTGAAAATGCCAGACCTGCCTTTGTTTAATGTAAAGGAAAGTATTCAAGGGTATAGAAAGATTGGAATGTCAGCCTTGATTTAATTTACTGTATTTAAGATCTAATCATCCACCTTGGATGGGTCCAGAAGACATATCTTTCATCACTATTGTAAAAAATAAATTTTTGAGAGAAGCCCCAGTATCCTAGAAGAGCTCTATGATCACTTTTTTCTGTAGGCCAGACCTTACAAGTGAGAACTGTGGTCACTGGATTGGGAAATTTAAATGTAATAAGAGAGTAGTTGGATCTCAGGATGTCAGGGGCCACGTGTTGGCATTTGATCACCAAAGGCATAGTAGGTATGGTTACCATGATGGACAGCAATCAAAATAGTTGATTGTGGTGTCTCTAGGCATGAAATATATAGTATGCCTACTGAATTTTTACTTGATCTGTATAAGCTGAAAAGATCTAGGTCAAATTAACAAAGTCTAACTTGAATCATAAAAACAGAGAGTCATGAACCTTCAATCAATTTCTAGACTTGAACCAGTTTACAGACTCAAAACCCTTTGAGTGAAGAAGAGGATAGGCTCCCTTGAGGAAGGACCCTGCTGTACTACCACAATTTATACTGTTAGTTTTGATCCCAGCCTTCCTTAAATCACTGTAGGGTCCTTTACTAGGGTAACAGACCATTGAGGAATGGGAAACAGATATTTTTAAAAATAACTACTGAATACTGGCTTTGAATTGACACTATCACTGAGACAAAAAAAAAAAAAAAATACTGTGGTATACCAATCTGAGTAGGAACTTATGAGCTCAGGTGATCAATGGAGTTTTAGCTCAGGTCCATCTCACAGTGGCCCAGTGGGTCCTTGCACCAATCCTGTGGTTATTTCTCTGTAGAAAGCTGGCAAAAGGATTGTGACCAACTCAGCATTCCACTGAGACTATATGATCAAACAGCAAACTGTCTATCATGAATGCAGGATGTGGGCAAACTCACGACTGTACCTGCCACCAGAAGGTTTGTTGAGGGCAATCACTCCCAGGTGCCATGCTCCTTGAGGTTATCCACTGGGGCATTTAGAGCCTACTGTTGGAAGAATGCAGTCTTGCAAGCCTGCTGTAAATCAGACTGCCAATCGACAACCACCGCCCCCACCCCTCCCAACCTTCTCACTATCTCTTTTACCTAATAAATATGGAGGGCTGTGAAAGCTCAGGGCCCTTGCTCACTAGAAGCAAGGAGAACTCTGACCCCTTCTTCTAAATATACTCTTTTGTCTTTATTCTTGCATTCGTCATCGTTTGTACAGTCCAACAAAGATAGGGTCCACAGCATTTCTCCAGTTCTGTAATGCATAATTAGAAGAGATATACTCAGCAGCCAGCAGAATCCTCACATCTCTACCAGTCACTACTATTTATTATTCTGTGATTCAGGTAATACTGCCATTTTCCTACAGCTACAATTTTCTTTCTATCTGGAAATATTTAGGATTCTCATCTGAGGTTCATTAAATTTCATTTCTGTGAAAATGTGTGGACTTGCCCTTACATATTCTGTTGGTCATTCTTTGGACACCTTCAAGCTGAAGTACTTTTTAAATTTTGGCAAGTTTACTGTCATTATTTCCTCAAATAAACTCATGTAAATAACCTTCTGCTTGCTTTTCTCTTGTTAATCTGTTTTTTGTAACAGGAGGACCTGTTCCAACTAAGAACCTGCAGGGGCTATTGGTTTTCCCTACAACCATCTCCATGTTAAAACAAAAAACTTACTATTCAGATGAAAATGCAAGGTATATTGGTTCAAATCATTTTAATAAATAAGCATTAAGAACCTGAATAATGAGAATGATTCAAGATTTTTGGAGAGGAAGGAAAGAATATTTATTCAGGAAAAAGTTTACAATATCTTGAGAAGATCCTCTTATTAATATGATTGTTCAAATAGAGAAACTACTTCACAATCATGTCATTTATTTTTCTTTCACATAATCTACCAAGCAATAATTCCAAAATGTTATCACACAGAACCCAAAAATACTTTTTCATTATGAAGTTGGTACAATTAGGGAATCCATTATATTTTAATAAACAAGCATTTTTTAAACCTTGAGAAAATGGTATGTTTACCATTTGGGGGCTCTTATATGAGTTAGAAAATTCCTTCAATAACAAATACGTGTTTAATTCTAAACTTTAAACACATTTTTTTCTCCTGCCCCTGGTTGGTGGTGTTATCTTATTTTTACATTTTTGTTATAGAAACACCAAATATACAAAAGTAGGGAGAATAGTTCAATGGACTTCCAAGTCCTCATCACCCACCTTCAATAATTATCAATCCATGGCCAATCTTGTTTCCTCTAAATACCTCTACTTCCTCATCTGCATTATTTTGTAGCAAATTTCGTATATCACTTCACCTGTAAGTATTTTAGTTTGTATCTTCCAAAGACATATAACCACAATACCATCATATCTTCCAAAATAAAAATAATTTTTAACATCGTATTGTTGATGTTAAGAATTGTCTTAACTATGGTTTTTATTCCTTACTTTCTCTTTTACCGTTTATTTGAATGAAGAGTAAACAAGGTTTACACATGCTAATTGTTTAACATTTCTTTTAAATCTCTTTTAAGCTATAGGTTCTCCCTACCATATTCTTTCTTACAGTTTGTTTGTAAAAGCAACTGAGTTATTTGTCCTCTAGAGCATCCCACAGTTTGGATTATTTTTCAATTCCATTATCATCATAACATTTGACATGTTCCTTTGTCCTCTACATTTCCTATAAATTGGTAATTAGATATAGATGAGGGATTGGATTCAGACTCAATTTTGGGGGCAAGACAATTTCTTACGTGGTAGTGAGTTCTTGCATCAGAAGGTACATATCTGATTGTCTCTATGATGTTTGCAGTTGTTGAAGAGTATTCATAAATTAATTCCTGTATTCATAAGTTAATTAATGGTTGCAAAATGGTGATATTCTGATTCTATAATTCCTCCTTCATTTACTGGCTGGACTATTTCTAGAAAGAAAAACTTCCCTCATCAACCATTTGATTACCCTAGGGTATAGTTTGAATAAAAAATTGCAGGGAAATACTTGATTCTCTCCCTTAAAGAGGGTTGCTTTTGCTCTGTTTATCTTGGACTAAATAATCTACAAAAGAGAAAACAGCCAGAAAGGCATAATTATAGGCCTTCCTTTTCAGATCTTTTCAGCTGGATTCAGGCGCAAGCTATATAACTCAAGGCTTGTAGAGAATTTAAGTGCTCTGAAAACTGCCAGAGGCTCCCCCAAATTCTCATTTCCAGGATTCCTATTCTTATTTTTTAATCTCATCCAACCTGTTATTTACATTTACCACTGTCTCTTCACAGGAGCCAATCAAAGACAGAGACTATGCAAATTAGTTTGTCTTTTCCAACTGACTTCCTCTTTACTTCACACACCTGAAGGGCACTCTACCGTGAGACAGCCCAGTGGAAAGAGTACATGTTTCTCTTTCTGCCTTTAAGCCTCTTTCAGCTTAAAGCTTCAGCCTCAGTCCAGTGGGGGAGTCCACAGTTTCTGTAATTGGTACTTGACAGGACAGTTCTTTTCTTCCACTGACTAGTGTCTCAGAGTGCGATAAACCCACACACAGCAATCCTCACATTGGCTTTATAGATCATGTTAAGCTGACTGCTTTGGTCTTTGGTGCTTAGAAGAAAATTAGAGTGGAATATTGGTCAGGAAAAAAAAAATTCCTCTGAAACTGAAATACCACCAAATGTGACCAAAGTCAAATTCTATTCTTAATAGAAACAAATTTGTTTCTCAAAGTGGTAGTAACTTTTATTTTCCACTTTCTAGGAATCTAACCTGGCTTTGTAAAAGTTGGACTTAGACTCCATGCATAGTAGGGAGTTTTCTAAGATAATTATTCAGAGTGAGGAATTCTGAAGGGTTCACGGACTAACCTTCTATTGGCCACATAATGCAATTCGTGTTCCCAGAGATAGGCATGCAAGGCAGACACTAGAAATTAAAAGGAAAGTTCTGGAATTAAAGAAGCAAAGTATTTTTAAACCTCTAAATATATGCCTTTGTTACTCATACATTTTAAAAATTTCTAGTTTATCTCTAATTGGATTGTTGAGATATAGTTCACATACCCTATAATTCTCCCAGGTACAAGTCAATGTTTTCAGTATATTCACAGATATATGTTGGGTCACAGTCAATCTTATAACATTTTTATCACCTCAGAAAGAAACTTTACCCTTTAGCTACCATCCTCTATTTCTCCATTGCCCTCAGGCATAAGTAACCATTAATATAATCTACTTTCTGTCTCTATTGATTTGCCTGTTCACAGAATTTCATTTCATGGAATCATACAATGTGTTACCTCTTGTGTCTGGCTACTTTGACATCATCTAATGCTTTTAAATTTCAGCCATGTTGTAGTACGTTTCGACACCTCATTTGTTTTAATAACAATATTATTCTATTGTATGTATATACCACATTTTGTCTATTCATTCATTAGTTGATGAACATTTGAGTTGTTTTCACCTTTTGGCTACTGAAAAATGCTGCTATATACATTCTTATACAAGTCTTTGTGTGGACAAGTGTTTTCATTTCTCTTGGATATACACATAGGAATGGAATTGCTAGATAAAACAGTAACTACGTGTTTAGCAGTTTGAAAACCTGCAGACTGCTTTCCAAAGTAGTTGTACAATTTTCCATTCCCAGGAGCAGTGTATGAGGGTTCTGATTTCTCCACATTTTTGCCCAAACTAGGTTTTAGTCTCACTTTTTAATTTTAACTATCAGTGGATGAGAAGTAATATCTCGCTGTGGTATGACTTGCATTCCCCTGATAACTAATGTTGAATCTACTTTCATGTACTTAATGGCCATTTCTACATCTTAAAGAAATATCTCATCAGATCCATTGCAGATTTCTTAACTGAGTTGTCTTCTTATTATTCAGCTGTAAGAGTTCTTCAGTCTATTACAGGTATATAATTTGCAAATGTTCCCCCTTTCTGTAGGCTATTTTTTCACTTTCTTGATAATGTCCTTTGAAGAATAAACATTTTTAATTTTAGTAAAGTCCAGTGTATCCATTTTTTTCTCTTATTGCCTGTGCTTTTAATGTCGTCTCAGAATCCATTGCCAAATCTGAGTTCACAAAGATTTACCCATATATTTTCTTCTAATAGTTTTATAGTTTTGGATCTTATATTTAGATTCTTGATTCACTTAGAATTAATTTTGTTTATAGCATGAGGTAAGAGTTCAACTTCATTCTTTTGCCTGTGGCTACTTGGGTATCCCAGTAACAATTGTTGGAAAGACTATTCTCTACTCCATTTGATGATCTTAGAAAAAAAAAAAATAGCTGACCATAGACATGTGGACTTATTTCTGGACTTTCAATCTATTGCATTGATCTCTATTTTTAACTTTGTGCCACACTATGTTAATTACTGTCACTTTGTAGTAAGTTTCAAAATCAGGAAGTGTGAGTCATTAAGCTTTGTTCTTCTTTTTCAATATTTTGTTTTTTCTAGATATTAACTTTTCTAGTACTGCAAAACAGCCGTTGGAATTTTGAGAAAGGATTGCATTGAATCTATAGACAAATTTGGGTATTAACGACTTGTGTTAGTCCACTTTCACACTGCTGATAAAGACATACCTGAGCCTCGGCAATTTACAAAAGAAGGAGGTTTAATGCACTTACAGTTCCACGTGGCTGGAGAAGTCTCACAATCATGGCAGAAGGCAAGGAGGTAGAAAATCACATCTTAAACGGTTGGCAGCAGGCCAAAAGGGAGCTTGTGCAGGGAAACTCCCCTTTTCAAAACCATCAGATTCTGTGAGCCTTATTTGCTATTATAAGAATAGTATTAGAGAGGGGCGGAGCAAGATGGCTGAATAGGAACAGCTCCAGTCTCCAGCTCCCAGGGGAGCAACACAGAAGACAGGTGACTTCTGCATTTTCAACTGAGGTACTGGGTTCATCTCACTAGGGAGTGCCAGACAATCGGTGCTGGTCAGCTGCTGCAGCCCGACCAGCGAGAGCTGAAGCAGGGTGAGGCATGGCCTTACCTGAGAAGCGTAAGGGGGAAGGGAATCCCTTTTCCTAGCCAGGAGAACTGAGAAACACAACACCTGGAAAATCGGGTAACTCCCACCCCAATACTGCGTTTTACCAAGGGTCTTAGCAAACAGGCACACCAGGAGATTATATCCCACACCTGGCCTGGAGGGTCCCACATCCATGGAGCCTCCCTCATTGCTAATGCAGCAGTAAGCGATCTAACGGTAAGGCAGCAGCCAAGCGGGGAAGCGGGGCCCACCACTGCTGAGGCTTAAGTAGGTAAACAAAGCTGCTGGGGAGCATGAACTGGGTGGAGCCCACAGCAGCTCAAGGAGGCCTGCCTGTCTCTGTAGACTCCACCTCTGGGGACAGGGCACAGCTAAACAACAACAACACAGCAGAAACCTCTGCAGACGGAAATGACTCTTTCTGACAGCTTTGAGGAGAGCAGTGGATCTCCCAACATGGAGGCTGAGATCTGAGAAGGGACAGACTGCCTGCTCAAGTGGGTCCCTGACCCCTGAGTAGCCTAACTGGGAGACATCCCCCATTAGGGGCCGACTGACACCCCACACCTGACACGGTGGAGTACACCCCTGAGAGGAAGCTTCCAAAGCAAGAATCAGACAGGTACACTCACTGCTCAGGAATATTCTATCTTCTGCAGTCTCTGCTGCTGATACCCAGGCAAACAGGGTCTGGAGTGGACCTCAAGCAATCTCCAACAGACCTATAGCTGAGGGTCCTGACTGTCAGAAGGAAAACTATCAAACAGGAAGGACACCTATACCAAAACCCCAGCAGTACGTCACCATCATCAAAGACCAGAGACAGATAAAACCACAAAGATGGGGAAAAAGCAGGGCAGAAAAGCTGGAAATTCAAAAAATAAGAGCGCATCTCCCCCTGCAAAGGAACACAGCTCATCGCCAGCGACAGATCAAAGCTGGATGGAGAATGACTTTGATGAGATGAGAGAAGAAGGCTTCAGTCCATCAAACTTCTCAGAGCTAAAGGAGGAATTACATACCCAGTGCAAAGAAACTAAAAATTTTGAAAAAAAGAGGGGAAGAATTGACAACTAGAATAATTAATGCAGAAAAGGCCATAAACGAACTGACAGACATGAAAACGATGACACGAGAAATACGTGACAAATACACAAGCCTCAGTAACTGACTCAATCAACTGGAAGAAAGAGTATCAGCAATGGAGGATCACATGAATGAAATGAAGCCAGAAGAGAAATCTAAAGAAAAAAGAAGAAAAAGAAATGAACAAACCCTCCAAGAAGTATGGGATTATGTGAAAAGACCAAATCTACGTCTGATTGGGGTGCCTGAAAGTGAGGGGGAAAATGGAACCAAGTTGGAAAACACTCTTCACGATATCATCCAGGAGAACTTCCCCAACCTAGTAAGGTAGGCCAACATTCAAATTCAGGAAATACAGAGAACGCCACAAAGATACTCCTCCAGAAGAAGAAGAGCAACTCCAAGACACATAATTGCCAGATTCACCAAAGTTGAAATGAAGGAAAAAATCTTAAGGGCAGCCAGACAGAAAGGTCGGGTTACCCACAAAGGGAAGCCCATCAGACTAACAGCAGATCTCTCGGCAGAAACTCTACAAGCGAGAAGACAGTGGGGGCCAATATTCAACATTCTTAAAGAAAAGAATTTTAAACCCAGAATTTCATATACAGCTAAACTAAGTTTCATAAGTGAAGGAGAAATAAAATCCTTTACAGATAAGCAAGTGCTTAGAGATTTTGTCACCACCAGGCCTGCATTACAAGAGACCCTGAAGGAAGCCCTAAACATGGAAAGGAACAACTGGTACCAGCCACTGCAAAAACATGCCAAAATGTAAAGACCATTGAGGCTAGGAAGAAATTGCATTAACTAATGAGCAAAATAAACAGTTAATATCATAATGGCAGGATCAAGTTCACACATAACAATATTAACCTTAAATGTAAATGGACTAAATGCTCCAATTAAAAGACACAGACTGGCAAACTGGATAAAGAGTCAAGACCCATCAGTCTGCTGTATTCAGGAGACCCATCTCACATGCAGAGACATACATAGGCTCAAAATAAAGGGATGGAGGCAGATCTACCAAGCAAATGGAGAACAAAAAAAAGCAGGGGTTGCAATCCTAGTCTCTGATAAAAGAGACTTTAAACCATCAAAGATCAAAAGAGACAAAGAAGGCCATTACATCATGGTAAAGGGATCAATTCAACAGGAAGAGCTAACTATCCTTAATATATATGCACTCAATACAGGAGCACCCAGATTCATAAAGCAAGTCCTTAGAGACCTACAAAGAGACTTAGATTCCCACACAATAATAATGGGAGACTTCAACATGCCACTGTCAACATTAGACAGACCAATGTGACAGAAAGTTAACAAGGATATCCAGCAATTGAACTCATCTCTGCAGCAAGCAGACCTAATAGACATCTATAGAACTCTCCACCCCAAATCAAGAGAATATACATTCTTCTCAGCACAACATCACACTTATTCCAAAATTGACCACATAATTGGAAGTAAAGCACTCCTCAGCAAATGTACAAGAACAGAAATTATAACAAACTGTCTTTCAGACCACAGTGCAATCAAACTAGAACTCAGGATTAAGAAACTGAATAATCTGCTCCTGAATGACTACTGGGTACATAATGAAATGAAAGCAGAAATAAAGATGTTCTTTGAAACCAATGAGAACAAAGATACAACATACCAGAATCTCTGGGACACATTTAAAGCAGTATGCAGAGGGAAATCTATAGCACTAAATGCCCACAAGAGAAAGCTGGAAAGATCTAAAATGGACACTCTAACATCACAATTAAAAGAACTAGAGAGGCAAGAGCAAACACATTCAAAAGCTAGCAGAAAGCAAGAAATAACTAAGGTCAGAGCAGAACTGAAGGAGATAGAGACACAAAAAACCCTCCAAAAAATCAATGAATCCAGCAGTTGGTTTTTTGAAAAGATCAACAAAAGTGACAGACCGCTAGCAAGACTAATAAAGAAGAAAAGAGAGAAGAATCAAATAGATGCAATAAAAAATGATAAAGGGGATATCACCACCAACCCCACAGAAATACAAACTAACATCAGAGAATACTATAAACACCTCTATGCAAATAAACTAGAAAATTTAGAAGAAAAGGAAAATTTCCTGGACACTTATACTCTCCCAAGACTAAACCAGGAAGAAGCTGATTCCCTGAATAGACCAATAGCAGGCTCTTAAATTGAGGCAATAATTAATAGCCTACCAACCAAAAAAAGTCCAGGACCAGATGGATTCACAGCTGAATTCTACCAGAGGTACAAGGAGGAGCTGGTACCATTCCTTCTGAAACTATTCCAATCAATGGAAAAAGAGGGAATCCAGCTGGGCGCAGTGGCTCAAGCCTGTAATCCCAGCACTTTGGGAGGCCGAGACGGGCGGATCATAAGGTCAGGAGATCGAGACCATCCTGGGTAATATGGTGAAACCCCGTCTCTACTAAAAAATACAAAAAACTAGCCTGGTGAGGTGGCGGGTGCCTGTAGTCCCAGCTACTCAGGAGGCTGAGGCAGGAGAATGGCATAAAGCCTGGGGGTGGAGCTTGCAGTGAGCTGAGATCTGGCCACTGCACTCCACACTGCAGCCTGGGCGACAGAGCGAGACTCCGTCTCAAAAAAAAAAAAAAGAAGAAGAGGGAATTCTCCCTAACTCATTTTATGAGGACAATATCATCCTGATACAAAGCCTGCCACAGACACAACAAAAAGAGAATTTTAGACCAATATCCCTGATGAACATTGATGCAAAAATACTCAATAAAATACTGGCAAACCAGATCCAGCAGCACATCAAAAAGCTTATCCACTATGATCAAGTGGGCTTCATCCCTGGGATGCAAGGCTGCTTCAACATATGCAAATCAATAAATATAATCCAGCATATAAACAGAACCAAAGACAAGAACCACATGATTATCTCAATAGATGCAGGAAAGGCCTTTGACAAAATTCAACAGCCCTTCATGCTAAAAACACTGAATAAATTTGGTATTGAAGGAATGGATCTCAAAATAATAAGAGATATTTATGACAAACCCACAGCTATACAGAATGGGCAAAAACTGGAAAAATTCCCTTTGAAAACTGGCACAAGACAGGGATGCCCGCTCTAACCACTCCTATTCAAGATAGTGTTGGAAGTTCTGGCTAGGGCAATCAGGCAAGAGAAAGAAATCAAGGGTATTCAGTTAGGAAAAGAAGAAGTCAAATTGTCCCTGTTGCAGATGACATGATTGTATATTTAGAAAACTCCATTGTCTCAGCCCAAAATCTCCTTGAGCTGATAAGAAAATTCAGCAAAGTCTCAGGATACAAAATTAATGTGCAAAAATCACAAGCATTCTTATATACCAGTAACAGACAAGCAGAGAGCCAAATCAGGAATGAACTTCCATTCACAATTGCTTCAAAGAGAATAAAATACCTAGGAATCCAACTTACAAGGGATGTGAAGGACCTCTTCAAGGAGAACTACAAACCACTGCTCAGTGAAATCAAAGAGGACACAAACAAATGGAAGAACATACCGTGCTCAGGGATAGGAAGAATCAATATCGTGAAAATGGCCATACTGCCCAAGGTTATGTATAGATTCAATGCCATCCCCATCAAGCTACCAATGACTTTCTTCACAGAATAGGAAAAAAACTGCTTTAAAGTTCATATGGAACCAAAAAAGAGCCCACATTGCCAAGACAATCCTAAGTCAAAAGAACAAAGCTGGAGGCATCACTCTACCTCACCTCAAACTATACTACAAGGCTACAGTAACCAAAGCAGCATGGTACTGGTACCAAAACAGAGATATAGACCAATGGAACAGAACAGAGTCCTCAGAAATAATACCACACATCTGCAGCCATCTGATCTTTGATAAACTGAGAAAAACAAGAAATGGGGAAAGGATTCCCTATTTAATAATTGGTGCTGGGATAATTGGCTAGCCATAAGTAGAAAGCTGAAACTGGATCCTTTCCTTGCTCCTTATACGAAAATTAATTCAAGATGGATTAGAGACTTAAATGTTAGACCTAATACCATAAAAACCCTAGAAGAAAATCTAGGTAATACCATTCAGGACATAGGCATGGGGAAGGACTTCATGTCTGAAACACCAAAAGCAATGGCAACAATAGCCAAAATGGACAAATGGAGTCTAATTAAACTAAAGAGCTTCTGCACAGCAAAAGAAACTACCATCAGAGTGAACAGGCAACCTACAGAATGGAAGAACATTTTTGCAATCTACTCATCTGACAAAGGGCTAATATCCAGAACCTACAAAGAACTCAAACACATTTACAAGAAAAAAACAAACAACCCCATCAAAAAGTGGGGAAAGGATATGAACAGATATTTCTCAAAAGACGACATGCATACAGCCAACAGACACATGAAAAAATGCTCATCATCACTGGCCATCAGAGAAATGCAAATCAAAACCACAGTGAGATATCATCTCACACCAGTTAGAATGACAATCATTAAAAAGTCAGGAAACAACAGGTGCTGGAGAGGATGTGGAGAAATAGGAACACTTTTACACTGTTGGTGGGATTGTAAACTAGTTCAACCATTATGGAAAACAGTATGGCAATTCCTCAAGGATCTAGATCTAGATGTACCATATGACCCAGCCATCCCATCACTGGGTATATACCCAAAGGATTATAAATCATGCTGCTATAAAGACACATGCACACGTATGTTTATTGCGGCACTATTCACAATAGCAAAGACTTGGAATCAACCCAAATGTCCATCAGTGACAGACTGGATTAAGAAAATGTGGCACATATACACCATGGAATACTATGCAGCCATAAAAAAGGTTGAGTTTGTGTCCTTTGTAGGGACGTGGATGCAGCTGGAAACCATCATTCTCAGCAAACTATCCCAAGAACAGAAAACCAAACACCGCATGTTCTCACTCATAGGTGGGAACTGAACAATGAGATCACTTGGACTCGGGAAGGGGAACATCACACACTGGGGCCTATCATGGGGAGGGGGGGAGTGGGGAGGGATTGCATTGGGAGTTATACCTGATGTAAATGACGAATTGATGAGTGCTGACGAGTTGATGGGTGCAGCACACCAACATGGCACAAGTATACATATGTAACAAACCTGCATGTTATGCACATGTACCCTAGAACTTAAAGTATAATAATAATAATTTAGAAAAATAAAACTCACACACAAAAAATAATAAGAATAGCATTGAAAAGACCTGCTCCCATGATTTAATTAACTCCTACCAGGTCCCTCCCACAACATGTGTGTTTATTTTATGTGAAGTTTATTGAGTTTCCTGAATGTGTAGATTAATGTTTTTTAATAAATTTTGAAATTTTCTGCTATCATTTTTATAAATATTTTTTCTGCTTCTTTCACTCTCTCCTTTCCTTCCAGTACTCTCAATTATGTGTACATTGGTGCACTTGATGTCTCATGTTTCTGTGAAGTTCTGCTCATTTTTATGCATCTTTTTTTCTGTCTACTTTAGATTGCATAATCTTCATCAATCTATTTTCAAGGTTGCTAATTATTTCTTCTGCCAATTCAAACCCAAATGAGATTTGAGTGGGGATATAGCCAAACCATATCATATGTTAACAATATGAAGTCAATATCTGAACACAGGATTTCCTTCCATTTACTTAGGTCTTTAATTTCTATCAGTGCTGTTATACAGTTTTCATTGCACAAATCTTGCACTCCCTTGTTTAAATTTATTACTCCATTGTTCAGTATTCTACTTTAACACTTGTTTTTCAGTAGTAAATGTCTTCAAATATAGCATTTAATTTTTTAATGATTTTTACTATGCATGTTTTAGTTTAGTTACTTGAGAGCTTACCATATACGTTTTATCAGATTTATACAAACTTATAATTTATACAAACTTAATTCCAGTGAGCCATAGAAACATTTCTTTATAGTTCCATTCCATTTTCCCCCCTTTTTCTGATACTGTTATAAATACTACATCTATAAATGTTACAAACCCAACATGAAATTGTTATAGTTATTATTTCTTATAATTTTATATCTTTGAAAGAAATTGAGAGAAGAAAGGACAACAAGTATATGTTTATGGCTTTCGTTATATTTATTTTCTTTTTAATCATTTTTGGATCTCATTTGTTCTTGTGGATTAAATTTACCATTTGAGATTATTTCCTTAGACCAACATAGGGTTGTTCCTACTGAGCTCTTTTGTGCGGTTAATTGGAAAATATATATTAGAAATATAATACACATAGATTTGGGACCTATATATTATATTAATCAGGGACCCTCCAAATATCTAACCTAATGTTGAAATTTGAAGGGGCCCAATAAATTATTACCTCCATTCTCTACATTTTTTTGCCAAATGAACTATACAAGTGCAAGGCAGACAGAGAAGGAAATACATTATCTTTATTACTGGTCAGGAGATATTCAAGAATATGGCTTTCATATGTAGTGCAAGCCTCAGAGTTAGGCAAGGCCACATACTTGTCACCATTGGTTTCCATGTATGACATCCGCATCTTTAAAATTTTATGTGTGATACTCGCATCTGTACACTCCACAAGTGGTGCTTGTATTTGTAAAATTGTGTGTATCATGCCTGCATCTTTACAACTCCAGTATAGTCCTTGCATCTGTAAAACTTGCAGTGTGAAGAAGTAGAGCAAGGCACAGGCTTTGTGAGGAGGTCAGCTCTCAAGATGAGGAAGTGAGAGGAAATATCTGGACTACACTCTCCCAGTTTTTCCTTCCAACCTCAACAATCAAATTAAGGCACTTATCCTACTATGTTGTCTGAGCCAATCATGCAGAGTTTAACAAAGTGACTGAGTTTCTATCCCAATGTTTTTCACAACTTCTTCAAGATCTGTAATCTGTGACCCTCCCTAAAAGTACATCCTTTGCAATTCTCAACAAGAGAATGCAGTCTTCCTTCCTGTCTTTGGTGATAAAAACATATTTTTCTAATTATTATAGACACTACTATTGTCAGCACATTCTATACTATTTGACAAAATGCTCTTGTTTTCTTCAAGTGGAGGTTTTTCCTAGTGAGAGCTATATTTGGCCATGTTCCTCTCTCAGGTGCCTCAGCAACCTGAACTCCTCCTTCAAGATGCATTCTATGTGGCTTGGCAAAATAGAATAAGCATAGAATTTGAAATTCTCACTTTAAATTTCACCTGTGCAAGTTTTTAACTGTGTTTAAACATGTTATATGCACTTTGTAAATCTGTTTCTTCATGAATAAAGTATACATAATGATGAAAAAACAAATCTCAAGGGATAGTATCTGTAGGATCAGATGAGATAATAAATTTTAGAAAGTGATAAGCACTATATAAGTTACAATAACCTAGCCCTGAATAACACTAATACTTGTTTTTGCCATTATTGCTATTGGATTCATAAAAATATGATTCACTATTGCTAGATTTAGGAATACTCCTAGCCAGTTCACAATTCTCAAATACAACAACTACACCTAGAAATATTACTTATTATTATTATAAGTGAAAATAGTAGTAGTAAGCTTAAAAAGGTTTTGGGTTAGGCAAAATAACCTAAATAATTTATTCAAATTTTTAACTCTTAAATCTTGCCCAATTAAAGAGCTGTGTTGTGTTTATAGAAACTGTTTTTGTAAAGTCCAATATATATAAAGCTTTGTGCAACTGTATTTCTACAGAAGATAGGCATGAAATTGCCTTTTCATGAATTTAAGTTTGTTTTATTTAAGAGTTTCTCATAGTTCCCAATATTCTAGGTGGAAAAAGGTGTGGCAATTCCTCAAGGATCTAGAATTAGAAATACCATTTGACCCAGCCATCCCATTACTGGGGATATACCCAAAGGATTATAGTCATGCTGCTATAAAGACACATGCACATGCATGTTTATTGCAGCACTATTCACAATAGCAAAGACTTGGAATCAACCCAAATGTCCATCAGTGACAGACTGGATTAAGAAAATGTGGCACATATATACCATGGAATACTATGCAGCCATAAAAAAGGATGAGTTTGTGTCCTTTGTAGGGACATGGATACAGCTGGAAACCATCATTCTCAGCAAACTATCACAAAAACAGAAAACCAAATACTGCATGTTCTCACTCGTAGGTGAGAATTGAACAATGAGATCACTTGGACACAGGAAGGGGAGCATCACACACTGGGTCCTATTGTGGGGAGAGAGTGGGGGGAAGGATAGCATTAGGAGATATACCTAATGTAAATGACAAGTTAATGGGTGCAGCACACCAACATGGCACATGTATACATACGTAACAAGCCTGCATGTTGTGCACAGGCACCCTAGAAGTCAAAGTATAATTAAAAAAAAAAAAAAAAGGAAAGTTGAAAGTAAAAAGAAAAGATAAAAAGTCTTGGTATGTCACCCATAATACTTATTATTATTATTATTATTATTATTATTATTATTATTATTATTATTATTATTTTGAGAGGGAGTCTCACTCTGTCGCCGAGGCTGGAGTGCGGTGGTGCAATCTCGACTCACTGCAAGCTCCACCTCTCGGGTTCACACCAATCTCCTGCCTCAGCCTCCAGAGTAGCTAGGACTACAGGTGCCCGCCACCACACCCAGCTAATTTTTTGTATTTTTAGTAGAGACGGGGTTTCACCATGTTAGCCAGGATGGTCTCCATCTCCTGACCTCGTGATCTGCCCGCCTTGGCCTCCCAAAGTGCTGGGATTACAGGCGTGAGCCACCACGCCCAGCCACCATACTTATTTTTGACAGATTGGAGTCTGATTTGGTAGAGTATTCTGGATATATAGAGCCAAATGATGAATAATTAATTACTCCATTCCTCTAGGACTATCCTATTTCCACAGTTAGCAATGCAGTTCTTTTGAGATCACACTAATTGGCATTTAATTCTACATTGAAAGCACAAAATGCTCTCACAAGCTGTCTCAGCCCATTTCATGCTTCTATAACAGAATACCACAGACTGGGGGTAATTTATAAGCAACAGTTCATTTGGTTTATGATTCTGGAGGCTGAGAAGTCCAAGGCTGAGGGACTGCCTCTGGTGAGGGCTTTTATGCTGCATCATCCCATAACAGAAGGCAGAAGGCAAGCAAAAGGATGTGAGAGAGCAAAAGATCTAACTCACAACCTCAAACCTTTGTGTAATCAGCATTAATCTCTTCATAAATGTTGAGTCCTTATGACCTAAATACATCCCATCAGGCCCCACCTTTCAACACTGTTACACTGGGGATTAAGTTTCTAACACATGAACTTTAGGGGACACATTCAAACCACAGCACAAGCCATCCCCCCTCACTGTGATTCTCATTTATGAAAACCAAAATAAAAGATTCTAATGCCCAATTTTTGTACCATACTGAGCACCTCAAGGGAATTGCTAAGAAACCTGACTTGTCATTGTGTTACCAGGGGTCCTTGCTCCCAGAGCTCCCAAGATGGTGGCAGCCTGCTTCCAAAATGGCAGCAGGCCACTTCCAAGATGGTGGCAAGCCTAGTGCTCTCTGACCTGGGGTTCTTGGCCTCACGGATTCCAAGGAATGGAATCTTGGGCAATGCTGTGAGGGTTATAGCTCTATTAGAAGCCGTGGGTCACAGAAGAGAACAGTGGAACCCAGTGACTAGTGTTCAGCTCGATTAGGATGAACCCAGGCACTTAGCCATGCAGGAACGATGGCAAGCCTTTAGTTTGATCTGGAGTGGCAATGGGTACCTCGCTGGATCAGGAGCACGGCAGACAACCTGCTGGATCTGGAGGGATGGAAGTCAGCGGCGGGTCCGTGACAGTGGCAAACAGCAGTGGTGGATGGCCAGCGAAAGCTCAGCTCCAGCCATAACAAACACGGACCAGAAGAGTGCAGTTGGAAGATTTAACAGAGTGAAATAGAGTGAAAACAGAGCTCCCATACAAAGGGAGGGGACCCAAAGAGGGTAGCCATTGCCAGCTCGAATACCTGGGTTTATATCCTGATCCTTGTCCCTCCTGCTGTGCTCTCAGGCAACAGATGATTGACTATTTCTTTACCTTCTGTTTTTGCCTAATTAGCATTTTAGTGAGCTCTCTTTACTATCTGATTGGTCGGGTGTGAGCTAAGTTGCAAGCCCCGTGTTTAAAGGTGGCAGTGGTCACCTTCCCAGCTAGGCTTAGGGATTCTTATTCGGCCTAAGAAATACAGCTAGTCCTATCTCTCAGTTGCACCAGAGGAAAATACAAATCACTCAAGTGAGCTAAGCAAAACACAAATCTGTATATTAGGTAGTGGTTTATCATGTAGGAACTCAGATGTTCCACAGCAATCCTGAATTGTATGGTTCATGATTTTTCGGTCTGGAAGTAAGATGGAACATTCATATCCATCTATTATCACAGATATACTCCACCAAAAAAAGATGACAATAAAAATGATCCTTTAAGACCTCTATTTCTTTCCCCATACAAGTCTGAGAACAGAGAGCATTTAGTCATCCTCTGGTATTTACCCAGCACAATAGCTCAGACATAGACTGTGGCCCTTGTGGCATAATAACTTAAGGCTTCTGCACAGAAAACCAGATAGTCATTCAGCGAAAGTCTATTTTCTCCCCTAGCCTCTCACATACTTAAAATCACCATCATGTAGCCCACAAACTTTCTCTTCTCCAGGCTTAGCATCCCAGTTTCTTTTAGTTCTTCATCTTGTGGCATGTTCTCAAGCTTCCTTCGCCATCTTTATTGCTGTCTTCCGGGCCTCATTAAATTTGTTGATATTAAAGCATGCTACACAGGAAATTCAGACAATGCTTTTGGCATGGCCATCATCATGGGGTGCAATAATTAATAATAATAAAACTTCCTTTGCTTGAGACATTATCTATTTCTATTAGTATCACTAGTATATCAGCTTTGTTATAGCTATCTCCCACCACTAACTTATATAAAACTTAATCTCAACTAAATTTTTTTTCACAGGTGCTGCCTTATTTAAATTTTTATTTTTAATAGAGAAGTAATAATTGCATAGCCCAGGCATGGTGGTCCATGCCTGTAACTGCAGCACTTTGGGAGGCTGAGGTGGGAGGATCACTTGAGGTCAGGAGTTTGAAATCAGCCTGGTCAGCATGGTGAAACCTGTTTCTACCAAAAATACAAAAATTAACTGGGCTTGGTGACATGCACCTGTAATCCCACCTACTTGGCAGGCTGAGGCAGGAGACTCACTTGAACCCAGGAGGTGGAGGTTGCAGTGAGCAGAGATTGCATCACTACACTCCAGCCTGGGTAACAGAGTAAGACTTTGTCTCAATAAATAAATACATAAATAAATAATAAATAAGTAAATAAACAAAAATAATTACATATATTTATGAAGTACAACACGATGTTTTCATATGTATATTTTTGTGGAATAATTAAATCAAGCTAATTTACATATCTATCACCTCATATACTTTTGATTTTTTTATAGTGAGAATATTTAAAATCTATTATTTTAGCAATTTTAAAATATAAAATACATTGTTATCAACTATGTTTAGTTTGCTGTGCATAGATCTTGAAATCTTATTCCTCCCATCTAGCTGGAATTTTGTACCCTGTGATCAACTTCTCCTCATCAGGCCTCTAGTAACAACCATTCTACTTTCTACTTTAATAAGTTTGACTTTTTGAATGTGGAATCCAACAAGTCACTTTCACTTACTCCATAAGTGAATTGTGCAGTATTTGTCTTTGTGTGCTTGGCTTACTTCACTTAGCATAATGTTCTCCAGGTTCATCTATGTCGTTGAAACGACAGGGTTTTCTTTCCTAAGGCTGAATAGTATTCCACTGTGTAAATGTGTCACATTTTAAAAAATTCATTCATACATTTTTGGACCCTTGGGTTGATTTCATATCTTGGCTATTGTGAATAATATTGCAATAAACATGGAAATGTAGACAGCTCTTTAACATACTGATTATCATTCTTTTGGATATGTAGCCAGAAGTGAGATTGCTGGATCATATGGTAATTCTCTTTTTGTTTTTTTGAGGGGCCTCCATACTTTTCTCCATAATGACTGTGCTAATTTACATATCTACAAACAGCGGACAGGGTTCCCTTTTCTCCACATATGCACCAACACTTATTATCTTTTATCTTTTTTATCTTAGCCACTCTAACAGGTATGAGGTGATAGCTCCTTGGGATTTTAATAAGCATTTTCCTGACAATTCGTGATGCTCTGCATTTTTTTAATATACCCTTTGGCCATTTGTTTGTCTTCTTATAAGACATGTCTCTTCTATTCCTTTGCCCATGTTTTAATTCATTATTTGTTTCCATACTATTGAGTTGTTTGAGTTCCTTATATACTTTAGACACTCTTTATTAGCTGAATGGTTTGCAAATATATTCTCCCATTTCATAGAGTGTCTCTTCACTCTGTTGATTGAATCCTTTACTGTGCAGAAATTTTTTAGTTTGATGCCATTTCACTTATCTATTTTTGTTTTTGTTGTCTGTGCTTTGGAGTTATATGCAAAAAATCATTCCCCAGACCAGTGTTGTGGAAATTTTCCCCAATGTTGTCTTCTAGTAGTTTTACAGTTTCAGGTGTTACATGTAGGTCTTTAATTCATTTTAAGTTTATTTTCATATATTGTGTGAGATACACCCTTAAAATTTAGGTACAGCCCTTAAAATTATTCCTATTAAAATTTATCTTTTCTGGAATACTGAGAATGCTATAAAGTCAGGATACCTGTCTGCCTGGTTACCACTGAATCATCTCTTAATTCCTGGCATATACTAGTACTAAATACATTTTTTAAAACATGGCTGAATAAATAAACCCATCCCATTATCTCAGGCTATGCAGATCCTTTTAGATTTTGGTTTTAATGACAAAGGTATTATGTTTTGTTTTTAAACTGTGTAATCTACAAATCTGATCAATATTCTAAGTTCTTACTCAAGTGACTAACAATAAACCCCACCAGTACCTAGTCAAGGACAGAGTCTTCAGATACATTTTTAAAAACCTCCCTCCAGGTCACAGTAAGAGCATTAATTAACAAACTGAAATGAGATAAGTGAGATTTCCCTTTGATAATTAAACCATAAGTTAACATCCATATGCAAAGCAGGTACAGCAAAGTTGCCTTTAAAAAAAAAAAAGAAAATGTTTCAGACCTGTATCACATGCCTAAAACCTGGTTGAATGCACTAACTTAAGAATATGACAGTTAGAAGTGAGTTGGAGAAAAGAGAATGTGTTGAAGATCCCATCCAGCCTTTGTCCAGGTTTTAGGGCCTAGTCAGACCAACTACAGTATGTCTGCTTTGGAGATGAACAACACCAGCCTTTAAGAGCTTAATGCCATTAAACATTGGCACCATCTAACTAACTCTCGCTGCTCTGATTCCATCATGACCAAGACACCTGCTTCACCACCTGGTCACTGTGTTACTTTGGGTAATTATATTAGCTTTGTGTTTTGTTAGTTCCCCCTCTGTAAAATAGAAATACTCATAATACCTACTCCATATGATTGGGAATTAAATGGAGGTAAATATATACATAAAACTTAGCTATAATAACCACTCTGAAAATAGAAGAGAAAGTGTGTGCTAGACCTACTTGATCATCCAGGCTACTCGATTGATATTTCACATTGTAAATTAATAAAATGGTATGAAGAGTTTTGTTGACATGAGACAGATTCCTTTAGTTAAAACTGAATATGAAAAATAGTACATTTATAAGTTTCTTAGGCCTGCATATTCAAAGTCTTCTGGATACCCAGTGAATAGGGTCTTCTCTGGCAGGCCTTTCCCTTACTGGACACCTTTCTTTTCAAATTTCTACAGAGTAGAGATTAATTTTGTGTTTTGACACAATCTAAGAATCTTTGTATTTCTGAGGGATTAATTCATGGATTAACTATCAGAATTTCTGAAGGATTAATTATCAAAATTAATCTAGTATTAATTATATGGGATTACTTTATGTTTTTTGACTTTTATGATTTCTTACTATTTTGTTATGTCTTTCCCCATACAGAGCATGATTTCCTGGTTTGTTTTTGTTTGTCTTCAAGTCATTTAAAATATAAGTAATACTGTTTTAAGTTCTACTAGATTTTATTTGGATAAGTATGAGGAAAGATTTAGTTTATTTAATTCTTAAACAAGGAGCGATCTACTGAGGCCTGATGTTTGCCTGCAAACAGGTGGGAGTTTCTCCTTGGCACCCACACTGTCATTTGTTTATTGGTAAAATTCCAGAAGAAATATTTTATTTTATTGTTGCACACACAGTGCATGACAAACAAGAACCCCTAGAGTGCCTCCAGTCCTCATTTCACTCTGGGACTGGTCTCTCATCTCACCCTTAACGTTTTCTGCTACTCCATTGACCATATTGCATTATTAGGTTGGAGTCTCCAAAGAAACGTAGAAAGAACAGAGAAGTGGGTAGAAAAAATGTGGAATAGCCCTGGCCACCTCAAAATGCAACTCATATGTAGAGAGATAACTTTCTTCCATTAGCCTACAAATGTACTATATCTTCCAGGTAGAAATACCCCTGCCATTTCATGACTTATACTACTTACTCTAGATCTGATTCAAGTCATGCAAATACTACTTAAGAGATGGCAAGTGATCAACCGTATACCCAATTTTTATCATGGCTAGTTTTCTGCATCTCTTTCCTCATTTCTTAAGTTTTGCAATAGGAAGATCAGGAGGGGAAAACTATAAGAGCCACGTATTGTGAATTGCCTAATTCCTTTTTGTTTTCTGACATTTTGAGGACATCGTCTGGTGATAACTGGGTAGTTTCTTATTAGTCCATGAGCAGTGCCTTCAACTGTTTTGTGTTGCTATAAAGGAATACCTATGACTGAGTAATTTATAAAGAAAGAAGGTTAATTTAACTCACAGTTCTGCTGACTGGAAGGTTCAAGATTGCACATCTAATGAGGGCCTCAGGTTGCTTCCACTCTTGGAAGAAGGTAAAAGGCAGTGGGCATGTGACGAGATAACATGGCGAGAGTGGAAGTAAGAGAAAGGTGTGGGGAGTGCCAGGTTCTTTTTAACCACTAGGTCTCAGAATAACTAATAGAGTAAGAAGTCACTACCCCAAGGATGGCACCAAGATACTCATGAGGGTTCTGCTCACATGACCCAAACACCTTCCATGAGGCCCCACCTCCAAAATAGGGGATCATATTTCAACATGAGGTTTGGAGCAGATGAATATCCAAATCCTAGCAGGCAGCAACATGACATAGTGGTAAAAAGCATATGTTTTGGAATCAGACAAGAACTGGCTCAAATTCTAGACATTGAGATGTATGATCTCCAGCAACTCAAGTCACTTCTATGAGTCTCAGTTCACTCACCTGTTAAATGGACCTCATAATGCCTAATTCATAGGATTTTCTAAGTAATAGAGAAAACATATATAAAGGGTTTATATTTAAAAGTCATTCAAAAAATAGTATTTACGAAAATAGCATTAATAGTTTCCTAGGGGTTCCCCAACATTCCTCTCTCTGGTCAGCAAGAGATCTGGGAAGATATGGAATAAACAGAGCTCAGCCCTCCCACTCCCACTTCAGTCAAAGAAGCCCTGCTTCTATCTGTTCTGCTTCTATATGAAGTTTCTCCTAGTGAAAACAAAAGTTCTCCTTAGTGAAAACAAATTTTTAAATCACAATTGGACAATCAGTGACTTACATAGACTGGGAAACCAAGAAATGGATGAAGGCTTTATTACCTGAGTCACAGCCTACCCACTCATGCTGGCACTGTCATCTGACAGTCTTCTACCCACCAAGAAAAGGATGACACCTTTCTTCCCCATCCCTATGCAGTTATTAAGCCTACAGTCATAAACCACTTGCTTCCTAATTTTACTATATCTTTCTCATTTTATTATTTAACATTTAATGTGTTAAATTTATTTTTTTCTAGAAAACCTGAAAAATTACATGAAAATAGAAAACTATTTAAGCTCATTTCTGATCCCATCATCCAAACATAACCAGTATAATGTGTTTTTACAGGGACTTATGCATAGATTTTGGTTTCATTGCTTTAACTGAGTTACAATTGCACATCTCTTACCACTTTTTATTCTATTGTTGTTCTGTAGTATCCTAGATATTTTTTCTATATTTCTATACTCTCTTTTAAAGGATAGTGTATTATTACATCCAGTGGGTGTCCCATAGTTACTTAGCCTTTCCTCTATAGTTGGACATTGATGTTGCTTCTAATTTTCTTATATCCTAAATAACATTATGATAAATATCATTGTACATGGAGTACTTACAAATTATTTTTAGGGTGATTTCTTTTATATACATTCATAAAGCAAAATCACTGCATCAAATAGTATGAACAATTCAAATATGTCAATATGCATTGCTTTCTAAAAGACTAGCATAAATTTTCACTATCACCCTTATAGTGTGCAACCTTCTTGCCCTCACCAGCTTTGGTAGCCCACAATATATTTTCTTATGACTAAAAAATAAAACCCAAAGAAGACTAGAAAAAAACACAAACTACCTTCAGATTTTCTTTACATTTGTAATAAGATCAGCCTTTATAAGGTAAAATTAGATAATGAACATAAGAGTAACTCTGAATGTGATTACATTGTTGAGAATTTTAGCTTCTCTGTGTAAAAAGCTAATGAAGATTTATCCACTGTTTAAACATAAGCAGTTTGAGGAAAATGACCATATTACCCACATTATAAACTAGTGCTCTGTAATCTCTTGCCATTTTCTTATATTGGAGGACACTGAAAAAATGAATACTCGAAAGATTATGTACAATAATATTGACTTGCATTCAAAGGTTATGCTTTTAAGATTACATCTATAAAGCCGTGAAAAACCTCCAGGGATTTAAATAGCAATATATGAACCACCTAAAATGTGGACTAAAATGTAAGTGTTAAGGAATATTGCTGCATTATCCTTATTTCTAATGGAATATAAATAATTTCTGATTTTCTTCAGAACAAGACTTGAGCTTAACTGGAAGCTAATTGCTATGAAAGAGTAATAAAAGTTTCTTGTACTCTAGAATATTTTTAATTGCTAAGTCTTTCCCCCACTATGAGAATACTCAAATGACATCAGATCTTTTTCTGCCAGAAGTACTCAGGTGGAAAAGAGCTGTACATGCAATGAAAACACATGGAAACAGGGAGAGGAACACCACACACATGAGCCTGTCGGGGGATGTGGAGGAAAAGGAGGGAGAGCACTAGGACAAACACCTAATGCATGTGGGGCTTAAAACCTAGATGACAGGTTGACAGGTGCAGCAATCCACCATGGCACATGTATACCACTGTAATGAACCTGCACTTTCTGCACACGTATCCCAGAACATGAAGTAAAAGAAAGAAAAAAAAAAAAGACAAGAGTTGTACATGAAAGCAAAAATGTAACAGATCAGATCCAAGCTTCCTACCCATAAAGTGAAAAGGAGAGTGCCAGACATACCAGTCACCAAAACCTCAGCTACTGTGCCAACAATTTCCAGTGATGTTCCAAGGAGAGTTTACCTTAATTTATTTAGTTTAAAGCAAGTCTATGCTATGCAGCATGTTTGAGACCAGGATTGGTGGGACAGGTAATGATATCAAACAAATATCTATTGGGTATTTTTAATTCTAAAAAGAGGAAGAATTGCTGCTTTATGGTTTCAATTCTAAATTAAGCTGGAAAATGTGGAAGATTAGAAAGCATAACAAAGCTTTCCTATCCATCATGTTTGTTCAAAATATAGGTCAATCAAATTCATACCCTATCTTCTAATCTGGCATAAGTTAATAGTTTCTAATTTTGGCCACTCAAACATTTTACTCAAACAAGCAGCAAAATAGACTCTCATGACTTTATTCACTGATCTTCTTTTAAAGGAGCTGAAGAAAATGAAATGTCCCAAAGGCAGACCACCAAAGAGAAAAAGACAAGAAAGAAAGAGCCTGGGTAATTCATAAGCTGAAGGATCAGAGGTAGGAAAACCAAGCAACAAAACAAGATGAACAAGATATATCTTTCTATTTTCTTTTCAATTCCTTTGATCATTATTGATTTTAGAATCTTGTTCAATAGGCTGTGTCCCATTTAAATGGACACAGATGTTATAAAAGAGGGTTTTCTGAAAACTACATAAAATGGGCTAAAGCCCTTACTACAGCAGTTCATAGTCTTGGTTATGTGTTAGAATAACCAGGGGAGCTTTTGAAAACAATGTCTCAACCAAGTTTAATCAGAATCTCTGGGAAGGAAGTCTGGGCATCAGCATATTTTTTTTTTCTTTTTTTTTTTTTTTTATTATACTTTAAGTTCTAGGGTACATGTGCATAACGTGCAGGTTACATATGTATACATGTGCCATGTTGGTGTGCTGCACCCATCAACTCGTCAGCACCCATCAATTCATCATTTATATCAGGTATAACATATTTTTAAGCTCCCTGGCATCGAACTGTGCCACCAGAGTTAGAAGCACAGCATTCCTATGGCATAGGTAAAGTTGAAGGGGTGGCCTGCCCCTCCACACCTGTGGGTGCTTCTCGCTAGGTGGAAACGAGAGACTTGAGAAAAGAAATAAAGACACAGAGACATAGTATAGAGAAAGAAAAGCAGGGCCCCAGGGGACCAGTGCTGTGCTTTCAGAGGACCCACACTGGCACTGGTCTCTGAGTTCCCTCGGTATTTATTGCCTAAAAGATAAGGGAGTAAATAAGCAGTAAGGCATACAGGTACACGGAGCTGTTGCATTTTCCCAGGATCGGGCAGGAGACAGATGTTTTTCTTTTACTGAGATTTAAAGGAATGGTACTGACCTTCAACCACAAGCAGGCTTTAAACATTTGCCTAACAAAGCACATTCCTTACCTCCCAAAATCCTTTCAACTTTAATTAGCACAGCAATGTTTCTAGCAAGGACAAGATTGGGGGTAGAGTCACAGATTAACAGCATCTCAAATATAGAGCCAAATGGAGTCTCTTAAACTTACTTCTATCTATAATAACACAGTAACAGGCTAACCTATTTTTTCCCTACATAAAGTGACAATCTCATAAAACTTTTATTGGTTAAAGTTGTTGATGTCCAGATTGGGAAAAAAAAAAAAAGAGAGAGAGAGAGAGAGAGAGAGAGAGAAACCTAATTTCTCTTCGTCATTTTAAGTGTTAGTCGGAAGTCACTTTTTCTGTAATATGAAAATTCTAATGATTTTGTAACCACCCATGCACTTTGAAGTTTATTTACCAGATTTCTCTTTCCCCAGACAATTCTCACACGTTCCCCAAGTCCACTGTTCATATTTTCCTGAAGTCTCTTTCCACCTCAGCTGGGCATTTGGCTTTAGTCTGCTTGTCTTGCTTTTCCTATGGGCAGTTCCCTCCAAATAATCCCTACTGTTTTCACAAGGTTCCCCAAACTCCAACACAGACTCAGTCTTTATATTTTCCATCTGAAACTTTCAGTACAATTTCAGTGATGATTTGGACTTAGAGTAGACATACAACAGAAAAGTCAACTATCATTGCTACTTGAGAGGCCACCATGAAAAGCCAAGTCCCGCCCCCTACAGCTCCTTCTTTCCCTCCCTTCTTTCTCCTCTGGTGCCTCTTATCATGCCGTGGCATGAGAGAAGTTACTGGTTCCTAGCCATTGTCCCCCCTCTACACTATCTAATGCTCATAGTCTGGATCATCTTCCCCACCACTCATGTCCTCTCACCTACTCTGTGAAGAGCCTTTAGTTCTACTAGCTTTGCTCAGGCACTTCTGTGTCCCTTGAGATTATTTCCAGTCACTAGGGCACTATGGTAGTCTTGAGGACTGCCTCCAGCCCTGTGTCTAGACACTCTAGGCAGCACATCATTCTGCCCGTGCAGTGCAAGGATCTCTAGAGCCTCGGTTTGTTTGTCTAGCCACACCCAGATATCAAGTACAGATCCCCTCTAACCTCAGGTCATCAAAATTATATAAGATTGGCCAAAGGATGGTGACAGAGAGGGCAGGGCATAAGCTAATTTTCAGCAGTCTATTGTCTTTTATCTCCTCTCCATCTTTCTTCTCTCTTCAACTCATTACACTTAGACAAATTTAGTTCAGGAAACTGACTCTGAAAACATCATGCTTCCCAAATGTATTATTTATACCACAAACTGACTTTCGCAGGTTAAAAACATTCTTCTACTTTTGGGTTGGGTTGAGTTCAAAAGTCTACTTAGAAGCTCAAAAAACTGCCTGTCTTTTCCTTATGTATACCTGCTATAACTACACATGAGGGGGTATGCCAAAGTCAAAGCTTCCTCTAAATGGTGGGGGAAGGAAAAGGAAATTAGCAGAAAAAAAATCTCAGTAATCAATATTGAGACATCTTTTCACACCCTGGAAAGGGTGGAAATACTCTGCCAAAGAAAGGACAAAAAGTTGAGAGGCCCAGGAAGATGTAAAGGATGCAGGTAAGATTTGGAGAAATGTGAGATATGGCAGTTGATCCCTCAAAAGAGAGACTTGGGAGAAGAGACTAGCCCATAAAGATGTTGTAGTGAGATACAGCATGTTTTGTCCTACCATAATCCCCAGGAAATCCTCCTTGCTAAATTTGTTAGAGTGAATGCAAAAATTGTGTTTTGCATTAAGGTTGGTGTGAGGAGGAAATGAAATAGAAATAGGTCATAGTTAGAAAACAACTTACCCTAAAGGAAAATAATTGGCAGCCATGCCACTCTGCATCGACTATTGGTTATATTTCCTAAGGTAACAGATTAATTCACTGGAACTACATCTCCAATATCTTCATCCATGTAAGGCCCATTTATTCAAAACTCCATGATCTTAATGACAAAATCTATCCAGACTATTCAACCTTAAAGAGATGTTTATTGGAAGAGTAACAAGTAACAGAGGCATTTATTTCACATAAGGACTGGAATCAGGATCTGGAAAATCAGGACCCCAAGTAATTTTCTCTATTTGTTTAGGACCATATGGCTCTTATCTCTTCTTCTTTCTATGCACAAAAACACAAGGAGCATAATGAATTTGGGGGACTTCATAGTGCCATATAACTGTAGGACAGGGTATCAGCTGAGGGGTAGACTAGAGATGGGATGGAAGAAATAGGCATGGCCTGGTCTATTGGAGGCACCCAATCAATGTACATGAAATACATGCTTGATGATGACTTTTGTTTTGGAGATGTTGTGGGTCATTTGAGTGGAAAACACCGGGAAATTGATTGGTAAATTTGAAGAACAGAAGAAACTTCTGCCAGGCAAAGGAGATATACATTACCAGCCTTAAGTACTGTCATTGTTTATACAAGGAATGGATAAATTACCCAGAGAGACTGTGTAGAGTAAATAAAAAAGGAACTAAGAACATAAGCCTGGGGGCCACCGGCATTTAAAGGATGAGCAATGAAAGAGGAGCTTTAGAATAACAATGAACAGGACTAGTCAGAACAGCAAGAGGAAAACAGAGTGAGTAGCACTGCACCAACAACGGCAAAGGGATCTTCAAGAAGGAGGGATTGGAGAAAAGAACCAAAGACTTTCTGAAATCAGTGTTGGTAACAAAGAAGCTCGCTCTCTGTTCTTGATGAACCTGGTTTCTAGGGATGGGCTTGGCAGAGGCAAGAGTGTACTAGCTTGAGGAGCAAATGTGCCACGTGGGTGCAGGCAGCAGGAAGGACCACTCCTTAGCAGGTGCCCTACTTGCTGTTTTTAATACAATCTGCTTTATCTAATCTTCATAGCAATCCTGTGAATCAGGGATCATTCTCCCCACTTTACAGATAAGACAAAAAAGGACTCAGAAAAAAATTTCAAGAACCCAAATTCCATTTCTGATAATACAGCAGACAGATAATCTGAACAACCCTAGTGTGGAAAATCAACTAACAGTGTTCATTTTATCATAATATTTTGTGTCATTCACATATGTTAGCTATAAATATTTTTACACAGTTTATATTAACTTTTAAAAATTAAATTCACAGAGCTAAAGGAGGCATTGCCTATATTCAAACTACAATCTGTCAAACCAAAAATTTGCATTTTTTGCTAATTATTTGCTTTGAGGGGAATGGTTTTAAAAACTAAAATAGTAAGAGTACCAATTTAAAATGCCAGAATATGTCAGGCTTTTCTTCTCTGGACCTATTTCATGTCATTTTTCAAGTGTTGAAATCACAACTGAACACTGTTCTCTAACCACAATCTGAGCAACATCAATTACAGTTGCTTCAGATGACTGCAAATCTACTGTGAGTCTTTTTGTCTAGCATTTTTTTGGAAACGAAGTGAGCCAGTTCCTTAATGTTCAGGGTATGTATAACTATAAGATTGAGGCTATAGTTGCATTGAAAAGTTGATGTGAAGTTCAACTAACTTCACTCTCTGAGAAGCCATACCCTCAATTAATCGGGGCATTCTCAAATCTTCTCTGTACCTTTGCAATAGCTATACATAATTAGGATAGGCCTAAAGGTTGCCTAGGCATCCCAGAAAATTTTACTTTGGTTCAAACTACAGGTTGTAGAGGACCATGTATTGATTAAAACATTTGTAAAGGAGTACAGAAAAGAGAGAATGGTTCTTTACCTCATTTACACTACATAGAAAGATGCTGGTTAACATACAACAGATTCACCCAAAGCATTGGCCATGACTGCCTGCTAACTACCTAAACTATAATTAATCCAAAACCTGCCTGCCTAGTCCTATATTGGCCAGGGAGCGAGGTCCTGGAATTTGTCAGATATGTTATTGTGAGAGAATGAAATAAATAGATGGAAATTTCCTTTGCAATGTTTGGAAATAATCACTTTTCACTGCTTGCCTCTCCATCCAAGCATAAAGAATGAATGTCAAAACTTCCAAGCCTGCCTCAGGAAGAGCAGAACACAAGATTTTCTTCTGAAACAGACTAACATTTGGTACAGGTCTACAGTAAAACCATTTTCCAAATTCCTCACTATGCATTTTATAGAAAGGCTATGATATTGAGTAGTATCATAAAATTTGACCCAACTAATGTAAGTACTAATCACTAGCATTCGTGAAGTGTGGAATAAGTGTATTATCAGATTTTTTTCAATAAAGAGACTGAATTTGCAAACTCACTTATTTAGAAAATATGATTTAAAACTTTACATACTATATTTTACAACTATTAGAATAAACACACATAGAAGGAGAAAAACATACCAAATGCAAATGAATATTTGGGGGTGGTAAAAGAATAGATTATTTTTAGTTTATCATTTATATATCTCTATCTTCCAAATACTAAACAATAGGCATGTTGTTTTTATAATCATTACAAATCAATTTTTTAACCTTCATGTTTCACATTCATTATTTGAAATAATAGGCTATAGGGGATTGTTATGGTGGATGGGAAGCAGGACTAGATTACAGCTCTGACTGGAACAGACAGAGTAGCATGTGGAGGCTCACGTTGTGAATTGTCACTCCAGAACCACTGCAAGAACAAACCAGCAATCCCAAGAGAACCCACAAGCCCTCTGAAGGAAGCAGACTGCTCCTGAAGGACCTGAGAGACACCCTAAACATTTGCAGAAGTGGGAAAGGGAGATCCTTGTATCACAAACGCATACCCCCACTAAAGAAACTGAAGGTCTCTTTGAGAGAGAAGTTTCCAACTTTACCTGGAGCTGAGTCAATTTAGAGAGCCAAGCAAAATACAGGGATAGAGGAAGCAGCCAGAAAGGATCTGGGAGGTTGCTGGGTCCCCAAGTAGGCCATTCATGCCTGGCACTGAGAGGTGACAATGTGCTAGTAGCCCTCATTCTTGGCGCCTCCTCGGCTTCAGCATCCACTCTGGCAGGGCTTGAGGAGCCCTTCAGCCCACCACTGCACTGTGAGAGCCCCTCTCTGGGCTGACCCAGGCCGGAGCAGGCTCCCTCTGCTTGCCAGGAGGTGTAGAGGGAGAGGCCCCGGCGGGAACCAGGGCTGTCCATGGCGCTCGCAGGCCAGCACAAGTTCTAGCAGGCACAGGCACAGGCTCGGTGGGCCCTGCACTCGCAGCGGCCACCAGCCCAGGGCAGTGAGGGGCTTAGCACCCAGGCCAGCAGTTGTGGAGGCTGTGCTAGGTGCCCCAGCACTGCTGGCCCACATGCACCACACTCAAACTCTCACCGGGCCTCAGCCGCCTCCCCTGAGGGCAGGGCTGGGGACCTGCCACCGGCCATGTCTAAGCCCCCCACTCCGTGGTGGGCTACCCTGCAGCTGAGCCTCCCCTAAGGGCGCCCCCTCTGGTCCGTGGCGCCCGGTCCCATCCACCGCCCAAGGGCTGAGGAGTGCAGGCTCATCTTGGGACTGGTGGGCAGCTCTGCCTGTAGCCCTGGTGGGGGATCCACTAGGTGAAGCTAGCCCAGTTCCTGAGTTTAGTGGGGACTTGGAGAACTTTTCTGTCTAGCACTGTGTCTAGCTAAAGGATTGTAAAGGCACCAATCAGCACTCTGTGTCTAGCTCAGGGTTTGTATATACACCTATTTGTACTCTGTATCTAGCTAACCTAGTGGGGACTTGCAGAACATTTCTGTCTAGCAAGCACTCTGTGTCTAGCTCAGGGATTGTAAAGTCACCAATCAGCACCCTGTCAAAATGGTCCAATCAGCTCTCTGTAAAATGGACCAATCAGCTCTCTATAAAATGAGCCAATCAGCAGGATGTGGGTGGGGCCAGATAAGGGAATAAAAGCAGGCTGCCCAAGCCAGCCAGAGGCAACCCCTTGGGGTCCCTTTCCCCACCATGGCAGCTTTGTTCTTTTGCTCTTCGCAATAAATCTTGATGCCGCTCACTCTTTGGGTCCACGTCGCCTTTATGAGCCGTAACACTAACACCGGAAAGGTCTGCAGCTTCAGTCCTGAAGCCAGCAATACCACGAACCCACCAGAAGGAAGAAACTACAGACACATCTGAACATCTGAAGGAACAAACTCCGGACCACCATATTTAAGAGCTGTAACACTCACCCCGAGAGTCTACAGCTTCATTCTTGAAGTCAGCGAGACCAAGGACCCACCAATTCTGGACAAAGCACACAGGGACCCATTGGGAGGGCAGCCAGAGAAGCAGGGGAAAACACCACAGGGAGAAGGAAATCTCCAGCTGAACTTTGTAACTTGAACTAGGCAAGAACACTCTTGGCCAAAATGGGGGAGGGCATGAATGTGGTGTACAGACTCCAAAGGTAAAGGAAGAACCAAACCCTTTTCATTCACAGCTGGGAGGTGGGTAGCCTTGAGAAAGTTCTCAAGCCCAGCTCACCTACCATCTGGAAACAGACTCAGGGCTGTTAGTCGGGGCACAGTGAGAGTGAGACCAGTTCTTTGGTTTGTGTGGGAGCCAGGTGAGGCCTATGACTGCTAGTTTTCCTCCACTTCCCTGACAACCTGCATGACTCAGCAGAGGCAGCCATAATCCTCCTAGGTACACAACTCCATTGACCTGGGAACCTCGACCCCATCCCCCACAGCACCAGCATCGAGATCCACCCAAGAAGAGTCTGAGCTCAGACACCACTAGCCCTTCCCCAACCTGATGGACCATCCCTAACCACCCTGGTAGCAGAAGACAGAGGGCATATAATTTTCAGTGTTCTAGGGCCCTGCTCACTGCCGATCCCTCTCCACATTACCACAGCTGATGCTCTCTGTAAAATGCCACCTCCTGGCAGGACACCAACCAGCACAAAATAGAGTTAACCACCAAAGCTAAGAACCCTCACAGAGTCTATTTCACCCTCCTGTCACCCTCCTGTAATCTCCACCAGAAAGGCACTGTATCCACAGCTGAATGACCAATAAATGGTTCACTTCACAGGACTCTGTGCAGACAACCCCCAGTACTAGCCCAGAGCCAGGTAAACTTGCTGGGTGGCTCGACCCAGAAGAAAGACAACAGTCACTGCAGTTTGGCTTACAGGAAGTCACATCCATAGGAAAGTGGGGAGAGTACTACATGAAGGGAACACCCTGTGGGACAAAAGAATGTGAACAAAAGCCTTCAGCCCTAGACCTTCCCTCTGACAGAGTCTACCCAAATAAAAAGGAACCAGAAAACCAACTCTGGTAATATCACAAAACAAGGCTCTTCAACACCCCCCAAAAAATCACACTAGTTCACCAGCAATGGATCTAAACCAAGAAGAAATCCCTGATTTACCTGTAAAAGAATTCAGGAACTTAGTTATTAAGCCAATCAGGAAGGCACCAGAGAAATGCAAAGCCCAATGCAAGGAAATAAAAAAAAAAATGATACAAGAGGTGAAAGGAGAAATATTCAAGGAAATAGCACAAAGGAAAAACAATCAAAACCTCGATTGCAAACACTTACAGAAATGCAAAATGCTCCGGAAAGTCTCAGCTATATAATTTAACAAGTAGAAGAAATAAATTCAGAGCTTGAAGACAAGCTCTTCAAACTAAACCAATCCAACAACGACAAAGAAAAAAATAATAAAATATGAACAAAGGTTACAAGAATTCTGGGATTATGTTAAATGACCAAACATAAGAATAATCAATATTCCTGAGGAAGAAGAGAAAGCTAAAATTTGGAAAATATATTTGGGTGAATAATCAAGGAAACTTCCCCACCCTTGTTAGACACCTAGAAATCCAAATACAAGAAGCATAAAGAAAACCTGGGAAATTCATTGCAAAAGATCATTACCTAGGCACATTGTCATCAGGTTATCTAAATTTAAGAGCAAGGAAAGAATATAAAGAGCTGTGAGACAGAGATACCAGGTAACATATAAAGGGAAACCTATCAGATTAACAGCAGATTTCTCAGCAGAAACCCTACAGACTAGAAGGGATTGGTGCCCTATATTCAGCCTCATGAAACAAAACAATTATCAGCCAAGAATTTTGTACCCAGCAAAACTAAGCATCGTATATGAGGGGAAGATACAGTATTTTCAGGCAAACAAATGCTGAGAAAATTCACCATTACCAAGCCACCACTACAAGAACTGCTAAAAGGAGCTCTAAATCTTGAAACAAGTCCATGAACCACATCAAAACAATACCTCTTTAAAGCATTAAATCATATAGAACCTATAAAACAAAAATACAACTTAAAAGCAAAAACAAAACAAAACAAAAAAACGAAGCACACAGGCAACAAATAGCATGATGAATGCAAGGGTACCTCACATTTTAATACAAATAATGAATGTAAATGGCCTAAAATTTCCACTAAAAAGACACAGAACTGCAGAATGTATTAAAAACTCACCAAACAACTATCTGCTGCCTTCAGAAGACTCACCTAACACATAAGAACTCACATAAACTTAAAGTAGAGGGATGGAAACAGGCATTTCATGAAAATGGACACCAAAATTGAGCAGGGATAGCTATTCTTATACCAGACAAAACAAACTTTAAAGCAACAGTAGTTAAAAGAGACAAAGGGGGACATTATATAATGGTAAAAGGCCTTGTCAAACAGGAAAATATCACCCAACATATATTCACCTAACACTGGAACTTCCAAATTTATAAAATAATTACTAATAGACCTAAGACATGAGACAGACAGCAACACAATAATAGTATGGGACTTCAGTACTCCACTGACAGCATTACACAGGTCATCAAGACAGAAAATCAACAAAGAAACAATGGATTTAAACTATACCTTGGAACAAATGGACTTAACAAATATATAGATATATAAAGAAGCTGTCATCCAACAACCATAGAATACACATTCTATTCAACAGTGCATGGAACTTTCTCCAAAATAGACCATATGATAGGCTATAAAACAAGCCTTAACTGAAATTATATCAAGTACTCTCTCAGACCACAGTGGAATAAAACAAAATCAACTCAAAAAGGAAGCTTCAAAACCATGCAAATACTAGGAAATTAAATAACCTGCTCCTGAATGAGCACTGGGTCAAAAACATAATCAAGATGGAAATTAAACACTTCTTCAAACTGAATGACAATACAAAAACTATCAAAACTTCTGGGATACGGCAATGGCGGTGCTAAGAGGAAAGTTCATAGCCCTAAACACCTACATCAAATAGACTGAAAGAGCACAAACTGACATTCTAAGGTCACATCTCAAAGAGCTAGAGAAAGAAAAACAAATCAAACCTAAACCCAACAGAAGAAAGGAAATAACCAAGATCAGAGCAGAACTAAATGAAACTGAAACAACAACAACAACAAAAAATACAAAAGACACAAAACTCTGTTTCTTTAAAAAGATACATAAAATTGATAGACCACTGGCAAGATGAACCAAGAAAAGAAGAGAGAAAATCCAAATAACCTAAGAAATGTAACAGGAGATATTACAACTGACACCACTGAAATTGAAAAGTTCATTCAAGGCTACTATGAACAGCTTTATCCACATAAACTAAACAACCTAGAAGAGATAGATAAATTCCTTGAAAACTACAACCCTCTTAGTTTAAAACAGGAACAATTAGGTGCCCTAAACAGATCAATAAGAAGCAGTGAGATTGAAATGATAATAAAAAATCACCAATAAAAAAACTCCAGGGCCAGACAGATTCACAGCAGAATTCTACCAGACATTCAAAAGAGAATTAATACCAATCCTTTTGACACTACTCCATAAGACAGAGAAAGAAGGCACCCTCCCTAATTCATTCTATGATGCCAGTACCACTCTAATACCCAAACCAGGAAAGGACATAACCAAAAAAGAAAACTACAGACCAATATCCTTGATGAACATAGATACTAAAATCCTAAACAAAATACTAGCAAACCAAATCTAACAACATATCAAAAAGATAATCTACCATGATCAAGTAAGTTTCATACCAGGAATGCAGGGATGATTTAACATATGCAAGTTAATAAATGTGATACATGGGAGGTTCCAAGATGGCTGAATAGGAACAGCTCCAGTCTGCAGCTCCCAGAGTGAGTGATGCAGAAGATGGGTGATTTCTGCATTTCCAACTGAGGTACCAGGTTCATCTCACAGGGGCTTGTCAGGCAGTCAGTACAAGCAAATGGAACAGGGTGAGGCATCGCCTCACCCAGAAGCACAAGGGGTAGGGGAATTCACTTTCCTAGCAAAGGGAAGCCGTCACAGATGGTACCTGGAAAGTCGGGACACTCCCACCCTAATATTATGCTTTTCCAACAACCTTAGCAAACGGGGCACACCAGAAGATTATATCCCACACCTGGCTCAAAGGGTCCCATGCCCACGGAGCCTTGCTCAATGCTAGCACAGCAGTCTGAGATCGAACTGCGAGGCAGCAGTGAGGCTGGAGGAGGGGAGTCCACCATTGCTGAGGCTTGAGTAGGTAAACAAAGCAGCAGGGAAGCTCGAACTGGGTGGAGACCACTGCAGCTCAAGGAGGCCTGCCTGCCTCTGTAGACACCACCTCTGGGGGCAGGGCATAGCTGAACAAAGGGCAGCAGAAACTTCTGCAGATTTAAACGTCCCTGTCTGAAGCTTTGAAGAGAGTAGTGGTTCTCCCAGCACAGAGTATGAGATCTGAGAAGGGAAAGACTGCCTCCTCAAGTGGGTCCCTGACCCCCGAGTAGCCTAACTGGGAGGCACCTCCCAGTAGGGGGCGACTGATACCTCATATGGCTTGGTGCCCCTCTGAGACGAAGCTTCCAGAGGAAGGATCAGGCAGCAACATCTGCCATTCTGCAGCCTCTGCTGGTGATACCCAGGCAAACAGGGTCTGGAGTGGATTCCCAGCAAATTCCAACACACCTGCAGTTGAGAGTCTTGACTGTTAGAAGGAAAACTAACAAACAGAAAGGATGTCCACATCAAAACCCCATCAGTACATCACCATCATCAAAGACCAAAGGTAGATAAAACCACAAAGATGGGGAGAAAACAGAGCAGAAAAGCTGAAAATTCTAAAAATCAGAGAGTCTCTTCTCCTCCAAAGAACACAGCTCCTCGCCAGCAATGGAACAAAGCAGGTTGGAGAATGACTTTGATGAGTCGAGAGAAGAAGGCTTCAGATGATCGGTAATAACAAACTTCTCTGAGCTAAAGGGGGATGTTCGAACCCATCGCAAAAAAGCTGAAAACATTGAAAAAAGATTAGACGAATGGCTAACTAGAATAGCCAGTGTAGAGAAGTCCTTAAATTACCGGATGGAGCTGAAAACCATGGCACAAGAACTACATGATTCATGCACAAGCTTCAGTAGCCGATTTGATCAAGTGGAAGAAAGGGTATCAGTGATTGAAGATCAAATTAATGAAATGAAGTGAGAAGAGAAGTTTAGAGAAAAAAAAAAGTAAAAAGAAATGAACAAAGCCTCCAAGAAATATAGGACTATGTGAAAAGACCAATCAGATATAGATGTAATCACTTTTACTACACCTGAAAGTGATGGGGAGAATGGAACCAAGTTGGAAAACAGTCTGCAGGATATTATCCAGGAGAACTTCCCGAAATTCGCAAAGCAGCCCAACATTAAAATTCAGGAAATACAGAGAATGTTACAAAGATACTCCTTGAGAAGAGCAACTCCAAGACACCTCATTGTCAGATTCAACAAAGTTGAAATGAAGGAAAAAATGGTAAGGGCAGACAGAGAGAAAGGTCAGGTTACCCACAAAGGGAAGCCCATCAGACTAACAGCAGTCTCTCGGCAGAAACTCTATAAGCCAGAAGAGAGTGGGGGGTCAATATTCAACATTCTTAAAGAAAAGAATTTTGAACCCAGAATTTCATATCCAGCCAAGTTTCATAAGTGAAGGAGAAATAAAATCCTTTACAGACAAGCAAATGCTGAGAGATTTTGTCACCACCAGGTCTGCCTTACAAGAGTCCTGAAGGAAGCACTAAACATGGAAAGGAACAACCAACATGAGCCACTGCAAAAACATCCCAAATTGTAAAAACCATCAATGCTACGAGGAATCTGCAGCAACTAATGAGCAAAATACCCACCTAACATCATAATGACAGGATCAGGTTCGCACATAACAATATTAACCTTAAATGTAAATGGGCTAAATGCTCCAACTAAAAGATACAGAGTGACAAATTGGATGAAGAGTCAAGACCCATCAGTGTGCTGTATTCAGCAGACCCATCTCATGAGCAGAGAAACAAATAGGCTCAAAATAAAGGGATGGAGGAAGATCTACCAAGCAAATGGAGAACAAAAAAAAGCAGGGGTTGCAATCCGAGTCTCTGATAAAACAGACTTTAAACCAACTAAGATGAAAAGAAACAAAGAAGGTCATTACATAATGGTAAAGGGATCAATTTAACAATAAAAGGTAACAATCCTAAATATATATGCACCCAATACAGGAGCACCCAGATTCATAAAGCAAGTCCTTAGAGACCTACAAAGAGACTTAGATTCCCACACATTAATAATGGGAGACTTTAACACCCCACTGTCAACATTAGACAGATCAACAAGACAGAAAGTTCACAAGGATATCCAGGAATTGAACTCAGCTCTACACCAAGCAGACCTAATAGACATCTACGAACTCTCCACCCAAAATCAACAGAATATACATTCTTCTCAGCACCACATTGCACTTATTCCAAAATTGACCATATAGTTGGAAGTAAAGCACTCCTCAGCAAATGTAAAAGAACAGAAATCATAACAAACTGCCTCTCAGACCACAATGCAATCAAACTAGAACTCAGGACTAAGAAACTCAATCAAAACAACTCAACTACATGGAAACTGAACGACCTGCTCCTGAGTGACTAGTGGGTACATAAGGAAATGAAGGCAGAAATAAAGATGTTCTTTGAAACCAATGAGAACAAAGACACAACATACCAGAATCTCTGGGACACATTTAAAGCAGTCTGGAGAGGAAAATTTATAGCACTAAATGCCCACAAGAGAAAGCAGGAAAGATATAAAATTGGCATCCTAACATCACAATTAAAAGAACTAGAGAAGGAAGAACAAACACATTCAAAAGCTAGCAGAAGGCAAGAAATAACTAAGATCAGAGCAGAACTGAAGGAGATAGAGACACAAAAAAAAACCCTTCAAAAAATTAAGGAATCCAGGAGCCGGTTTTTTTTTTAAAGATCAACAAAATTGATAGACTGGTATCAAGATTAATAAAGAAGAAACAAGAGAAGAATCAAATAGACGCAATAAAAAAATGATAAAGGAGATATCACCACCGATTCCACAGAAATACAAACTACCAACAGAGAATACTATAAACACCTCTATGCAAATGAATTAGAAAATCTAGAAGAAATGGATAAATTCCTAGACACATACATCCTCTCAAGACTAAACCAGGAAGAAGTTGAATCCCTGAATAGACCAATAACAGGTTCTGAAATTGAGGCAATAATTAATAGCCTACCAACCAAAAAAAGTCCAGGACCAGACAGATTCACAGCCAAATTCTACCAAAGGCACAAAGAGGAGGTGGTACCATTCCTTCTGAAACTATTCCAATCAACAGAAAAAGAGGGAATCCTCCCTAATTTATTTTATGAGGCCAGCATCATCCTGATACCAAAACCTGGCAGAGACACAGCAAAAAAAAAGAGAGAGAGAGAATTTCCGACCAATATCCCTGATGAACATCAAAGCAAAAATCCTCAATAAAATACTGGCAAACAGAATCCAGCAGCACATCAAAAAGCATATCCACCACAATCAAGTTGACTTCCTCCCTGGGAAGCAAGATTGATTCAACATATGCAAATCAATAAACGTAATGTATCGTATAAACAGAACCAAAGACAAAAACCACATGATTATCTCAATAGATGCAGAAAAGGCCTTTCACAAAATTAAACAGCATTTCATGCTAAAAACTCTCAATAAACTAGCTATTGATGGAAGGTATCTCAAAAAAAAAAATAAGAACTATTTATGACAAACCCACAGCCCATATTATACTGAATGGAAAAAAACTGGAAGCATTCCCTTTGAAAACCGGCACAACACAAGGATGCCCTCTCTCACTACTCCTGTTGAACATAGTGTTGGAAGTTCTGGCCAGGGAAATCAGGCAAGAGAAAGAAATCAAGGGTATTCAGTTAGGAAAAGAAGAAGTCAAATTGTCCCTGTTTGCAGATGAGATGATTGTATATTTAGAAAACCCCATCATCTCAGCCCAAAATCTCCTTAAGCTGATAAGCAACTTCAGCAAAGTCTCAGGATACAAAATCAGTGTGCAAAAATCACAAGCATTCCTATACACCAACAACAGACAAACAGAGAGCCAAATCATGAGTGAACTCCCATTCACAATTGCTTCAAAGAGAATAAAATACCTAGGAATCCAACTTACAAGGGATGTGAAGGACCTCTTCAAGGAGAAGTACAAACCACTGCTCAATGAAATAAAAGAGGACACAAACAAATGGAAGAACATTCCATGCTCATGGATAGGAAGAATCAATATTGTGAAAATGGCTACACTGATCAAGGTAATTATATATTCAATGCCATCCCCATCAAGCTATCAATGACTTTCTTCACAGAATTGGCAAAAACTACTTTAAAGTTCATATGGAACCAAAAAAGAGCTCACATTGCCAAGACAATCTTAAGCAAAAAGAACAAAGCTGGAGGCATCACGCGACCTGACTTCAAACTATACTACAAGGCTACAGTTAACAAAACAGCATGGTACTGCTACCAAAACAGAGATAATAGACCAACGGAACAGAATAGAGCCCTCAGAAATAATACCACACATCTAAAACCATCTGATCTTTGACAAACCTGACAAAAACAAGAAATGGGCAAAAGGATTCCCTATTTAATAAATAGTGCTGGGAAAACTGACTAGCCATATGTAGAAAGTTGAAACTGGATGCCTTCCTTACACCTTATACACAAATTAATTCAAGATGGATTAAAGACTTAAATGTTAGACCTAAAACCATAAAAACCCTAGAAGAAAACCTAGGCAATACCATTCAGGCCATAGGCATGGGCAAGGACTTCATGATTAAAACACCAAAAACAAAGGCAAAAAAAAAGCCAAAATTGACAAATGGGATCTAATTAAACTAAAGAGCTCTGCACAACAAAAGAAATTGTCATCAGAGTGAACAGGCAACCTATAGAATGGGAGAAAATTTTTGCAATCTATCCATCTGACAAGGGGCTAATATCCAGAATCTACACAGAACTTAAACAAATTTACAAGAAGAAAACAACCCCATCAAAAACTGGGCGAAGGATATGAACAGACACTTCTAAAAAGAAGACACTTATGCAGCCAAAAGACACATGAAAAAATGCTCATCATCACTAGCCATCAGAGAAATGCAAATCAAAACCACAATGAGATACCATCTCACACCGATTACAATGGCGATCATTACTAAGTCAGGAAACAACAGCTGCTGGAGACAATGTGGAGAAATAGTAACACTTTTACACTGTTGGTGGGAATGTAAACTAGTTCAACCATTGTGGAAGACAGTGTGGCAATTCCCCAAGGATCTAGAACTAGAAATACCATTTGACCCAGCTATCCCATTACTGGGCATATACCCAAATGATGTAAATCGTGTTGCTATAAAGACACATGTACACGTATGTTTATTGCGGCACTATTCACAATAGCAAAGACTTGGAATCAACCCAAATGTCCATCAGTGATAGACTGGACTAAGAAAATGTGGCACATATACACCATGGAATACTATGCAGCCATAAAAAAGGGACATTGATGTAGCTGGAAACCATCATTCTGAGCAAACTATTGCAAGGACAGAAAACCAAACACTGCATGTTCTCACTCATAGGTGGGAATGGAGCAATGGGAACACTTGGACACAGGGGAACATCACACACCAGGGGCTGTCATGGGGTGAGGGGAGGGGATAGCATTAGGAGATAAACCTAATGTAAATAAGTTAGCGGGTGCAGCACACCAACATGGCACATGTATACATATGTAACAAATTGGCACGTTGTGTGCATGTACCATAGAACTCAAAGTATAATAATAATAATAAAATAAAAAAGAAAATAATAGCAAAAAAAGTGATACACTACATAAACAGAATTAAAAATAAAAATCATGTGATAATCTCTATGGATGCAGAAAAAGCATTGAACAAAATCCAGCTTTTCTTTAAGATTAAAACTCTCAGCAAAACTGGCCTTCAAGTGACATCCCTCAATGTAATAAAAGCCATCTATGAAAAACTCACAGCCAACATAATACTGAATGGGAAAAAGTTGAAAGCATTCCTTCTGAGAACTGAAACAAGACAAGGATGTCCACTCTCACCACTCCCTTTCAACATACTACTGGAAGTCCAAGCCAGAGCAATCAGACAAGAGAAAGAAATAAAAGGCAACCAAATCATTAAAGAGGAAGTCAAACTGTCCCTGTTTGTTGATAATATGATCACTCACCTTGAAAATCCTAAAGATTTCCAGAAAGCTCCTAGAACTCATTAAAGAGTTCAGCGAAGTTTCTGGATACAAAATTAATGTACACAAATCAGTAGCTCTTCTATACAACAACAGCGACCAAGTGGAAAATCAAATCACGAACTCTATCCCTTTTACAACAGCTGCAAGAAAAATAAAATACTTAGTAGTATGCCTAACCAAGGAGGGAAAAGATCTCTATAAGGAAAGCTACAAAACACTGTGAAAGCAATCACAGATGACACAAATGGAAATGCATCCCAGTCTCATGGATGCATAGAATAAATATTGTGAAGATGACCATACTGCCAAAAGCAATATACAAATTCAGTGCAATCCCCATGAAAATGCCACCATCATTCTTCACCAAATTAGCAAAAAACAATTCCAAAATTCATATGAAACCAAAAAAGGGCCTACATAGCCAAAGTAAGACTAAGCAAAAAGAGTACAAAATCTGGAGGCATTACATCACCTGATTTCAAACTATACTATAACAACGTAGTCACCAAAACAGCATGGTACTGGTATAGAAACAGGCACATTGATCAATGGAACAGAATAGAGAACCCAGAAATAAACTCAAATACTTATAGCCAACTGATCTTTGACCAAGCAAACAGAAACACAAAATGAGGAAAGGACACCCTTTTCCACAAATGGTGCTAGAATAATTGGCTAGCCACATGTAGGAGAATGAAACTGGATCCTCATCTCTTACCTTACACAAAAATCAACTCAAGATGGATTAAGGACTTAAATCTAAGACCTAAAACTATAAAAATTTTAGAAGATAACATTAGAGAAACTCTTCTAGATATTGGCTTAGGCAAGAATTTCATGACCAAAAACCCAAAAGCAAATGCAATAAAAACAAAGATAAATAACTGGGATCTAATTAAAAGAGTTTTTGCATAGCAAAGGGATCAGTTAGCAGAATAAATAACCTACAGAGTGGGAGAAAATCTTCACAATCTATTCATCTGACAAAGGACTAATATCCAGAATCTACTACAAATTCAAACAGTAAGAAAAAAACAAACAATCCCATCAAAAAGGGGGCTAAGGACAGGAATAGACAATTCTTAACAGATGATATACAAATGGCCAACAAACATATGAAAAAAGCCGAACATCACAAATTATCTGGAAAATAGAAATCAAAACCACAATGCGATACCACCTTACTCCTTCAAGAACGGCCGTAATCAAAAAATTTAAAAAACGGTAGATGTTGGCTTGGATGCAGTGAAGAGGGAACACCTCTATGCTGCTGGTGGAAATGTAAACTAGTACAATCTTTATGGAAAACAATGTGAAGATTCCTTAAAGAACTACAAGTAGAACTACCATTTGATCAAGCAATCCCACTACTGGGTATCTCCCCAGACAAAAAGAGATCATTATATGAGAAAAGATACTTGCACATGCATGTTTATAGCAGCACAGTTCGCAATTGCAAAATCACGGAACCAACCTAAATGCCTATAAATCAATGAGTGGATAAAGAAACTGGTATATTTACACACATGGAATACTATTGAGTCATAAAAAGGAATGAATTGACTGCATTTGCAGTGACCTGGATGAGACTGGAGACTATTATTCTCTGTGATGTAACTCAGGAATGGAAAACCAAACATTGTATGTTTCACTGATATGTGGGAACTAAGCTATGAGGATGCAAAAGCATAAGAATGATACAATAGACTTTGGGGACTTGAGGGGAAGGGTAGGCAGGAGGTGAGGGATAAAAGACTACAAATATGGTGCAGTGTGTAATGCTCGAGTGGTAGGTGCACCAAAATCTCACATCACAACTAAAGAACTTACTCATGTAACCAAATACTGCCTGTATCTCAATAACTTACGGCAAAATATAAAACAAATTAAATTAAAATAAATAATTATTGCTAATAAGCTAAAAAAAAGTCTCTAATGCTATAAAAGGGGCTAGATATAATGTGTGTGATTCAATGAGAACTGAGACTAGTCATAATTTCAAAAGATAGATCTGGGATCAGTAGAATGCTAAAGTTCCTAATATGAAAAGTTTTTATAAACAGCTAAATATACCTTGGGAAACCCAGTCTCTTTTCTCACTACTCACTTTCCATGCCCACAAATGGACAGAGGATGGAGATGCTGCAGCCAGGAGCTAGTATGATACAGAGAATCCCATTTAGAGGACCTGCAGCCAGAAAAGATATTCCTATCTTCATAGAGAATTAGTAGCAAATGTTTTATATATGGGAGAATATGGGAGAAAATAACACTCATTAGCAATGCAATGCATTAGAATTATTCTAATGTGAACTTTAAACATTTCAGATTATATTTTAAAAATTAGTAAATAGTAGAAAGAGCATGAATTATGAAAGCAATACTTCTGCCTGAAAACCCATTACAAGAATGATATGGAGTAAAAGAAGAAAGTTGGCAAAATCTGGACAATACAGCAAAGAAAGTCATCCTGAGCTGGGGCAGAGGTAACCTGGTTGAGCATTTCCACTGATTTTTTCAGTAGGAATAAACTGGAAGTTAATATCAGAACTCCGATATGGGATTGATAAATATAAAGTCTGCTAAAGCAAATGCTTTAGTAAAACATGTTAAACTTCTGGTCCTTGTCGCAGTTGTGGTCATTCTCCACAAATCTGTTCTGTTATTTTCAAAATGCTAAATAATCATTATAGGAAGCTTGGTAGACAACTATCCAAACTGTGTAGATTCTGGTCAATACACAGCGGGAAAAAACAAAACAAACAAACAAAATAAAACAAAGGATAGAATTGGAAAAAAAAAAAATGCTTCCCAGAATGTCGGTTTCTGACTCATGTTAGAATACATTTAGTAAAGTATCAATCACACTTTAAAAAACTCCAGTAAAGAACATTTCAGACCATGACTTTAGAAGATATTATTTTTAAAATGGCATTTCTGGGTGAGTTAGTACATGCTCTGACAGTCGTTTAAACAAGAGAAATCAACAATCTGTTCAATCACAGTGTTCAACAGTCAATGGTTTCTAATGGCCCCTGGAGCACTGAAAACTCTGTTTACAAACCTAATGCACATTTCTAATTCATTGACACATCTACCTAATAGGATAGATGTAGAACTTAACTGGGGTTCTGCACAATGGTGCCTCAGTTTTACTTCCACATATAACAGCGCTCTTACTGATCCTGAAAGCCTGAAACATATTTCATGATATATCAGTTCTCTCCAATTACCTACCCAGATGCTCTGAAAACCTCAGAGATTTTCAAAATGAAAGTTATTTTAAAGCAATTTATTTTGTAAAGATACACATCTCTTAGAATTTTTTTTTTTGATCTGTCACTTGCAAGAAAATTCACAATTTGAGAAAGACTGAGAGTCACCTTTTAAAAGTTTCACACCACTGAAGTTTAATTAACCTTGTGCCATGCATATGATGGAATTATAAACAGATAAGCACTTTCTGCCTTGAATGAAGCCAACCTCTCTGGAGTAATTGGACACCATGTGACCAGGAGTTCATGGACCACTCTGTGGTGGACTACAGTGTCAGCTGCATGCGGCAGATGACCACTAGAAGGATGTAGCCTCAGCCTCAGATGAGAAACAGCCTTGTAGAATGCTGATCTTTTTTTTTTTTTTAAATTCAACTTCTCTAGGAAATAATTATGTAGAATCAATAACTTTAAATTAAAGAATAAAGGTTGTGAGCAAAATTCTACAAAGGAAACTCCTGCCACCCCATTGCTTTGTAAAACATTTTTATTTTAGGATATTTTGGGGTAGACATGAGATAGTGAGTGGAGAAAGGATACACATTTAAAATTCAATTGTCCTATCCCTTGCTGCAAGGTTCTGAACTTTCTAAGAACACTTTCTAACTATAGGAAGATTTGATATGTTTATAACTACATATTTCCTAGTGAGAAAGTATAAGGTTAATTACACTCTCAAAAAAATTAATATTCCACAAACATCAATAACCACTGCAATGTGTGGCTAATTTGTGATTTCAAGGTTTGCAAAGTGTAATTCTGCTCAAAGAGAAAGACTATTTAAAAAAAAACAACAACAGAAAGACATGCTTATGATCAATGTGACACAGGCACTTGGTCCCAGAAAAATGTGCTCATCTTGTAGATCAACTACGTATTTCAGATTTCTGCAGGTGTGGATAGTAAGGGTGTTGAGGTTATGTCAGAGGAAAGCCCGTGGCCAGACATTCATTTTCTAAGTACAGGGTAACAACACAGCAGTACCCTTATGCCCTGAGAGATTCTCCAACAAAATGCCTTTCACAAGCATGGGGCCACAGCTCTGAGCAGAGCAATCTCATTGACTCAACTCTTCACATAGTAGAAAACATTTTCTGGTTGTCTTTCCTCATGCAACTCATGGATCCTCAAAAGCAATTTTTGAGCACTTAATGAGATCATTGATGGGAAATTGTTTGGAAAAGTTGAAAGTTCTAAAGAAATGTCAACGATCAGTCCACCAGGCAGATGGTAAAAGCAGCACAGAACGAGGCTCAAATTTCACCTCAGCCTCTTACTTAATGTGTGAACCTGGGTTCCTTAAATTTCCATTTCCTCATCTTCAAAATAAGTCTCATAGCTTCCTTGTCATGCTTCCAGACTTATTTAATAAATAAACATTTTTATTAGTGCTCTTCATATAAATGGACTTTCTACCCCTTCTGCAATGACCTGTTCTGCATTGAAGCCAGTAGTCAACCACCCAGAGGCCTAGAAGTCAGGCTTCCCTGAGCCAATAGGCTTACATGTGACCATTCATCAGAACACAATGGACAGGCAGAAGAGGATAGGAAGAAAATAATGCTATAGATACACTTAAAAGTTACACCCATTTAGAATAGCTAGGCTAAGAATGAAATCTTCTTTCATAATAGTGAGTTTAAAAGAAAATTTGCTTTCATTTATGAACACCAGACTAATAGATGCCCTTACAAAAATAGTATTGGACATTTAAAAACTCTTACAGCTTTTGTTAATGAACTCAAGATTCTTTGTATAACAAAGATAACACTGTGCCAGCCTAATAGGGAGCCAGTTAGAAGGCAAGTCTCATTCTTTCTCTATTCAGTCCAACCCAAGCATAGATGGAGGTAGGGGGCTTTGCCTTACACACACACAATCTAGACTCCACTCTTTATCTCAGGTGGCTTGGAAAGTCTGGAGATATTAAAGAGTAATAAACATTCTCTTAAGTATTCATCCATTCCAAAATATTTCTTGAGCACTCACCATATGTGAGACACTGCTCCATATGTTCGGATACATTTGTGAATAAAGCAGAAATCCCTTCCTCTGTGGAGCTTGTAATCCATTAGAGGGAGAGAAACAATAAACAACAGACTTAATACACGAGTAAAGCATATGATTTGTTAGAGTATGGGAAGTGTTATGGGAAACAGAACAAGGTGAGCAGGGCAGGAGGGGGTCAGGCATGGGTTGGGGCTGGGCTGCAATTTCAGGCAGGACAGTCAGTGAAGATCTCTTTGAGAAGTCATATTTGAGAAAAGCCAGGTGAATTTCTGGGGGAAGAACCCCTCTAAGCATGAGAAACAGCCAGTGCAAAGGCAATGTGCCTGGGATTCCCAAGGAAGAGCAAGAAGCCAGTGTGACTACAGTATAGTGAGCAAGGAGGAAGCTGTAGGCAATGAGGTCAGAGAAGTAGAAAAGGCTGAACCTTCAGGACCCTGTAGGCCACTGGAATGGACTTGTGACTCAGACAGCATCCCTTCAAATCTTAGGGGACAGATGGGTCCAAATACCTCTGCATAATCACTAGTGACCCACTGGGACTGATATGGAAGGATAGCCTCACTTGAACAGACAGGAAGTATAAAAAATACAGGTCTTCTGTAGACAAGACATGACTGGACGTTTCACAAGACCAGCTATGTGTCTAGATTCTGGTGCTGCCCCTACCCAGCCTGTTCCTCCCATAACCTGGTCACTGGTCTCACCAGCCCAGAGAATCCCTTCTAACCTCAGCACTGGGGAAGAAGCTGGCTGTTTCTCATTAGGTTTTTCTTCTATGCATCAAGATCTCTCCTCTTCCCCCTTCTTCAGGTATAGGTTTTGTGAAACTCAGATGGCAAAATATTGACTCAGGACTTTTTTTCCCCCATTTCCCAGTGTTACCCCATCTCCAAATAAGTGAAGACAATAAATGCAGAACATCTGGCTAAGTAGAGAAAGGGAAGAGCCACAGATTAGAAGTATATATCAATAACTAAAGACTCATCAATTAATATTTTTCAACACTTTCTGTATTATTCAGGGTTCTCTAGAGGGACAGGAATAATAGGATAGATGGATATATAAAAGGGAGTTTATTAAGGAGTATTGACTCACGTGATAACAAGGTGAAGTTCCACAATAAGCCATCTGCAAGCCGAGGAGCAAGGGAGCCAGTCTGAATCCCAAAACCTCAGAAGTAGAGAAGCCAACAGTACAGTCTGTAGTCTGTGGCCAAAGGACCAAGAGCCCCTGGCAAACCACTGGTGTAAGTCCAAGAGTCCAAAAGCTGAAGAACTTAGAGTCCGATGTTAGAGGGCAGGAAGCACCCAGCATGGGAGAACGATGAAGGCCAGAAGACTCAGCAAGTCTAGTCCTTCCACATTCCTCTGTCTCCTTTATTCTAGCTGTGCTGGCAGCTGATTAGATGATGCCCACCCAGATTAAGGGTGGATCTGCCTTTCCCAGTCCACTGACTCAAATGTTAATCTCCTTTGGCAACACACTCACAGATACACCCAAGAACAATACTTTGCATGCTTCAATCCAATCAAGTTAACACTCAAAATTAATCATCACAGGCTCCAATCCTACTTGTTTCAGACTAAGCACTTGGTCAACGAACATTTACTGAGCACTTTCCATGAGCCAAGAAATTTGCTAAGTGTGAAGAGACAGCTAAGATGAGAGCTTAATCCCTACTGCCCAGGACACACAGGCTGGTAGAAAACGAAGACAGGTAACACCAAGAAACAGCCATGTAAATGTCAGAGAATAAAATGGAGCATGCACACACAGAACCCTGTCTCATGAAGACAGCATGGGGTAAGGTGCACTGACAGCTTAATTTTTCCCTCTCCAGGGACTGCTAGTGCTGCTTATAGGGGTGAAGAGAAAGAGAAGAGATTTAAGAAAGAGGCACTTAGGCAGTTTTAACCAAAATAGAAAAGTGCTATATTTTCACCACTAAAGAGTGGAATATCACATTTCTCAGGGACTCAGATCTGTGACATGAATAAGTTCTCTTTATGCTCTAAATGGAGACTAAAAAAATTTTTTTTCATGAAACTCTTTCAACATGCTTCTATCTAGTGCAAATTTTGCTCCTAAAGTGAAGAAGAAATCTATAAGGAATTGAAAAGTCAGTTAAGATTTTGAATTTTTGGGTGGAAGCAATAGCTGAGTGGCGACAGCTGCCAATTGATTGTATTGTAGGGGATAGAGTGGGGAAAGACGTTTGTTCTCCCAGAACAGCCTATCTTATTCCTTTCCTTCAGTTACCCATGGCCTAGAGTCACGTGGTGCAGGTAGCAGCTGCAATGCCATCACCAGCAGAAATCTCTAATATGGTTAATTATTCAAGTTACTTCTGATTGGCAACTCTGGGGCTAGAAAGTCTTGCTTCCTTCTTAGGTTTGCAGGTGAAACATGTGATACATATACAGAAAACTACATCAGCACAGTAAGTGTGGATTTCAAAATAAGAAATGTAATATTACATGACAAAATAATCAAGCTTCAACTAGGGGACACAACAGGCCAGGAAAGATTTTGATCATCTCCAGTTATTACACTGGAGCTCAAGGCATCATAGTTGTGTATGATATGACAGATCAGTAGTCCTTCAATAATGTTAAATAGTGGTTGCAGGAAATTGATCACTATGCCAATGAAAATGTCAACAAATTGTTGGTAGGAAACAAATGTCATTGGTCCACAAAGAAAGTAGACTACACAACAACAAAGGAATTTGCTGGAATTCCATTTTTGGAAACCATTTGCTAAGAACACAGCAAATGTAGAACAGACTTTCATGACAATAGCATCTGATATTAAAAAGCAAATGGGACTAGGGCAACAGCTGGTGAGGCAAAGAAGTCTAATTTTAAAATTTACACCACTTTGGTCAAGGAGTCAGGTGAAAGTTGATGCTAAAATTTGCTTCCATCCTTTTCTCATGACAATAAATTTGCAATCTAAACCCAAATGAAAAAAACAAAATTGCCTGAATTTTACTGTATGTAGCTGCACTATAACAGATTCTTATCATATCCACAAATGTCAGAGGTTGTAAATAGTCAATATGGACTTTTTCTTTTATTAACTTGACTCAAGATAGCTAATTTCAGTTTCAGAAAAGTTTGATACTTTTGTGTGCTGCTTTATAAAATACTGTGTGTAATCTTTGCCACTTTCCTGGTACAGACTATGTCCCATGATTTCTTTTGTAAAGTTAGAATATATATTTTTTGATATTTACATTGGCATGTGTAGATGTCAGCGTTAATCTTCTGAAGTTCAGCCATTTTGTATTAAACAGCAAAAGCAGTCTGTCACTTCCATGTATACAGACGTTACATGTAAGATCTGATTTGCTAGTTCTTCCTTGTAGTTATAAATGGAAAGATTATACCATTTAATTAATGGTTTCTTTATACCCTGCATATAATTTGTGGATGCAGGATGTTGTGATTTGTTGCATATGACATACAAAACAACTAAAGATATGTTTAACAAATAATGTACTTACAATGGGATCTAACTAAACCAAAGAACTGCTCAGGAAAATAAACTATCAACAGAGCGAATAGACAACCAACAAAATGGGAGAAAACTTTTGCAAACTATGCATCTGACAAAGGTCTTATATCCAGCATCTATAAGGAGCTTAAACAAATTTACAAAAAAACACATTAACAAGTAGGCAAAGGACATAAACAGACATTTTTCAAAAGAGGATATGTATGATGCCAATAAGCACATGAAAAAAAGCTCAACATCAGTAATCATTAAAGAAATGCAAATCAAAACCACAATGAGATACCATCTCACACCAGTCAGAATGACCATTACTAAAAAGTCAAAAAATAATGGATGCTGACAAGATTGGAAAGAAAAAGGAATGCTTATACACTGTCGGTGGGGTATAAATTAGTTTAGCCATTGTGGAAAGCAGTGTGACAATCCTCAAGGACCTAAAGACAGAAATACCATTCAATCCAGCAATCCCATTACTGTTTATATATCCAAAGGAATATAAATCATTCTATCATAAAGACGCACGTGTATTTCCACTGCAGCACTATTCACATAGATAGGGCAGAATTCAATATTTGCTTTCTAGATAAAATACTCAATAAATTACCTAAAGAGGTTTTGATGCTGTGTACGGATTTAACCAACCTTAGTGGTTCTGGGAGCTCCAACTGTACGGAATACAAGTTTAGGATGTATGCTATCTGATCTTTCTGAACACCATTCGTTAATCAACAGTTCACCAATGCATCTGTGGTAGAGGTAGAACGCAGCACATTTTCCTAATTAGCAAATAGACTAATTTGTGCGCAAATGTTTTTCTTTCATGCTTTCTGTAAAATTCAATTATTTTATCCTTCACAATTGTATTCCTTATATTGGAGGAGAGTTTAAGCACTGAGGCAGAAAGCAGGAAATTTGATTGCCCTAAGTTTAGAAATTATACCCCTAAAAATTAACTGAAAACATAAATACTGTGTGGTAATGATAAATGAAGAAAATGTATTTATTTCAGTGAAATTTTGCATGTATAAAGATTTTGTTAAATAGAACCTTCAAGATCCTAGGGGTTTTGTGTGTGGAAAAAGTAATCTTCTGTTAATACCAGCATTTTAAGGTGACTTTGGTCAAAGTTGTTTTCTCAGGTTGAAGTGGTAACCAAAACATTCTTCACACAAAGGGTTGTGATATATCTGCTGGCAGCACAATTTATTGTAGAGTCCTTAATTTAATTTAAAAAAAATGTAAGCTAAAATAAGCCAAGTATTGATAGGTTTTTACATTTTTCACTAAGAGACAACTGAAATACATGGTACAAAAATAAGTGGTAAGATTACTGTAAAATAAAATGTACAAAATAAACATTACATTTTCTTTTTTTTTTTTTTTTTTTTTTTGAGACAGAATCTCACTGTGTTGCCCAGGCTGGCGTGCAGTGGCATGATCTCTGCTCACTGCAACCTCCTCCACCTCCTGGATTAAAGTGATTCTCCTGCCTCAGCCTTCCAAGTAGAAGGGATTACAGGTACCCACAACCATACCTGGATAATTTTTGCATTTTTAGTAGAGACGGGTTGTCACCAGACTGGTCTTGAACTCCTGGCCCCAAGTGACCCACCCGCCTTGGCTTCCCCAAGTGCTGTGATTACAGGCGTGACCCACAGTGCCTAGCCTTAATTCTCCATCTAAGAAAATTTCACAACAAAATTGTAGTTTACTTTGTAAAAGGAAAAATATATATATTTGGTGGAAGAATATACACAGGAAGTAGAAAACTGTCAACAGAAACGCCAGGAGAACATCAGCACCCTTGTCAGCTCTTTGGAATTTAAGCCATCACCATCTCAAAGGCCAAGATTCTATACTTCTAGGGTTCATCATATACGTATTTATTTATTTATTTATTCATAAGTTATTGGGGTACAGGTGGTATTTGGTTACATAGGTAAGTTCTTTAGTGCTGATTTATGAGATTTTGGTGCACCCATCACTCAAGCAGTATGCACTGCACCATATTTGTAGTCTTTTACCCTCACCCTGCTCTCACTCTTCCCCTCAAGTCCCTCAAGTCTACTGTATCATTCTTATGCCTTTGCATCCTCATAGATAAGCTGCCACATATCAGTAAGAACATATGATGTTTGGTTTTCCATTTCCGAGCTACTTGACATAGAATAATAATCTCCAGTCTCATCCAGGTCACTGCAAATGCCATTAATTCATTCCCTTTTATGGCTGCATTGCATTCCATTGTGTATATATAATATATACATTATATTATATATTAGTTATACATTATACATTATATATGTTATATTATATATTATATATCTATATTACATAGAGATATATAATATAAAATATATCACATTGATATATAATTATATATTATATATATAATTGTGCTGGCAACACAATTTATTGTAGGGTCCTTAATTTAATTTAAAAAAAAGCTAAAACAAGACAAAAATTAATAGGTTTTTATTAATAGGTTTTAATAACAATATATTATAATATATAATATATAATTATATATCAATATCTTATATATTATATATTATATATTTTGTAATAATTATATATCAATATATTTTATATTATATATTATATCATGTATAATTATTATCACAGTTCTTAATATATAATCTATATATAATATATAGACACAGAGATATATATAATTATATTATGTGTATAATATATGGTATATATTATATATATATTGCAATTGTGAATTGTACTGCTGTAAATATACATGTGCAAGTGTCGTTTTCAAATAATGACTTCTTTTGCTCTGGGTAGATACTCAGTAGTGGGACTGGTAGATCAAATGGTAGTTCTACTTGTAGTTCTTTAAGGAATCTCCCTACTGTTTTCCATAGTGGATGCAGTAGTTTACATTCCCATCAGCAACGTAGAAGTGCTCCCTGCTCACCACATTCACACCAACATCTACTTTTTTTTATGTTTTGGTAATAGCCATTCTTGTAGGAGTAAGGTGGTATGCCATTGTGGTTTTGATTTCCATTTCCCTGTTCATCAGTGATGTTGAGTATTTTTCATGTATGTTGGCCATTTCTATATCTTTGGTTAAGAATTGTCTATTCATGTCCTTAGCTCACTTTTTGATAGGATTTTTTTTTTTTTTTTACTGATTCGTTTGAATTTGTTGTAGGTTCTGGATATTAGTCCTTTGTCAGATGTATAGATTGTGAAGGTTTCCTCCTACTCTGTGGGTTGTCTGTTTACTCCACTGACTGTTCCTTTTACTGTGCAAAAGCTCTTTTGTTTAATTAGGTCCCAGCTACTTATCTATTTTTATTACATTAGTTTTTGGGATCTTGGTCATGAAATCTTTGCCTAAGCCAATGTCTAGAAGGGTTTTGCTGTTATCTTCTAGAATTTTTATAGTTTCAGGTCTTAGATTTAAGTCCTTAATCCGTCCTGAGTTGATTTTTGTAAGGTAAGAGATGAGGATCCAGTTTCATTCTCCTTCATGTGGCTAGCCAATTATCCCAGCACCACTTGTGGAAAGGGGTGTCTTTTCCTCAGTTTATGTTTTGTTTGCTTTGTTGGAGATCAGTTGGTTGTAAGTATTTGGGTTTATTTCTGGGTTCTCTATTCTATTCCATTGGTCAATGTGCCTATTTCTATACCAGTACCATGCTGTTTTGGTGACTATGACCTTATACTATAGTTTGAAATCAGGTAATGTGATGCCTCCAGATTTGTCCTTTTTGCTTAATTTTGCTTTGGCTATGAAAGATCTTTTATGGTTCCATATGAATTTTAGAACTTTTTCTAATTGTGTGAAGAATGATGGTGTTATTTTGATGGGGATTGCATTGAATTTGTATATTGCTTTTGACAGTATGGTCATTTTCACAATATTGATTGTACACATCCATGAGAATGGGATGTGTTTCCATTTGTTTATGTTGTCTATGATTTCTTTCAGCAGTGTTTTGTAGTTTTCCTTGTAGACGTCTTTCTATTCCTTGGTTAGGTTTTTAATACGTATTTTATTTTTTATTTTTTTGCAGTTATTGTAAAAGGGATTGGGTTCTTGATTTGATTCTCCACTCAGTCACTGGTGGTGTATAGAAGAGCTACCGATTTGCGTACATTAATCTTGTATCAGAAAACTTTGCTGAATTCTTATTCAAGGTAAACAATCATATTGTCAGCAAACTGTGACAATTTCACTTCCTCTTTACTGATTTGCATGCCTTTTCTTTCTTCCTCTTGTCTGATTGCTCTGGCTAGAACTTCCAATACTGTGTTGAAGAAGTGTGGTGAGAGTAGGTATCCTGGTCTTTTTCCAGTTCTCAGAGAGAATGCATTCAACTTTTCCCCATTCAGTATTATATTGGCTGTGAATTTGTCATAGATGGCTTTTATTACACTGAGGTATGTCCCTTGTATGCCAATTTTGCTGAGAGTTTTAATCATAAAGGAATGCTGGAGTTTGTTGAAAGCTTTTTCTATATCTATTGAAATGATGTGATTTTTGTTTTTAATTGTGTTTACATGGTGTATCACATCTGTTGACTTGCCTGTGTTAAACCATCCCTGCATTTGTGATATGAAACCCACTTGATCATGGTGGACTATCTTTTTGATATATTGTTGGATTCAGTTAGCTAGTAGATTGTTAAGGATTTTAGCATCTGTGTTCATCAACAATATCGGTCTGTAGTTTTCACTTTCAGCTATGTCCTTTCCTGGTTTTGGTATTGGAGTGATGCTAATTTCATAGAATGAATTAGAGAGGATTCCTTCTTTCTCTATCTTTTGGAATAGTGTCAAAAGGATTGGTATTAATGCTTCTTTGAACGTCTGGTAGAATTCTGCTGTGAATCCATCTGGTCCTGGGCTTATTTTGTTGGTGATTTTTATTACTATTTCAATCTCACTGCTTGTTATGGTCTGTATAGGACATCTAATTCTTCCTTATTTAAGCTAGGAGGGTTGTATTTTTCAAGGAATGTATCCATCTCCTCTAGGTTTTCTAGTTTATGTGCATAAAGGTGCTCATAGTAGCCTTGAATGATCTTTTACATTTCAATGGTATCAGTTGTAATACCTCTGTTGCATTTCTTAGTGGGGTTATTTGGATTTCCTGCTTTTCTTGGTTCATCTTGCCAATAGTCTACCAATTTTATTTATCTTTTCAAAGAATCAGCTTTTTGTTTATATTTTGTGGTTTTTTGTTTGTTTCGACTTCATTTAGTTCTGCTCTGATCTTGGTTGTTTCCTTTCTTCTGCGGGGTTTGGGTTTGGTTTTCTCTTTTTTTTTTTCTAGTTCCTTGAGGTGTGACCTTAGAGTGTCAGTTTGTGCTCTTTCAGTCTTTTTCATGCAGGCCTTTAAGGCTATGAACTCTCCTCTGAGTGCTGTCTTTGCTGTATCTCAGAGGTTTGGGTTGGTTGTGTCATGATTGTCGTTCAGTTCAAAGAACTTTTTAATGTTCATCTTGATTCAATGTTTGATGAAATGCTCATTCAGGAGCAGACTGTTTAATTTCCATGTATATTCATGATTTTGAAGGTTCCTTTTGGAGTTGATTTTCAGTTTTATTCCACTGTGGTCTGAGAGAGTGCTTGATACAATTTCAATTTTCTTAAATTTATTAAGGCTTGTTTTATGGTCTATCATATGGTCTATCCTGAGAAAGTTCCATGTGCTATTGAATAGAATGTGTATTCTGCAGTTGTTGGATGAAGTGTTCTGTATATATCTGTTAAGTTCATTTGTTCAAAGGCGTAGTTTAAATCTATTGTTTCTTTGTTGACTTTGGTACATATATGTTAGGAGTATATTTTCCTGTTGGGCAAAGTCTTTTACCATTATATAATATATTTGTCCCTTTTAACTGCTGTTGCTTTAAAGTTTGCCTTCTCTAATATAAGAATAGCTATCCCTGTTCATTGTTGGTATCCATTTGCAAGAAATACCTTTCCCCACCCCTATATTTTAAGTTTATATGAGTTCTTATGTGTTAGGAGAGTCTCTTGAAGGCAGCAGATAGTTGGTTGATAAGTTCTTATCCATTGTCCTGTTCTGTATCTTTTAAGTGGAGCACATAGGACATGCACATTTATTGTTAGTATTGAAATGTGAGGTCCTGTTGCAATCATCGTGCTCTGTTGCCTGTGTACTTTGGTGTTTGTGTTTTTGTTTTGCTTTTAACTTGTAATGGAGAACTTTCTCAGCAATTTTTTGGTCTGGAAAAGATCATATCTTTCCTTCATATATGATGTTTAATCTTGCGGGATACAAAATTATTGGCTGGCGGTGGAGCAAGATGGCCGAATAAAAACAGCTCCAATCTCCAGCTCCCAGCACGAGTGACACAGAAGACAGGTTATTTCTGCATTTTCAACTGAGGAACGCAGCTCATCACCAGCAATGGATCAAAGTTGTATGGAGAATAACTTTGACGAGACGAGAGAAGAAGGCTTCATTCAATCAAACTTCTCAGAGCTAAAGGAGGAATTATGTCCCCAGTGCAAAGAAACTAAATATCTTGAAAAACGAGTGGAAGAATTGATAACTAGAATAATTAATGGAGAGAAGGCCATAAACAAACTGACAGAGATGAAAACCATGACACAGGAAATACATGACAAATGCACAAGCTTCAGTAACCGACTCGATCAACTGGAAGAGAGAGTATCAGCGATTGAGGATCAAATGAATGAAATGAACCGAAAAGAGAAATCTAAAGAAAAAAGAAGAAAAAGAAATGAACAAAGCCTGCAAGAAGTATGAGATTATGTAAAAAGACCATATCTACATCTGATTGGGGTCCCTGAAAGTGAAGGGGAAAATGGAACCAAGTCGGAAAACACTCTTCAGGATATCATCCAGGAGAAATTCCTCAACCTAGTAGGGCAGGCCAACATTCAAATTCAGGAAATACAGAGAATCCCACAAAGATACTCCTTGAGAAGAGCAACTCCAAGACACATAATTGCCAGATTCACCAAAGTTGAAATGAAGGAAAAAAATCTTAAGGGCAGCCAGAGAGAAAGGTTGGGTTACCACAAAGGGAAGCCCAACAGACTAACAGCAGATCTCTCAGCAGAAACTCTACAAGCCAGAGGAGAGTGGGGGCCAATATTCAGCATTCTTAAAGAAAAGAATTTAAAACCCAGAATTTCATATACAGCCAAACTAAGATTCACAAGTGAAGGAGAAATAAAATCCTTTACAGATAAGCAAATGCTTAGAGATTTCATCACCACAGGCCTGCCTTACCAGAGACCCTGAAGGAAGCACTAAACATGGAAAGGAACAACAGGTACCAGCCATTGCAAAAACATGACAAAATGTAAAAACCATAGATGCTAGGAAGAAACTGCATCAACTAATGAGCAAAATAACCGGCTAATATCATAATGCCAGGATCAAGTTCACACATAACAATATTAACTTTAAATGTAAATGGACTAAATGGCCCAATTAAAAGACACAGACTGGCAAACTGGATAAAGAGTCAAGACCCATCAGTCTGCTGTATTCAGGAGACCAATCTCACATGCAGAGACATACATAGGCTAAAAAATAAAGCAATGGAGGAAGATCTACCAAGCAAATGGAGAACAAAAAAAAAGGAGGGGTTGCAATACTAGTCTCTGATAAAACAGATTTTAAACCATCAAAGATCAAAAGAGACAAAGAAGGACATTACATCATGGTAAAGGGATCAATTCAACAGGAAGAGCTAACTATCCTAAGTCTATATGCACCCAATACAGGAGCACCCAGATTCATAAAGCAAGTCCTTAGAGACTTACAAAGAGACTTAGACTCCCATTCAATAATAATGGGAGACTTCAACATCCCACTGTCAACATTAGACAGAACAATGAGACAGAAAGTTAACAAGGATATCCAGGAATTGAACTCAACTCTGAACCAAGTGGACCTAATAGACATCTACAGAAGTCTCCACCCAAAATCAACAGAATATACATTCTTCTCAGCACCACATTGCACTTGTTCCAAAATAGACCACATAGCTGGAAGTAAAGCACTCCTCAGCAAATGTAAAAGAACAGAAATTATAGCAAACTGTCTCTGAGACCACAGTGCAATTAAACTAGAACTCAGAACTAAGAAACTCAATCAAAACCACTCAACTACATGGAAACTGAATAACCTGCTCCTGAATGACTACTGGATACATAACAAAATGAAGGCAGAAATAAAGATGTTCTTTAAAACCAATGAGAGTGAAAATACAACATACCAAAATCTCTGGGACACATTTAAAGCAGTGTGTAGAGGGAAATTTATAGCACTAAATGTCCACAAGAGAAAGCTGAAAAGATCTAAAATTGACACTCTAACATCACAATTAAAAGAACTAGAGAGGCAAGAGCAAACACATTCAAAAGCTAGCAGAAGGCAAGAAATAACTAAGATCAGAGCAGAACTGAAGGAGATAGAGACACAAAAATCCCTCCAAAAAATCAATGAATCCAGGAGTTGGTTTTTTGAAATTATCAACAAAATTGATAAACTGCTAGCAAGACTAATAAAGTAGAAAAGAGAGAAGAATCAAATAGATGCAATAAAAAATGATAAAGGGGATATCACCACCGACCCCACAGAAATACAAACTAACATCAGAGAATACTATAAACACCTCTATGCAAATAAACTAGAAAATCTAGAAGAAATGGAAATTTCCTAGACACTTACACTCTCCCAAGACTAAACCAGGAAGAAGTTGAATCCCTGAATAGACCAATAGCAGACTCTGAAATTAAGGCAATAATTAACAGCCTACCAACGAAAAAACGTCCAGGACCATATGTATTCACAGCTGAATTCTACCAAGGGTACAAGGAGGAGCTGGTACCATTCCTTCTGAAACTATTCCAATAAATAGAAAAAGAGGAAATCCTCTCTAATTCATTTTATGAGGCCAACATCATCCTGATACCAAAGCCTGGCAGAGACACAATAAAAAAGAGAATTTTAGATCAATATCCCTGATGAACATCGATGCAAAAATTCTCAATAAAATACTGGCAAACCGAATCCAGCAGCACATCAAAAAGCTTATCCACCAGGATCAAGTGGGCTTCATCCCTAGGATGCAAGGCTGGTTCAACATTCGCAAATCAATAAACATAATGCAGCACATAAACAGAACCAAAGACAAAAACCACATGATTATCACAATAGATGCAGAAAAGGCCTTTGACAAAATTCAACAGCGCTTCATGCTAAAAATGCTCAATAAATTCGGCATTGATGGAACATATCTGAAAATAATGAGAGCTATTTATAACAAACCCACAGTCAATATCACACTGAATGGGCAAAAACTGGAAAAATTCCCCTTCAAAGCTGGCATAAGACTGGGATGCGTTCTCTCATCACTCCTATTCAACATAGTGTTGAAAATTCTGGCTAGGGCAATCAGGCAAGAGAAAGAAATCAAGGGTATTCAGTTAGGAAAACAAGAAGTCAAATTGTCCCTGTTTACAGATGACATGACTATATATTTAGAAAACCCCATTGTCTCAGTCCAAAATCTCCTTAAGCTGAAAAGCAACTTCAGCAAAGTCTCAGGATACAAAATTAATGTGCAAAAATCACAAGCATTCTTATACACCAATAACAGACAAACAGAGAGCCAAATCATGAATGAACTTCCATTCACAATTGCTTCAAAGAGAATAAAATACCTAGGAATCCAACTTCCAAGGGATGTAAACAACCTCTTCAAGGAGAACTACAAACCACTGCTCAATGAAATCAAAGAGGACACAAACAAATGGAAGAACATACCATGCTCATGGATAGGAAGAATCAATATCGTGAAAATGGCCATACTGCCCAAGGTCATTTATAGATTCAATGCCATCCCCATCAAGCTACCAATGAGCTTCCTCACAGAATTGGAAAAAACTGCTTTAAAGTTCATATGGAACCCAAAAAGAGCCCGCATTGCCAAGACAATCCTAAGCCAAAAGAACAAAGCTGGAGGCATCACGCTACTGGACTTCAAACTATACTACAAGGCTACAGTAACCAAAACAGCATGGTAATGGTACCAAAACAGAGATATGGACCAATGGAACAGAACAGAGTCCTCAGAAATAATACCACACATCTACAGCCATCTGATCTTTGACAAACCTGAGAAAAACAAGAAATGGGGAAAGGATTCCCTATTTAATAAATGGTGCTGGGACAATTGGCTAGCCATAAGTAGAAAGCTGAAACTGGATCCTTTCCTTACTCCTTATATGAAAATTAATCCAAGATGGATTAGAGACTTAAATGTTAGACCTAATACCATAAAAACCTTAGAAGAAAACCTAGGTAATACCATTCAGGACATAGGCATGGGCAAGGACTTCAGGTCTAAAACACCAAAAGTAACAGCAGCAAAAGCCAAAATTGACAAATGGGATCTAATTAAACTAAAGAGCTTCTGCACAGCAAAAGAAACTACCATCAGAGTGAACAGGCAACCTACAGAATGGGAGAAAATTTTTGCAATCTACTCATCAGACAAAGGGCTAATATCCAGAACCTACAAAGTACTCACACAAATTTACAAGAAAAAAACAAACAACCCCATCCAAAAGTGGGCAAAGGAAATGAACAGACATTTCTCAAAAGAAGACATGCATACAGCCAACAGACACATGAAAAAATGCTCATCATCACTGGTCATCAGAGAAATGCAAATCAAAACCACAATGAGATACCATCTCACACCAGTTAGAATGGCAATCATTAAAAAGTCAGGAAACAACAGGTGCTGGAGAGGATGTGGAGAAATAGGAACACTTTTACACTCTTGGTGGGATTGTAAACTAGTTCAACCATTATGGAAAACAGTATGGCGATTCCTCAAGGATCTAGAACTAGAAGTACCATATGACCCAGCCATCCCATTACTGGGTATGTACCCAAAGGATTATAAACCATGCTGCTATAAAGACACACGCACACGTATGTTTATTGTGGCACTATTCACAATAGCAAAGACTTGGAATCAACCCAAATGTCCATCAGTGACAGACTGGATTAAGAAAATGTGGGACATATACACTACGGAATACGATGCAGCCATAAAAAAGGATGAGTTTGTGTCCTTTGTAGGGATATGGATGCAGCTGGAAACCATCATTCTCAGCAAACTATTGCAAGAACAGAAAACCAACCACCGCATGTTCTCACTCATAGGTGGGAACTGAACAATGAGATCACTTGGACTCAGAAAGGGGAACATCACACACCGGGGTCTATCATGGGGAGGGGGCGGGGGGAGGGATTGCATTGGGAGTTATACCTTATATAAATGACGAGTTGATGGGTGCTGACGAGTTGATGGGTGCAGCACACCAACATGGCACAAGTATACATATGTAACAAACCTACACATTATGCACATGTACCCGAGAACTTAAAGTATAATAATAATAATAAAAAAATTCCTGGCTGATAATTGTTTTGGTTAGGGAGGCTGAAGATACCCCCTATCCCTTCTAGCTGGTCATGTTTCTGCTGAGAAATACATTAATCTTATAGGTTTTCCTTTATAGGTTACCTGGTGCTTCTGTCTCAGAACCCTTAAGATTCTTTCCTTCGTCTGAACTTTGGATAATCTGATGACGACATGCCTAGGGGAAGATCTTTCTGTGAATTTTCCAGGTGTTCTTTGTGCTTCTTGTATTTGGATGTCTACGTCTCCAGCAACGTCAGGCAAGTTTTCTTCAATTATTCCCCAAAATATATTTTCCAAGCTTATAGAATTTTCTTTTTCCTCAAGAACACCGATTATTCTTAGATTTGCTAATTTAACATAATTCCCAACTTCTTGTATGCTTTGTTCTTATTTTTTCTTTGTCTTTGTTTTATTGGGTTAATTCAAAGACTTTGTCTTTGAGCTCTGAATTTCTTGCTTCTACTTGTTCAATTCCATTGCTGAGACCATCCAGAGCATTTCACATTTTTAAAAGTGTGTCTGAAGTTTCCCAAAGTTTCGTTTTTGTTTTTTTTTTTTTGAACTAGCTATTTCTTTGAATATTTCTCCCCTCACTTTTTGTATCTTTTATTTCCTTGCACTGGGTTTCACCTTTCTCTGGTCTCTCTCTGATTAGCTTAATAACTAGCCCTAACTGGTGTGGTAAGGCAATAGTTCTGGTCCCCATCTATGTGACCCATGCCACCCTTCCCTGACTCCTACACAGAGATGCCTGCTTTCTTCCTCCCCTTACTTCTTACTGGTCCAAAACATCTCTATCTTTGCTAATGAATTTTCCTGAAGTATAATATTTAAGTACTGAATTCTTATCAGGCAACTCCTTTGGTTTTAGCTATCTTCCCCTACAGTAAGTTACCATCTCTACTTGGCAACTGAGGACTTGCTGTACGATGCTGCAGCTCTCTGCTTTTTTGGTATGACTTCCTGTCTCTTGGCCGATGAGTCTCAGCCAAAAAAAAAAAAAAAAAATCTTTCCCTTTTCTGCATTGATAAGATAAAGGGTATAAACTTTTTTCTTGGGAAAAGGCACTTTCTGACTGGAGTCTGATCTGAAAATAAGCTTTCATTGCATACCCTAACCCTCTCCTTGGAAATAGGTGCTTGGTGCCTTACTGCTAATCGTGTAATTTTTGATATCTGGGTGGTTGCTTGGAGATACAGGCAGCCTTATAAAAAAACACTCTAAGAGGGCACAGGGGGAAGCATTTAAATAAGCTTTGTAGGATCAGCGAAGTATGTCCTAAGAGAAAAATCTTGAGCTGAGTTTTGAGAAATGGGAATGTGCTTTCATTAGAACGTTATGAGACCAAAAAATAATAATAACTGAAATGTAAAAAGCTTCCAAGACTGCTGAAAGATGTTAGTGAGTGGTCAGACATCAAATAAAAAAAGTAAATAATACAATAATATAATACAGCAGGAGTTTATAAGCTGTATTTGTGTTGTGATAACTACACAGATGGTTAAAGATTTGAGGAAGAGGTGAGGGGATGACCAAAAAGATGGAGTTTATCCAGAGAGCAGGTTGGTTATACATGCTGAAATTCCATCATTTTAAAAGTTCTATTTGAAAAACAAAAGGAGGATTTTGTGTGTGTGTGTGTGTATATGTATATACACACACACACA
>NC_045438.1:86219621-86235911 GCF_002776525.5 Piliocolobus tephrosceles
CTTTTCTTTAAGAACGTTGAATATTGGCCCCCACTCTCTTCTGGCTTGTAGAGTTTCTGCCAAGAGATCTGCTGTCAGTCTAATGGGCTTCCCTTTGTGGGTAACCCGACCTTTCTCTCTGGCTGCCCTTAAGATTTTTTCCTTCATTTCAACTTTGGTGAATCTGGCAATTATGTGTCTTGGAGTTGCTCTTCTGGAGGAGTATCTTTGTGGCGTTCTCTGTATTTCCTGAATTTGAATGTTGGCCTGCCCTGCTAGGTTGGGGAAGTTCTCCTGGATGATATCCTGTAGAGTGTTTTCCAATTTGGTTCCATTTTCCCCCTCACTTTCAGGCACCCCAATCAGACGTAGATTTGGTCTTTTTACATCATCCCATACTTCTTGCAGGCTTTGTTCATTTCTTTTTCTTCTTTTTTCTTTTGGTTTTTCTTCTCGCTTCATTTCATTCATTTGATCCTCAATCACTGATACTCTTTCTTCCAGTTGATCGAGTCGGTTACTGAAGCTTGTGCATTTGTCACGTATTTCTCGTGTCATGGTTTTCATCTCTGTCATTTCGTTTATGACCTTCTCTGCATTAATTAGTCTAGCTGTCAATTCTTCCACTCTTTTTTCAAGATTTTTAGTTTCTTTGCGCTGGGTACATAATTCCTCCTTTAGCTCTGAGATGTTTGATGGACTGAAGCCTTCTTCTCTCATCTCATCAAAATCATTCTCTGACCAGCTTTGATCTGTTGCTGGCGATGGGCTGTGCTCCTTTGCAGGAGGAGATGCGCTCTTATTTTTTGAATTTCCAGCTTTTCTGCCCTGCTTTTTCCCCTTCTTTGTGGTTTTATCTGTCTCTGGTCTTTGATGACGGTGACGTACTGATGTGGTTTTGGTATAGGTGTCCTTCCTGTTTGATAGTTTTCCTTCTGACAGTCAGGACCCTCAGCTATAGGTCTGTTGGAGATTGCTTGAGGTCCACTCCAGACCCTGTTTGCCTGGGTATCAGCAGCAGAGGTTGCAGAGGATAGAATATTGCTGAACAGCCAGTGCACCTGTCTGATTCTTGCTTTGGAAGCTTCCTCTCAGGAGTGTACTCCACCCTGTGAGGTGTGGGGTGTCAGACTGCCCCTAGTGGGGGATGTCTCCCAGTTAGGCTACTCAGGGGTCAGAGACCCACTTGAGCAGGCAGTCTGCCCCTTCTCAGATCTCAACCTCCGTGTTGGGAGATCCACTGCTCTCTTCAAAGCTGTCAGACAGAGTCGTTCGCGTCTGCACAGGCTTCTGCTCCTTTAGCTGAGCCCTGTCCCCAGAGGCGGAGTCTACAGAGACAGGCAGGTTTCCTTGAGCTGCTGTGAGCTCCACCCAGTTCGAGCTTCCCAGCAGCTTTATTTACCTACTTAAGCCTCAGCGATGGCGGGCACCCCTCCCCCAGCCGGTTGCGGTTAGATTGCTGCAGACTGCTGTGTTAGCAAGGAGGGAGGCTCCGTGGGCGTGGGACCCTCCCGGCCAGGTGTGGGATATATTCTCCGGTGTGCCGGTGTTACAGCACAGTATTGGGGTGGGAGTTACCCAATTTTCCAGGTGTTGTGTGCCTCAGTTCCCCTGGCTAGGAAAAGGGACTCCCTTCCCCCTCGCGCTTCCCAGGTGAGGCGATGCCTTGCCCTGCTTCAGCTCTCGCTGGTCAGGCTGCAGCAGCTGACTCGCACGGATTGTCTGGCACTCCCGAGTGAGATGACCCCAGTACCTCAGTTGAAAATGCAGAAATCACCGGTCTTCTGTGTCGCTCGCGCTGGGAGATGGAGACTGGAGCTGTTCCTATTCGGCCATCTTGCTCCGCCCCAAGACCAAAAGGAGCATCCCACATATGCAAGACTCCTTCAGCATTCAAAAATCAATTAGCAGAATCCACCGTCAGAATACATCCGCTGCACTGAAATGATGTCCAGGGCAGTTTATCCCACTAGACCAAGAACTCTAGCTCTCCATGTGTGAGTCACCAGTGCTACCTCTGCATCTCTGCTTCTACGACGGTGTTTCTGGACATGGAGGCTCCCGGCAGGCCCGGCTGCTCCTGCTGTTGTCAGCGCCCAAAACTTGTTTTTTCTCTCATGCTTAGAAGCCATCAAACTCCAAATGGTCAGACAACCGGAGTCTCAGATAATAACTCTCCTTTTCTAGGAACCCTTAGATAGATCTCAGGGAGGAATCTGACTGCTGTTTTCCCCAAAAAAATGTGCCCCATCAGTAGGAAGCAGCTAAGACCGATCATCATCCCTATTCTAAAGGTAGTTAGATGTACCTCTTCAAAGGAGAAAAATGATACAAGAGTGCTGGGAAGAGTGTGGTCCCTTTAAATGATACAGAATTGGGGAAGAGAAGTGCTGGGTAGAGGAGGGCATGGTCCCTGGCTAGGGCTTCACCCCCATAGACCTAGGTAAGGACAGGCATTTCTTGCCCAAATGCTGCATTTCCCAAAACCACTCTGGCTTGCCATGCCCCCAACCTGGGCCTATAAAACCCTGGACCCTAGTGGGCAGACACACAAGCAGCTGGATGTCATGAGGAACACATCAGCAGAAGAACATGTAAGTGGCTGGTCATAGAGAGGACATCAAGAGGAGCACTCCAGCAAAAGAGCACACCAACAGAGATGGCATTCCAGCAGGCCATCGACCTGTGAGATAAGGTAGTGTTTGGCTGGGACAGTTGGAGGAGAGCCAGGGCCACTGATTGGCCCAACTCCAGGGAAAAACCACCTCCTTTCTGGCTCCCTCATTGACTGAGAGCTACTTCCACTCAATAAAACTTTGCACTCATTCTCCAAGGCCACATATGATCCAATCCATCCAGCACAACAAGACAAGAACCTAGGCTACAGAAATTCCTCTGTCTTTCTGATAAGGAAGGGGGTCTAATTGAGCTGGTTAACACAAGCCCCCTATAGGCAAACTAAAAGAACACCCTGTGTCTGAGTGCAGTGTCTCATGCCTATAATCCCAGCACTTTGGGAGGCTGAGGCAGGCAGATTACCTGAGGTCAGGATGTTGAGACCAGCCTGACCAACATGGTGAAACCCCATCAATACTAAAAATACAAATTAGTCAGGCATGGTGGTGCATGCCTGTAATCCCACCTACTTGGGAGGCTGAGGCAGGAGAATCACTTAAACCTGGGATGCAGAGGTTGGGAAGAGCCAAGATCATGCCATTGCACTCCAGCCTTGGCAACAAGTGTGAAAGTCTGTCTCAAAAAAAAAAAAAAAAAAAAAAAAAAAAAGATAGAACACATTGTAACACACACTCACTGGGGCTTCAGGAACTGTAAACATTCACTCCTAGATACTGCCATGGGGTTAGAGCCCCATAGCCTGTCTGTATGCTCCCCTAGAGGTTTTGAGCAGTGGGACACTAAAGAAGTGAGCTATACCCTTATCACATGCCCTGGGAGGAGGATGAGGGAACCTTTCCCATTTCAAAGCTACAGGGTCCTAGGCATATACATGTATGTTTTATAACTTGTCACAGATGATATTTTCACCAAATATTTTTGGAATGGCACTACAGAGCTCTTCAGCCTTTTATGTAGCTAGGTGTTCTTTTGTTTTGTTTTGTTTTCCACCACTTGATCACCAAGACAATGATACATATGTTTGCTTTCTATATTATGACACGACTCCACTCTGTTACCGGCTGCAGTAAAAGATAACCTCAGTGGACTTGTAGAAATTTATTTCTACATTTACATGTAGTCTAATCATATGTTTAGCAGGTGAACTTCCATACAGAGATTCTCTCCTTCTACCTTCTGTCTCCTCTATTATCTAGGACAAGGAAGTCCCTAGCTTCTAGCCAAAAGTCAGGAAAAGAGAAAGATATGGTTATGTGGAAGTGGTTTTAAATCATACTTTAAAGTGTCCACATTCTGCCCACATTTCAGAGGCCAGAACTCAGTCACCTGCTGGTACCTGCTATGTACCAGGAGATAAAGGAAATGAGTTTTGGTAAACACATAGCAGCCTGCCATACACAACTCTCACATTGCTCCGATTATGTAATTAGAATATAAATTCCATTATTCTATTAAATAAATCAATGAGTTTATTAGGATATTGGGGTGATCAGATCCAACACCAGGCCATGGGGGCTACTATGTCCAGCGGAGCCAAAGGAATGAGACAAGACAAGAGTGCATAAAGTGGGACCAGGGGGGCAATGCTAGTATGGAAGCTGCAAAGGTCCCAAGCCCTGGAAGCCCACCTTATTTATTGGTGATCAAACAAAGAAGCAGGTGGTGAGGATGTGGGAGTTGAAAGAAAGCAGTGTATCAAGTGCATGAGCTGTAGCTGTGATTGTTTAGTATTTCCCTTGAAGCATATGGAACATGTTCTGCTATTTGAGATAATGTGAAACATGTTCTTCTAGTTTAAGATGCAACCAATCAATGAGCCTGGGAGTGCTAGAAGCAAGGAGCCAGCAAGTCTAGACACATTCCAGAGGCCATGAGGGGTTTTATACCCTGAGCCCTGGATTCCATCCAAGCCATGAGGGGTTTTATGCCCTGGGCTTAGATTCTGGTGCAGTAGGGCAGCCTTCCACCCTTTGGCACAGAGCTTGGTGTTCCAAAGTCCACGAGGGGTTTTACACCCTGGACTCCTGACATGTTCCAAGACTCTTTCACATTATGTCAGACATGCAAGCCCTGCCTCAGCTTTTTTCCCAACACTCAGCTTTTCCCCAATATTAGGAGAAGACAGATTGGGACATTCTGTCATAATCAAAATCAGCAATTTGATGTTTAGGACCTTCTAACATTAGAGGCAGCAAGGGGAACCTCAAAGATCAGCCAGTCTTACTATCTCATGTTACAAACTAATAAACTGAGGCTCAGATGGGCATAAGGAATCAGTGGTAGACATGGAACTGGAATACTGGTCTCCTCTCACTTAGGTCAGGGCTGTTTGCTCTATGCCTCCCTGGCCTTAATTATTCCTAAATCTGTAAAGTTGCTGTATGCTGATAAACCCAAACAGAATTTTTTTAAAAACAAATTTTACATGTAACTTTTAGTAAACACAGGAAATAAAAAGCATCCAAGTAGAAGACAAATAAAAATCTTTGGTCAGAATTGCACTGGGAATAAGTTATATGGTTTATGTGATCCTAAAGGACATATATTTTTTCCTCCAAATATGGGATAAATTTCACCTGAATGCTGTTTCTCAGACCTTTTCAAACTGCTTGAACCTGGAGGATCAATCAGATCAAAGCAGAGAGAAACTATCACTTTTGTAAAAATAAACAAACATGAAATAGAGAAATGTTCGCAAAAAGTTCAGAAAGCAGCAATGGGTGATTAGTAGGACACAAATTAATAGTTGAAAGAAACTGGAACCAGTTACACTCTTCCACTATGACTTTTTGTCCTTCGGATAGGTGATTATCCTCTTCAGATCTAGAAATAATGATTTCTTCTCTGCCTCATTTCTGAGGCTGTGGTCAAGACAAAATGAGATCATGTATAGAAAAGCAATCTGCAAGTCAGAAATCACTATCAAAGAGAATATTGTTATCATCTTCAAATAATCAGCAACAAATCTACTTTATCCTGTAAACAGCTATTAAAATCTGTTGTGGTCTATGCACTCCTCACAGAGCAATATGAATATAAGTAATTTACTACATTAGTTGTTACTCTGTTTCATAATTATTTTTGCTCTAAAACTGTAACTACACTAAATTTCCAATGCTTTCTTCATTTATACAATTATGTGGAAAACATCATCATAAATTAAAAATACAAAACATGGCTTTAGAAAGGCATTTATAAAATGCAAAATGTAGTGAGCTGTTATAAGTTTCTTTCAGCAACTAACAAGGTTAATTAAATACTAGTAAACTGATAGTGAGAAAGATTATTTAAGAATGAGGTCTTTGTAAGTCAAATACTGAGGAAAGAAATATTTGATGATAAATGTCCAAGAGCAGGAGAGGGGAGGTGATAACCTGGCATAAAGTGTCAAACACAATAAGCGGTAGAATCAATGAAAGTAAACCTAAGATAATAGCAATTTCTTTTATTGGGAGTTGTGTGGGTGCAGAAAATAACCCCTCTAGAGAATTAATCTACATGTATGTATGGATTGGGTTTCTTCTTTCCAGTAGATCATAGAATATGCTAGAGTATTCTGGAGAACTGACTTTCATTATTGGAGGCACATTTTACATAGTTTTAAAGGTCTTTATCTTCTATTGCAGATTTTATAATAAAGCATAATTTATTATGTAGAAATGGTTTCCATCTACAGACGGACTCAGAAGGGCTAAGAAGAAACCTGCTTTAGCAAACTATCACAAGAACAGAAAACCAAACACCAAACTCCGCATGTTCTCACTCATAGGTGGGAACTGTCCTTTGTAGGGACATGGATGCAGCTGGAAACCATCATTCTCAGCAAACTTTCACAAGAACAGTAAACGAAACACCGCATGTTCTCACTCATAGGTGGGAATTGAATAATGAGATCACCTGGACTCAGGAAGGGGCACATCACACACCGGGGCCTATTATGGGGAGGGAGGTGAGGGGAGGGATGGCATTGGGAGTTATACCTGATGTAAATGACGAAGTGATGGGTGCTGATGAGTTGATGGGTGTAGCACACCAACATGGCACAAGTATACATATGTAACAAACCTGCACATTATGCACATGTACCCTAGAACTTAAAGTATAATAATAATAATAATAAGAAAGAAAGAAAGAAAGAAAGAAAGAAAGAAAGAAAGAAAGAAAGAAACCTGCTATTGTCAAGTCTCCTACTTGTTCTCCAGTAAGGCAACCTCCATCTGCACCTCCATTCCTTCCTCTAATCCAAAACCTAGAGAGTTTTATGAGTTTCTAGACTTACAACCTGGAATAATCCAGGGCCCTGATATATACCCATATATAGGCCTAAGTTTCTGCAGAAAGATTGGCTGTGGTAATGCTGGTGACCTGTGGAGACATCCTCCTGAACTGTGGCTCCTAAAGTCAGGCTGCTTATTTTTATTCAGAGAAACAGTAGATAGCTACAACTCAAAATAATTTTCAAGATCTCTAAAAAATTAGGGCCTCAATGCAATCAGAATACCAATATATGAATGCATTTTTCTCTAAAAATGAAAGTGGTGAAGGACTAATTAGCATTATGAATATTTCCACCTAGTTCCCCAATTATTGGTGGGCCTCCAGTTGTCCATTCACTAGCCTCTTTGTGTGCCTACATAATAGCGAGCCATTTGCTAATTCTTTTTGGTAATATTACTTGGAACTCTGAAAGACATTTTTAGTATGACAATTATGGTTGCCAAAGCTTCTAGAAAATAACACAAGACCATGCTTGTTACACCTAAAAGATAAAGGAAAGACAGAGGAAAAAAAACAAGCCTATTGAGATAGAATTCCCGTTTTATCAAGGATTCAGACCGAAATGATGCAATTTTGCTCAACTTTTGTTCAGGGTATATTCCGACATTTCAGCAGTTTTCAATTCAATGATTTGAGGGAAAAAATATAAACAGGCTCAGTTATGGCTCAAACTGGTTCTCTTTTTTTGGGAAGAAAACTGATGTTTTTAATTTAATACAAGATTAGTATTTCAGTTCAGTTCAAGATTCAGAAAATTAGTATGGTTAATTCCAGTTTAAAGTTTGATTCAGGTCTCTATTTTTCAACTGCTCATTGTGTCAGTCATGGCTCAATAATATATATTTTTTAATTTTATAAATATATAAATATATATATATTATCTAGTGCCAGAGAAAACTAGAATCATATCATTAACAGCTTTGAAAAGAAACAAGAATCTCATTAGGGTCAAAACTAAGCACAGATTTTCCATTGTCACATGAGTTAGCATATACAAATGTATCTATTTCTAAGAAGAATCCCTTAGAATAAAACTCAGATATCTTTTTACTAAATATTAACTCTATCCCTCTTTTCCCAGAGCAACTAAAAATATCTAATATTTTCTAGAAAATTCTAAATAAAAATTCTAAATCTTCATTTCTTTTTATGAATTAATGTGATACATAATTTTATAAATTTTATATATAGTAATGTATAGTAATTTGACATATACATACATACACACATGCATACACATATAAAGGGTAGTAGATAAGGATTTTTTAGTTAGCTGGAGAGCAAGAGAAAGGCAAGAAGTAAATCAACAGAAGTTGATCAGTCCAACAGTTGAGAGTCTCTAAGATTCTTTCCTGAATCAAAACACACAGCTTAGAAACTATTATTTTGAAAGTACATTTGATAGGATGATTTATTGAGCTATTAATGTGTGATTTGTTCAAACAGAATTTTCCTTCCTCCATTTCAAGTAGGCCTCTACTTATAAGTTTGAGATGAATAGAGATCTTATTCTGAAATGAGAACAGTGAGAAGAGGTAGAATTGGAGAGGGGGAAAATGGGAAAACATCATTGTAGATTCATAGAGCAGTGCCTGTTCCAAGCAATATCTCAGAGATGAGGCAAAGGGCAGTGGCACCATAGGACAATCTCAGGCCCACCCTACACCCCTGTTTAGAAAGAAAATACCAGAACAAAAGCTTCAAGATACTGAAAGCCCGTATTAGTTTCCCTATTGCTGCTATAACAAATTACCAGAAACTTGGTAGTTTAAAAGACAAATATCAGCCAGGAGTGGTGTCTCATGCCTGTAATCCCAGCACTTTCAGAGGCTGAGGAGGACAGATCACTTGAGGTCAGGAGTTTGAAACCAGCCTGCCCAACATGGTGAAACCCTGTCTCTATGAAAAATCCAAAAATTACCTGGGCAAAGTGACACACACTTGTAATCCCAGCTACTTGGCAGGCTGAGGTGGAAGAATTGCTTAACATTGGGAGATGGAGGTTGCAGTGAGCCAAGATCATGCCACTGCACTCCAGCCTGGGTAACAAAGTGAGACTCTTTCTCAAAACATACACGTGTGTGCGCGCGCACATGTATTATCTTACAGTTCTGGAGATCAGAAATTCAAAACGGGTTTTACTTGCCTAAAATCAAGGTGTTGTCAGGAAAGGAATGCATTTTTTTCTAGAGGCTCTAGAAGAGAATCTATTTCCTTGCCCTTTCCAGCTATTAAATGTCATCTTTATTCCTTGGCTCATGGCCCCTTCCTCCATATTCAAAGCTAGCAGCATAGCATTATCAATCCTCCCTCTTTCTACAACTTCTGCTTCCCTTGTCACATCTCCCCCTCTAACTCCAATCTTCGTATCTCTCTTTTAAGGATGCTTCTGATAACATTTCACTCATCTGGACAATCCAGTCTTGCAAATGAGGGCATCAGGGGTTATCATGATGAACTGGAGATTCGAGATCCTTCCTCCAATCTCCATTTATCTAGTAAGTCAAGGGATTCTTATGTAGCACCAAAAGAGGAAGGAAGCCACATTAATAGCTAATAACTGAACTCATAGTCCAAATTATCTTGATATTAAGAAAAATTTAAAATATGACATTTTCTGCAAGACCAGGTATGAAAGGAAAAAAAAGAAAACAAATTAATTTGACACTTCTTTTGTGTGGAATAATTTTTGTGTCTACAACATATACCTTTGTTTTGCTTTCCTAAATGTATTACCCCTGAGTCATCACTATTGAAACTGCTCTACCAAAGTCACACAGACAATTAACAAGTATCCACTAAGCATCTATTATGTGTAGAGCACTGTACTAGAAACTACAAGTAATATGAAAGAAATAGAAAACAGACCCCTCAGGCATAAATTTGTACAAAATCCATAGATGAGACTACTTATGGAAAAAAGAAGATAATATGAGTACACACCACACTAAAGTATATTTTATAAATAAGTTTTTCAGCCACCCAGATTCTTCCTACATTTTACCCTCACTGATTTGGTATCTTTTCCTCAGTTAGAACTGCTTTACAGAATCCTCATAAGAAACTCTATAAAAGGGAGCTTTTCTGGTCAAAGCAGCTTAGGAATGTACTAACATCTCATTTTTAATTATTGTAACAATGGCTCAGAGAAGTTTGACACCAAACAAATTATTTTTACTTTAACTCAGTGTTTCCAAACATATTTTTGCCTATAGTCATTTTCCTCATAATTCTTACTACTATCCCTCTTTGCCAAATGCTGATTTATTGAAATGATCACCTTTTTATTTAGACCACTTATTAAAGGCAGAAACAGAAAACCAAATACTGCATGTTCTCACTTATAAGTGGGAGCTAAATGGTAAGAACTCAGGAGCACAAAGAAGGGAACAACAGACCCTGGGGTCTACTTGAGAGTGGAGGGTGAGAGGAGGGAGAGGAACAGAAAAGATAACAATTGGGTACTGGGCTTAATACCTGGCTGATGAAATAATCTTACAACAAACCCCCATGACATGAGTTTATATGTACCCTTAAATATAAAATAGAAGTTAAAAAATAAATTTAAAAAAAGTTTCCATTTAAAAAGCCCAGCTACAATAAGGCCTACTGGACATTTAATAGATATCTACTAAATAATATAAATATTTACTATGATAAATGTCCATCTATCTTTTAATTCCTGTATTTTTTTATTATTTAGTACAATAAAACTACCCCCCTGAAGCTCTATGTTTTAGTAACATTAGGATTAAAAGTTGACAGACACTTTTTGTAAGTCTAAATAGATTACATCCACCAGTCCTCCTTATTCATCAGTGTGTTTAGAGGTAGCATATTATGGAAGCATAAGTGGTTGCAACCTCTTCTCAACTCTGCCTGTAACCAGCAGTGTGGCCCCATGCAAAGCCCATGGCTTCCTAGCACCAAACGCACTCACTGGAAAAAACAAGAGGATGAACTAGATGATCTTCAAGGCTCCATGCAACTCTGTTATTTATGTACATTCTTTATCTAGGTATTCATTTCTTCAAAGGATATCAATATATTAGATAATGATTTATCCTGAAGAAACCATGCTATCATCCAACCCCACTACCATCCCAATAGTTTGTTTGTGTTCAGTGACTATCCTTTATTATAGATTCTACCAGCATTCCTAGTGTGGCTGCAAAGGAAATATATATTCTTGGTGCAGCTTATAATCTTACAGAGTATTATGGACTGAATTGTGTCCCCCCAAAAAAACACATATATTGAAGCCCTAATCCCCAATATGACTGCCTTTGGAGACGGGGCCTTTAAGAAGGTAGTTAAAGTAAAACAAGGTTGTAAGAGTGAAGTCTTAATCCAACAGAACTGGTCCTTAATCCAATAGAACTGGTCCATATAGGAAGAAGTGACACCAGGGTTGGGCACACACATATAAAGTGCTATATGAGGATACAATGAAAATGCAACCATCCGCAAACCAAGGAGACAGAACTCGGGGAAACCAGGAGTGGAGCAACCAAGCCTGCTGATGCCTTGATCTCGGACTTCTAGTTTGTAGAACTGTGAGAAAATACATTTCTGTTGTTTAAACCACCTAATCTGTAGTACTTTGTTATGCAGACCTAGCAAACTGATACACTAAGCAAATATAATCTATATGTAGACACAAAAAACAAAGGGTAAAAAATATGTGACTGGATATAATCAAATGAAAATATGCATACTTTCAATACAGACTACAGTCAGCAATAAGTTTAGAATAACTGAGGAAGTATAATTGGAATGTTCCTACCACAAAGAAATGACGAATGTTTGAGGTAATGGATACCCAATTTACCCTGATGTGATTGTTACATATTGTATGCCTATATTAAAATATCTCATGTACCCCATAAATATATACACTACTGTGAACACATAAAAAATTAAAAATAAGGGGGGGAAAGTGAGTAGCTTCCAACGAAAACTAGTTTGATTGTCTTGTATATTTAAATATTGGAACTTTGAAAGAGATTATACTAGGTCAGTATTTTCCAGGGTTTAAAAATTTTTTTGTTTCCATAGGTTTTGGGGGAACAGGTAGTGTTGGGTTACATGAGTAACTTCATTAGTGGTGATTTGTGAGATTTTTGTGCACCTATCAACCGAGCAGTATACACTGAGCCCAATTTGTAGTCTTTTATCCCTCACTCTCTTCCCACCATTTCCCCCGATTCCCTGAAGGCCATTGTGTCATTCTTATGCCTTTGCATCCTCATAGCTTAGCTCCCACTTTTGAGTGAGAACAAACGGTGTTTGGTTTTCCATTCCTGAATTACTTCACTTAGAATAATAGTCTCCAATCTCATTCAGTTTGCTGCGAATGCCATTAATTCATTCCTTTTTATGACTGAGTAGTATTCCATCATACACACACACACACACACACACACATATCAATATATATATATATATATCACAGTTTCTTTATCCAATCATTGATTAATATTTCTTTATCCACTCATTGATGAACAGGCATTTGGGTTGACTCCACAATTTTGCAATTGTGAATTGTGCTGCTGTAAAACATGCATGTGCAAGTATCTTTTTCATATAATGACTTCTTTTCTTCTGAGTAAATACCGAGTAGTGGGATTGCTGGATCAAATGGTAGTTCTACTTGTAGTTCTTTAAGGAATCTCCACACTATTTCCCATACTGGTTGTACCACTTTACATTCACACCAGCAGTGTAGAAGTGTTCCCTTTTCACTGCATCCATGCCAGCATCTATTACTTTTTGATTTTTTGATTATGGCCATTCTTGTGGGAGTAAGGTGGTATCACACTGTGGTTTTGACTTGCATTTCCCAGATAATTAGTGATGTTGAGCATTTTTTCATATGGTTGTTGGTCATTTCTATATCTTCTGTTGAGAATTGTCTATTCATGTTCTTAGCAAACTTTTGGATGGAATTGTTTTCTTGCTAATTTGTTTGAGTTTATTGTAAATTCTGGATATTAGTCCCTTGTCAGATGTGTAGATTGTGAACATTTTCTCCCACTCTGTGGGTGGTCTGTTTACTCTGTTGATGTGTTACTTTTGCGTGCAAAAGCTCTTTTGTTTAGTTAAGTCCCAGCTATTTGTGTTTGTTTTTATTGCATTTGCTTTTGGATTCTTGGTCACGACATTCTTGCCTAAGTCAATGTCTAAAAGAAACTTTTTTTTAATGTTATCTTCTAGCATTTTTGTAGTTTCAGTTTTAGACTTAAGTCTTTGATCCATCTTGAGGTGTTCTTTGTATAAGGCGAGAGATGAAAATCCAGTGTCACTCTCCTACAAGTCTCTAGCCACTTATCCCAGCACCATTTGTTGAAAAAGGTTTCCTTTCCCCATTTCCAATCATGGCAGAAGGCAAAGGGGAGCACAGTGTCTCACATGGCAGAAGCAGGAGCAAGATAGAGGAGGGGGTGCTACATACTTTTAAACAGTCAAATCCCATGAGAGCTCTCTCACTGTCATAGGAACAGCACAACAGGATGGTGCTAAACCATTCATGAGAAACACCTTCATGATCTAGTCACCTCCCACCGGGCCCTGCCTCCAACATCAGAGATCACAATTTGACAGGAGATTTTGGTGGGGATACAGATCCAAAGCTTATTAGTCATTTATACAATATTAATTCTTCCAATCTATGAGCACAAAATATCTTTCCATTTTTTGTATGTTCCTCAATTTCTTTCATCCGTGTTTTTCAGTTTTCATTGTAGATATCTCTCACCTCCTTTGTTAAATTTATTCCTGGATAGGTTTTTTTATAGCTATTGTAAATGGAGTTACTTTCTTGATTTCTTTTTCAGCTTGGTGTGTAGAAATGCTACTGATTTTTATATATTAATTTTGTATCCTTCAAATTTACTGAATTTGCTTATCAGCTCAGTTTTTTGATAGAGTCTTTAGGTTTTTCTCTATATAAGATCATGTCACCTGAAAAGAAGAACAATTTGAGATTCTCTTTTGAAATTTGTATGTCCTTTGGTTTTTTTTTTTTTTTTTTTTTTTTTTCTCTTGCCTAATTGTTTTGGCTAGGATACAAGGTACTGTGTTAAATAAGAGTGATGCAAGTTGGCAGCCTGGTCTTTTTCCAGTTTTTACAGGAAATGCTTTCAGCTTTTTTCCTATTAGGTATGATGTTAGCTGTGGGCTTTTTATTTATGGCCTTTGTTGTGTTGAGGCACATTTCTTCTATACCTAATTAGTTCAGATTTTTATCACAAAGAGATGTTGGATTTTATCAAATACTTTTCCTTCATATGTTGAAATGATTATAGGGCATTTGTCCTCATGAATGTGATTTATCACATTCATTGATTTACATGTGTTGAACCATCATGCATCTCACTTTATCGTGGTTTAATCTTTTTGATATGTTGTTGGAGTCATATTGCTAGTATTTTGTTGAAGATTTCTGCATTTATTTTCATCAGAAATATTGACCTGTAGTTTGTGTGTGTGTGTGTGTTTGTGTGTGTGTGTGTGTGTGTGTATGTGTGTATGTGTGTATCTTTGTCTAATCTTGGCATCTTGGTAATGCTGGTTTGGTAAAACGAGTTAGACAGAATTCTCTCCTCCTCAATTTTTAGAATAGTTTAAGAAGAATTGGTATCCATTCTTTAAAAGTTTGTTAAAATTTAGCAGTATAGCCATCTAATCCTGGGCTCTTCGTTGATGAAAGAATTTTTATTAATACTGATTCAATCTCATTAATCATTACTAATTTGTTTAGGTTTTGTATTTCTTCTTGGTTAAATCTTGGTAGATCATTTGTGTACAGAAACATTCATTTCCTCTAGATTTTTCAATTTGCTGGCGTATAGTTGCTCGTAATAGTCTCAAATGATTCTTACTATTTCTGTGGTATCAGTTGTATTGTCTCCTTAATCCTTTCTGATTTTATTTATTTGAATCTTTCCAATTTTTTGTTAGACTAGCTAAAGGATTTTTTATTTTCTTTATCATTTTAGGAAATCACTTTTTATTTCATTATCTTTTGTACTTTTTAGTCTCTATTTTATTTATGTCTGCCCTGATCTGTGTTATTTCTTTCTTTCTACTAACGTAGGGGTTAGTTTATTCTAGCTTTCTAGCTCCTTGAGGTGAATTCTTAAGTCATTTATTTGAAATCTTTCTACTTTTATGATATAGTCACTTATTGCTATAAGCTTTTCTCCTAGTACTGCTTTTGCTGTAACCCACAGGTTTTGGAATGTTGTGTTTCAAATTCCATTCATTTCCAAAAATATTTTTTATTTCTCTCTTAATTTCTTCATTGATCCAGTGGTTGTTCAGAGGTATGTTATTTAATTTTTCATGTATTTGCACAGTTTCTAGAGTTCCCCTTGTTATAAATTTTTAGTTTTATTCAATTGTGGTCTAAGAAGATACTTAAGTTGATTTGAAATTTTATATAATTGTTGAGATTTGTTGTGTGTCCTATTGTTCATCTTAGAGAATGTTCCATGTGCTGATGAGAAAAATTATATTTTGGAGCTGTGGCTGAAACATTCTGTAAATATCTATTAGGTCTACTTGGTCCAGAGTGCAGTTTCAGTCTGATGTTTCTGTGTTGCTTTTATGCCTCGATTATTTATTCAATGCTGAAAGTGGGATGTTGAAGTCCCTGCTGTAATTTGAATGTTTGTCCTCTCCAAAACTCATGTTGCTACTTAATTCTCAATATGGCAGTATTGAGAGGTGCAGCCTTTATAAAGTGATTGAGTCATGCAGGTTTTGTTGTCATTATGAATTCATCCATTCTTGGATTAATAGTTAATGGATTAATGGATTTTTACTGACATGGGACTATTGGCTTTAAAACAAGAGGAAGAAAAACCTGAGTAGCAGTCTCTACACCATATGATAACCTGCATCCCTACGGGACCCTGCAGAGAGTCCCCGCCAGCAAGAAGGCCTTCGCTAGATTCTGCCCTCAACCTTGAATGCCCCCACCTCCAGAAATAAATTTTCTGGACAGGTGCGGTGGCTCACGCCACCCCAAAGTGGGAGTCCAGCACTTTGGGAGGCCAAGATGGGTGGATCACCTAAGGTCTGGAGTTCGAGACCAACCTGGTCAACATGGTAAAACCTTGACTCTACCAAAAATACAAAAATTAGCCAGGTGTGGTGGCATGTGCCTATATTCCCAGCTACTAGTGGGGCTGAGGCAGGAGGAGATTGCATGAACCTGAGAGGCAGAGGTTGTAGTGAGCCAAGATCATGCCACTGCACTCCAGCCTGGGCAACAGAGCAAGACTCCATCTAAAGAAAAGAAAAGAAAAGAAAAAAGAGGGAAGGAGGGAAGGAAGGAAGGAAAGAAGGAAGGAAGGAAGGAAGGAAGGAAGGAAGGAAGGAAGGAAGGAA
>NC_045438.1:86235921-86253258 GCF_002776525.5 Piliocolobus tephrosceles
GAAGGAATTTTTCTTTACAAATTATTCAGTTTTATGTATCCTGTAAAAATAAAAAAGGAAATAAATGAAGACAGTCCCCAACTCTTTTTATATTGAAGTCTATCTCTCTCATTAGCTCTGATAATATTTGCTTTATATATCTAAGTGCTCCAGTGTTGGGTGCATATATATTTGCAATTATTAAATCCTCTTGCTGAATCAATTCCTTTATCATTATATGATAACTTTTTTGCCAATTTTTATGTTTTTGCCCCTAAAATATATCTTATCTGAAGTAAGTATAGCGACACTTGCATCCTTTAGTTTTCATTTGTATGGAATATCTTTTTCCATTCCTTCACTTTCAGTCAATGTGTGTCATTACAGACAAAGTGAGTTTCTTGTACACAGTTTATAGTTGGGTCTTATTTTTTATCCATGTAACCTCTGTGTGTGTGTGTGTGTGTGTGTGTGTGTGTATGTGTGTATTAGACATGGGAGCACAATCATAAAGCACTACATGCCAGAACTCCTAGGCACAAATGGTATAACTTGTGGGACCACAGTTGTACACTACCACATCCAGCTATTATCCTGTTACACTGGGGGATTTAAACTATTTACATTCAAAATTGCTATTGATAGATGAGGACTTACTTCTGTCATTTTCTTAACTGATTTATGATTGCTTTAAATATCCTTTGTTACTTTCTTTTTCTCATATTGGTTATCTTTGTGGCTTGTCGATTTTCTAAAATAATAACATTTGATTCTTTTCTCTTTCTCATTTGTATATTTGCTCTACCAGTGAGTTTTACACTTAACATGTGTTTTCATAAATAGTACACATTATCCTTTTGCTTCCAGATGTAGAATTTCCTTAAGCATGTTTGTAGAGTCCACGTAGGGGTGATAAAGTTTTTCCATTTTTGCTTGTCTGGGAAAGACTTTATTTCTCCTTCGTTTCCAAAGGATAGCTTTGCTGGGTGTAGTATTCTTGAGTGAGAAGTTTGTTTTTCTTTCATCACTTTGACTATACCATCTCATTCTCTTCTGGCCTGTAAGGTTTCTACTCAGAAATCTGCTGTTAGACTGATAGGAATTCCTTTATATGTGACTTGATGCCTTTCTCTTGCTATATTTAGAATTCTCTGTTTGTCTTTGACTTCTGGCAGTTCGACTATAATGTGCCTCAGAGAGAATCTTTTTGAGTTGAATCTATTTGGGGCTTTTTGAGCTTCCTGAGTCTGACTAACTCTATTTCTTTAAAGACTTGGTGAGTTCTCAGCTATTATTTCATTAAATATGTTTTCTATGCTGTGATGGTTAAGTGTTAACTTGATTAGATTGAAGGACATGATGTATTATTTCTGGGTGCGTCTTTGAAGGTGTTGCAAGAGAAAATTGACATTTGAGTCAGTGGACTAGAAAAGGAAGACCCATCTTCAATGTGGGGTGGGCACCATCCAATTGGCTTCTAGCATGGCTAGAAAAAGCAGATGGAGGAAGTGGAATAAACTGGCTTGCTGAGTTTTCTGGTTTTCACCTTTCTCCCATGGTGGATGCTTCCTGCCTTTCAACATCAGACTCCAGATTTCTCAGCTTTTGGACACTTAGACTTATACCAATGGTTTGCCAGGGACTCTTAGACCTTTGGCCACAGACTGATGGCTGAACTGTCAGCTTCCCTACTTTTGAGGCTTTGGGACTCAAACTGAGCCACTACTGGCTTCCTTGCTCCTCAGCTTTCAGATGGCTTATTATGTATGGGACTTCACCTTGTGATCATGTGAGTCAATTCTCTTTAATAAACTCTCTTTCATATATACACATATCCTATCAGTTTTGTCTCTCTAAAGAACCCTGACTAATATATATGCCTTTTTTCATCTTTTCTCCTTCTGGAACTCTCAATATATCAATATTTCTTCACTGATGGTGTCCCATGTCTCACTGGCTGTCTTCATTCTTCTTTCTTCTTCTTTCTTTCTTTTTTTAATCTGGCTTGGTTACTCAAAAGACCTCTCTTTAAGTTCAGAAATTCTTTCTTCTGTTGGGTGTAGTCTATTGTTAAAGCTCTCAATTGTATTTTTTTATTTCATTCATTGAATTCTTTATTTCCAGGATTTTTTATTTGGTCCTTTTTTATAACTATATCTTTGTTGAATTTCTCATTCAGATCATAAATTATTTTCTTGATTTCTTTGTATTGTCTATCTGTGTTCTTTTGTATTTTCTGAGTTTCCTTAAGACCATTATTTAACACAATCAGAAATGACAAAGGGGATATTACTACTGACCCTGCAGAAACACAAACAACCATCAGAGAGTACTGTGAACATCTCTATGCATATAAAGTAGAAAATTTAGAAGAAATTCATAAATTCCTGGACATATACACCCTCCAAAGACTAAACCACAATGAAATTAAATCCCCGAGTAGACCAATAACAAGCTCTGAAATTGAGGAAGCAATAAATAGCCTTCCAACCAAAAAAGGACCATGTAGATTCACAGCTGAATTCTACCAAATGTACAAAAAAAGAGCTTGTACCATTTATACTGAAACTACTCCAAAAAATTGAGGAGGAGTGACTTCTTCCTAACTCATTCTATGAAGCCAGCATCATTCCAATACCAAAACCTGGAAGAATTACAAAAAAAAAAAAAAAAAAAAAAGAAAGAAAGAAAATTTCAGGCCAATATCCTGGGTGAACATCAATGTAAAAATCCTCAACAAAATACTAGAAAACCAAATACTGCAGCACTTCAAATATCTTATCTACCATGATCAAGTAAGCTTTATCTCTGGGATTCAAGGTTGGTTCAACATAGGCAAATCAATCAATCAATCATCTAAAGACAAAAACTACATGATAATCTCAATAGATGTAGAAAAGGCTTTCAATAAAATTCAGCATCCATTTATGTTAAAAACTTTCATTAAACTAGGTATTGAAGGAACATACCTCAAAATAATAAGAGCCATATATGAAAAACCCACAGCCAACATCATACTAAATGGGCAAAAGCTGAACTCATTCCCCTTGAAAACCCACCAAGACAAGGATGCCCACTCTCACCACTTTCATTCAACATAGTACTGGGAGTTCTAACCAGAGCAATCAGGCAAGAGAAAGACATAAAGGACATTCAAATAGGAAGAGAGGAAGTCAAACTATTACTGTTTGCAGATGACATGATCCTGTATCTGGAAAACCCTATAGTCTCAGCCAAAAAGCTTCTCAAGCTGATAAACAACTTCAGCAAAATCTCAGGATGCAAAATCAATGTGCGAAAATCACTAGGATTCCTATACACCAACAACAGTCGAGTTGAGAGCCAAATCAGAAACAAACTCCCATTTACAGTTGTTACAAAAAGAATAAAATACCTAGAAATACAGCTAAGTATGGAGGCAAAAGATCTCTACAAACATAACTACAAATCACTGCTCAGAGAAATCAGAGATGGCACAAATGGAAAAGCATTCCATGTTCATGGACGGAAGAATCAGTATCATTAAAATGGTCATACTGGCCAATTTATTTATATATATATAAATATATATATATAAATATATATAGCTATTCCTATTAAACTACCATTGATTTTCTTCACAGAACTAGAAGAAACTATTTTAAAATTCCTAGGGAACCAAAAATGAGTCCAAATATCCAAGGTACACCTGAGCAAAAAGAACAAAGCTGGAGGCATCACACTACCCAGCTTGAAACTATAGTACAACACTACAGTAACCAAAACAGCATGGTACTTGTAGAAAAACAGACCCATAGACCAATGGAATAGAATAGAGAACTCAGAAATAAGACCATGCACCTACAACTATTTGATCTTTGACAAACATGACAAAGACAAGCAATGGGGAGAGAATTTTCTACTGAATAGATGGTGCTGGGATAACTGGCTAGCCATATGCAAAAGATTAAAACTGGACCCCTTCCTTACACCATATACAAAAGTTAACACAAGGTGGATTACAGACTTAAATGTAAAAACCGGAAACTATAAAAACACTGGAAGAAAACCTTGGCCATACCATTCAGAACATAGGCATAAGTGAAGATTTCAAGATAAAAACACCAAAAGCAATTGCAACAAAATCAAAAATTGGCAAATGGGATGTAGTCGGACTAAAGAGCTTCTACACAGCAAAAGAAACTATCAACAGAGTAAACAGACAACCTACAGAATGGGAGATTTTTTTTACAAACTATGCATCTGACAAAGGTCTAATATTCAACATCTATAAGGAACTTTATACATGATATAAATGATGAATTGATGGGTGCTGACGAGTTGATGGGTGCAGCACACCAACATGGCACAAGTATACATATGTAACAAACCTGCACGTTATGCACATGTACCCTAGAACTTAAAGTATAATAAAAAAAAAAATTACAAGAAAAAACAACCCCATTAAAAAGTGGGAAAAGGACATGAATAGACAATTTTCAAAAGAAGACATGCATATAGCCAATAATCATACAAAAAACAAAAAGCTCAACATCACTGATCATTAGATAAATACAAATCAGAAGTACAATGAGATACCATCTTATGTCAGTCATAATGGCTATTACTAAAAAGTCAAAAAATAGCAGATGCTTGCAAGCTTGCAAAGTAAAGGAAGTGCTTAGACACAGTTGGTAGGAGTGTAAATTAGTTCAACCATTATGGAAGACAGTGTGGCAATTCCTCAGATAGCTAAAAACAGAAATACTGTTTGACTCAGCAAACCCGTTACTGGGTATACACCCAAAGGAATATAAATCATTCTATTATAAAGATGCATGCATGCAGATATTCATTGCATCACTATTCACAATAACAAAGACATGAAATCAATCTAAATGTCAATTAATGATAGACTGAATAAAGAAAATGTGGTTACACATACACCATGGAATACCATGCAGCCATAAAAAAGAACAAGATCATGTCCTTTGCAGGGACATGGATGGAGCTGGAGGTCATTCCCATTAGCAAACTAATGCAGGAACAGAAAAAAAATACTGTGTGTTTTCTCTTATAAATGGGAGATAAATGAAGAAAACACATGGACACATAGAGAGGAAAATTATACATTGAGTCCTATCAGATGGTAGAGGGTGGGAGGAGAGAGAGGATCAGGAAAAATAACTAATGGATTCTAGGTTTAATGCCTGGGTGATGAAATAATCTGTACAAGAAACCTACATGACACAAGTTTACCTGTGTAACAAACCTGCACATGTACTCCTAAACTTAAAAGTAAAAAAAGATCATTATGTTGAATTCCTTTTCAGGTTTTTCATAGATTTTCTTTTGTGAGGGAGGTCTGTTATTAGAGAACTATTATGTGCCTTTGGAGGTGTCATGTTTCCTCACTTTTTCATGTTTCTTATATCCTTACGTTGATATCTGCATATCTGGTCTAACAGGCACTTCTTCCATATGTATGTAGTAGCTTTCACAGGGAAAGACTTTTTCCTGTAGATGTATGTTTAGTGTTGGTTGGGTAGGGTACTTCGGTCTTGGTTCTGGGTGAGTATCATAGTGTAACCTCTGTATGGTATCTTTAGTTGTAATCAACACTGGCAGTGTCTATGTGTTGTTCAGTGGCTTCAACTATGGTTTTTTACGGAGGCTGTGCTGAGGCTTTGCTGGGGATTGTAGTGCTGGGTGGGTTGGTCCTGAAGTCACTGGGTGATGTGCATGGGTACCAGCTCTGTTGATAGTTGGCCTAAAGTGGACTGGTTCTTGGTGCCCCAGGTGGTGCACGTGGTGCCAGTGATAGCAGTCACAGCTCTGGGTGGACAAGTCTTTGGGTGCCCAGATGCCATGTGCAGGCACCAGAAGTGGCAGTGGAAGGCTGGTACTTGGGTCCCCAGACAACACACACAGGCGCTGGTACTGGCAATGGCAGTCACAGGCATACAGAAGTGTTCATGGTGGTGGCAGCCGGGCCTAAGAGAACTAATCCCTGGATCCCCAAGCAGCTTGTGCAGACACCTGTGGTGGCAGCAGCAGCCCAGGCAGGTCTTCAGGTGTCATGCTTGAGTGTGCAGTGGCCCCATTGCTAAAGAGGGCAAGATGTCTGTATGTGGTGGTGGCCCAAGGCAGAAAGCTCTCAGGCTTTAGGGAATGCATGCTTCAGTTTCCTATGTCTTAGGGCAGACTCCCTAATGTGCCGGACTGCCTGTTTTCTGAGTTGTAGGGCACTCAGGTGCCAGTGATGTGGCCATGTTTCTGAATTCAACTGGTGTCTCAATGCTGCAGTCTTTGGGGTATATTTGGGGGATGTCAGCACCTTAGGTACGTGCAGATGCAGGAGTTTTTGAGCCCCTGGAAAGCGTGCAAGCTGCTATTTGTTCTGTTCTCAAAATGGTACTGTCCTGCAGCAGCTTGGGTCCTAGGAAGTAGGTGGGATTCACTGTAAACTCCCTTTCTGGGACAATGTAGTCACATGGACTCCAGGCAGCTTCCCGTATTAGGCTCAGGGCCTGTAAGGGCAGAGGGGTTCTCCTGTAGCTAGGACTGCAGGCATCTGCGGTGGGAATGTGGACTGTTTGAGATCTCTGTCTTTCCCTTTCAATACAGTGAGGAGTTCCTCCTGGCTCCAAACCAACTCCATCTGGCTATTTCACTTCTCTCTATTCTGCCAACTCAAGTTGCCATGACTCAGGGGGCCCCTGTCTCTGTTCTGCTGAATTCTAGTGCACTCCTTTATATGCTCTATTTGACATGTGGTGATTTACTCACTGTTTTTGTCCTTCCTCATGGAGGACGTAAGTGCTGGGCACCTCTAGTCAGTCATCTGAATGGCATCTCTCAGACTCTAAACCTCCTTTTTAAAATCAAGCTGACTCTCCAGATAATTTTGTACTTCATACCAATTCCTAGTCTTTTATTCTCTGAGTGTGACTGGCTCCTTTCAGGAAGTTTTGCTAATACTAAATTATTTTTAATTATGTAACTTCTAGGAAGAGTTTCAAAATTTTAGATAAATTTACGATTTTACTTAAAGGAGATGAACATGAATAAAAGTATTGTGTTCCCTCTAATCTCAAGCACCTTAAGATACTGCTCAATCCATTCTACCTCCTTAATTCACAGGCATAGAGTATACAGGCATTTTAGCCATTAGAGATCAGATCACAATTCTGAATATAAGCTGCCAGAAAGATCTAGTGGCACATTACATTTAGTTCACCTCAGAGAGAGGATGACTCACTAATTTAACACATTAGCATTAAATTTAACAGGATCAGTTTTTCTTGCAATATGTAAAAGAAAAGCTAACATTGACCTAAATGTCCTCTTAAATAAAACTCTCAGAGATTGATCCTAACAGCTTGTATGTTATTACTGACTCACAAGTCACAAACCTACAATTATCAATGTACAAACCTCATCTATTAAGTCAAGGGGACCCTTATAGCTAAAGAGTCAACACTGAAGACTGAGTGGTGGAGTGAGAACCCTTTTATCTCTCAAACATGCTGACTGCTGAGCTGACCCTGTAAAGCAAATGTCAGACCAACACTGTCCAATGGGAACAAAATGCAAGCCACAAATTTGAGTCACATGTGTAACATTAAAATTTCTAGTAGCTTTGTTTAAAAACAAGAAACAGTGAAATAATTCTAATAATGTATTTTATTCAACACAATATATTCAAAGTATTATTTCAATGTGCAGTTAATATAAAAAATTATTAATGAGACATATTACATCCTTTTTTGTACTAAGTGTTCAAAATTCAAAAAAGCATGTCTCAGACTAGGACAGCCTAGGTTCTACACCCTGGAGGGCTTTCTTGTTCCTTTCCTATAATCAGAGATCTCAGAGCAGGCTGTTTCACAAAGTTATTGCCTTTATTCTCCTGAACATGCAATTATTCTGTATTATGAGGATAAGAAGTACAACATTTCACTTGTACAGGACTTCCTAACTTTCCTTGAGCTCATAGGTAAGGGTCACAGGATTCTACTACAGCTACAAGGGTCACCATTTCAGGTCCTATGCCAAGAGTAAAATGCAAAGTCCAGCAACCAGCAATGGGAAGAAATCTAACTGCCTCAGTTACTCATTCTTAGAGTGCACAAATCCCAAGACTTGCTTCTCTAACTAGTCCTGCCCTATCTTTCTCTGTTGGCCAACTGGCTTGCTTGCTAAAAAGAATTTAATATTTATTATATGTTGAATGTGCAAGATTTAACTTGTTCAGTCTTTTTAATAACACTTTTTCTGTGCTATTATTAACCTTATTTGATAGATATGCATACAAAGACTACTTATGCCCATTGAGTGACTTGGCCAAGATCACACACACAGGATGAAGCTGGGATTCAGTTCCAGCTCAGAAGCACTATAATCTATATTGACCTGCTCTCTGGCTTCTGAATTCTTCTATTTTCTGCATTATTTACATTTTGTCTTCACTTTTCAACTTCAGTTCATTCTGGCTAGCAAATGACCAGCAACCTCCCATGGAGATAAATTATAGATCTTATCTGCCATGCCTCTGTTCTTGGCAGCTTATTAGAACCTTACAGGAGGTCTGCCTCCTATATCTGCCTTAATCAGTATTTCCCAGGACCTGCAAGACTCAGAGTTTTCATTGGCTCTAAATACCAGACTAAAAACCCTTGGCCATCCATCTACACATCAGAAAAATTTTTAAAAGTACACAGAGCAGCATTTATTTAACAGTTAGGTATTGAGCACTTTTTGCATGCTGAGAAAGATTCTAAAAGGTCAGGCTACGGCAGGAAATAAGACAAACTCTCTGCCTTCAGAGAGCTTATATTCTAGAGAAGGGAGAAAGACAATAAGTAAATGAAATAAAAAACTAAATATGCTTTCATATAACGATAAGCACTATGAAAAAATAAAAGAGGGGATTATGGCAGATCCTCAGGAAAATCATCTACATGTGCCTAGAACCCCTAATACTATGCATGTAATAATCTCTTTATATATCCTAGAAAATTGGTAGGCTTAACAAACTGCAACCATTTTTACCGTTCCTAAGCAAAGAAGGTTAAAATAGGTTATTCATCTGCCCCAATGAAAGCCCCAGCTTACAGGTTTTTTGTTTCACGAGCTTTCTTCCTTGATATATATGTCTATCAATAATTATGAAAAAACATTTCTCTTTGTAACCCTACTAAGGAAAGGAAAATGGAGACTACATGTTCCCATAGGCTCATAACTTCTATTTTGCTATATGAAATGGTTTGTAATAGATGGCCCAGAAACAAACACTGATATGGAGATTTGTACACACAAATTATTTGACATGCTCTTGGATATAGCACCTATGAGGGAGTGAAGGAAGTAGAAGTGGGCAGAAGGAGTTTAACTGCAATGTAGTTGCCTAGCCCATAAAGAGTGGTGAAGCTGATGGTCTTTTAGAGAAGTCCCAAATGGAGACAATGAAATAAGATCTTTGTAACTCCCAAACTCTAACAATCGACCTTTGAATTAAGGCTCCCATGGTTAGGGTGAGTATATTTGAGCAACTGCCTTTGGTGGAGGATAGTTTTTGGGGAAAGAGTCTGCCATGACTGTTGGCAGTAGACCTTCTAGCAGCTGAGAGAATGAAGGTTAGGTACTGAAGGGTAGATCTGTGTGGCACTCTCCAGCATCTACTACAGGTTCAGAGCATCTACCTTCTTTCTTCAAATAGTTGCTGAGTTTTCTCACAGAGGCTTGAATATGAGCTGTGCCTGGTATCCTAACCTGTCGCTAAGTGAACCACCTAGAAATAATCCTAGTCCAGGACTGTTTATCCAGAATATCAAAAAAACTCCAACCTTGACAGCAAATGGTGAATGAAATCCTTTAATTATTTTCTTTCTCTGAGTACCATGCAATTTCTATGTCATTACAGTCTATTCCAGGAAAGAGGGAGCATCTCTAATTTTTTGGCATACCTAAATACAGAGGTAATATAATAGAGAGTGAAAGAAATGGAGGGAGGTCAGGGTAGGCTGAGAAGGCAGCACTTGAGATGAGAACTAAATGATAAGAGTCAGTCATGCAAATATATGGGGAATTGAGTTCCTTTTAGAAACAACAACAAGTGCAAAGGCCCCGAGGCAGAAGTATTTCATATGTTCTGAGAAAAGGCAAGTATGGCTACAGGTTCATTAATTGAGAATAGTATGAAATGAAGTTAAAAAGGTAAATAAAGAACAGCTCTATTATCTATTCAACAATGATTTATTGACTGTCTATTATGTGCTGGGCACTGTACTAAACTCTGGAGAGTATCATGATACAGATACAAACAGAACACAGTGTTTCAAGAAAAAAAAAAAGAAGTGCTTACTGTATGGCATGCTTCTGAACATTTGTTAAGATAAGAAACAAATGAACACTGAATGTCACAAGATAGGGGTGACAAGGGCAAGACCCCTTTCATCGGCAGAGGAAATGGAAATCAGATTAGAGTGAGTTGAAGGGAACAACAGGAGAGGACATGGGAACTGTGAATACAAACAGGTCTGTTCAATTGGTTTACTGCAAAGGAGAACAGAGAAATGGGCCAGTAACTAAAGACAGTTATGGTATGGGAACAGAGAGAGCCAACAGCTTCTGCCCCAGGGCAGAAGGGCATAATTCTAATGTCTTGGTTTATCCTCTTTTGCTTCACTCACTTGAGTGGACTTTCCTTGAGACCACACTCTTCTTGTTTATGTGACACCATAATCTCCCATTATTTCTGCTACTTTTCTAGTAGCACAGCATAGTCATCAGAAGCCCAGACCATTGAGCCAGAATCTTAGTCCTAACACTTACTAGCTGTGTAGCTATGGGAAAGTAACTTAACCTGTCGGAGCCTTTCACTTTTCACTTATAAAATAGAGTTAATAATTATATAGTAGTGTCATCCACAGAGTTTAATTATAGAGATTAAATCAGTTAACAGATGTCAAGTGGATACAATAGTACATGGCACATAGCAAGTGCCATATGACCACTGGTACAATAAATAAATTTATACTTTACAAGAAAATTATTTATTTTACTGGAATTTCAGGTAGTGTGCAACACTGAAACTAGTTTAGAGAACAGGCTGGCATTTTAGTGGGTGAAAGCAGCTCTGCCCAGGGCATGTGTTGTAGTAATATAGGGATTATCTGGTATAGAATTTCAAACCACTTAATCTAAAGCAGCTCCTGGGCTTCAACAAATCCTATGTCTTACAAACTGATTTTACCATAATAATATTGAATTCCTGAAAATCAACTGGCATGAGGCAATTTTAAATGTCTTATAATAATAATCTCTATTATTATTATACACTATAACCCCATTGCTGAGGCTTAAAATGGACACTGTGTCTATTACTTCTTTATTCATACTACAGAATAAAATACTCTTAAGTACCTTGTTCTGCAAGATACTTTATCAAGGTTCTGTTACCAAGAGTTTGCCTTCCTTTTTCTATTTATAATATTTTATGACTCTTGATACATTACATGTGTATAAATCTGTTACCTGTGTTTAGTCTCAAAATAATACACAAAATAAAATCTTATTTCATGTTTTCCCCATGCTATTAATGAAGACAAAGTTTAAAGAAGCATACCAATTGATATCTACATGAAATATTTTAATCCAGCTGCCTTTTCCTGAATCATGCTGTTATGGTCTGAATTGTGTCTTCTCCAAATTCATATTGAGGTACAGTACCTCATATTGTGACTGCATTTAGAAATAGGATTTTAAAGAGGTAATTGATGTAAAATAAGGTCACTAGGGTGAGCCCTAGTCCAATATGACTAGTATTGTTAGAAGAAGAGATTAGGACACAGACACACATGGAGGAAAGAGCAAGAAAAGACATAAGGAGATGTCATTAACAAGCCAAGGAGAAAAGCCTGGAATGAATCCTTCCCTCACAGCCCTCATAAAAAACCAACCCTGCTAACACATTGATCTTGGACTTCTAACCTCCAGAATTGTGAGAAGATTTCTATTGTTCAAACACTCAGTCTGTGATACTTTGTTATGGAAGCCTTAACAAATTAATATATGCATGACAGGATGGAACTGCAAGTAGGTACAAGTTATGACTTAGACATTAGGAAGCCTAAATAGAATACCCAAAACAAAACCTTGAGTCAAAGACTTGATTTCTTAAGTAGTTCCAATATCCTGATGAGAAGTTCCCTGCTTATTACTAATATGATTCTCACCAGAAATTGAAGAACTGTCAAAAATTAGTAATTTTGAGGAAGGGCTCTTCTATTTCAATAGAAGCCCAGCTAACACTACCCCTATATTTTGAAGGATGAGAATTCATGTCTGTTAAGAGTGACATTGCAGAATAAATTTAATCATTTTTAGAACATAAAGCAGGCATTTGTTACAGGTTATCTTTTCTCTAAAATGAAGGAAACTATCTAATAATACTAAAATAATAGCACCTTGAAGAAAGTCTGTGCATTGAGCATTCTGATGTATCACGAATTCCATGTGTGTTTTCCAGTGGTTATGCAGCATCTCCCCAGACTGTCCGAATATAATGGGCCACTTATCATTCAACTTGAATCCAGATTGGATGTCGATAGTTTCTAAGTGCTCACATACAAATTTTCCTGCACCGCTCCCAGAAAATGTTTGACTCAAATCCAGCTTGCTGAGGAAACGTCAAGCTAGAAAACATTTAAAACTGGAATCTTTCCTCCAACTTATAGATTCAACCCTGTTCTCTTGGCAACACTCAGGTGAGCTCAGGAAGGCATTGTCTTCTTCCTCGCTTTGCTGGTTTTGTCTTTAACTATGTCCTGAATGAAGAGGATTGTCCTTCAGCCTAACCTATATGAGAAGTAAGGCTGCTGACATAGGAATGGATAGACAATAAAGCCAAACTTTACCTCATTTGCATCACCACAGGATTAGTGTAGACAACAAAAGTACTCAATCTAAATATCTAATCCATTATTCTCAAAGTTCCCTCCCCTTACTTTTACCCCAAACTCACACATAAAGGGTAAGGACAGGCACCACATGTCATTTATGTTTGTGTCCCTAGCACAAAGCCTGGCACATGAGAGGAACTCCATAAATATATACTGAATAAAAGAATATTGAACCAATGTTTATCAAACTGAACTGAATGCACACCACATGCCTGTGGCCACTCACATACAACAAGGCATCCTTTGCCTGTTTTTCCATAAAGAGAAAAAAAACAAATAAGTTTAAGGCGAGAGGAGAGAGAAGATAAGAAGGGATAAAACAGAAATATTTTTAAAATGCTGTCTAATCTAAACTTTTTTTATCTGAAATCATTTTTTTGAATAAAATCTTTATGGAATCCTAGTGCCTAAGATGAATGAAAGCAATGTCACTCTGATCTAAGGTGGTGGAGGATTCATCAGCTCAGCCTTCTCTTCAGACACTCTCCCTTTTCATTTCCCCATTACCACACAACACACTGCCTGCTGTGACAGCCCAAGGCACCTCAGTGGAATGTGGTTTGAAAATGAGAAGATGTACTAGAAAGAGCTTTAGATCAGTCAGAAGACCTATTTGTCAGTTATGAGGCCTTACCAACATCTGTTAACATCTTCTTTACGTTCATCATCAGCAAAGCAAAACAAACAAACAACAACAACAACAATAAAAAAAGAAAAAGAAAAAAAGAAAAAAACAGTATCCAGGTCGCTTGCTGTATTAGTCCATTCTCACACTGCTATAAAGAAATACCTGAGACTGGGTAATTCATAAAGAAAGTCATAAAGAAATTCATAAAGAAAATCATGATTCTGATTTTGCAGGTTTTTATAGGAAGTACAATATTGGCATCTACTTGGCTTCTGGGGAGGCCTCAGGAATCTTACAATCGTGGTGGAAGGTGAAGGGGAGCACACACATCACATGGCTACAGTAAGAGAAGAGAGAGGGAGGGGGTGCTATACACTTTTAAACAACCAGGTCTCACAAGAACTCACTATCATGAGAACACCACCAACGGGATGGCACTATACCATTCATGAGAAACCATCCCCATGATCCAATCACTTCACACCAGGCTCCATCTGCAACATTGGGGATTATGATTTGACATGAGATTTGGACAGGAACACAGATCTATACCATATTACTAGCCAAAAGTTAATATCATAGTACATGGTGCAATAGCTAGACCCTGGTTAAACCAATTAGTTGTCAAAACAAAGAAACATATTATAGTTTGTCCTTCACCTAGGCACATAAAATCTTCCTCTTAATTCTGATTTTTTTTTTTGTCCTGGAGACAAATACTATTTGTCTTAGTCTATTTTGTGTTGCTATAAAGGAATACCTGAGGCTAGGTCATTTATAAAGAAAAGAGGCTTGTTTACTTGGCTTACACTTCTGCAGGCTGTACAAGAAGCATGGCACTGGCATCTGCTTCTGGTAAGAACCTCAGTAAGTTTCCAATTATGGCAGAAGGCAATGAGGAAGCAGGTGTGTCACATGTTTAGAGACAGAGCAAAAGACAGAGGAGAGGAAGGTACCAGGCTCTATGTATAATGACATGTCAGGGGAACTAATAGAATGAGAACTCACTCATCATCCTAAGTCCAGCACCAAGCCATTTCTGTGGTATCTGCCCCTATGATACAAATACCTCTTATTAGGCCCCACCACCAACACTGGGATCAAATTTTAAGATGAGATTTGGAGGGAACAAATATCTAAACTATATCACCATTATATTTGAATCAATGTAAAAGAGGAGCTAGATACTTTAAATATAGTTTAAAGCACCAGTCTTTATCAGGAAATACCCGGGGCTATAAAATATAATATTTCCAAATTCCAGTGATCTGATCTCATATTTATGTTGAATAAAGAATTGTTTGTTAGTTTGGGGTGTTTTTTGTTTGTTTGTTTGTTTGTTTGTTTGTTTTATCTTGGAGCCAGAAACTTGTTCTGAGAAAACAAACAAACAAGCAAAAATAAAAACATAGCCACGGAAGATATTGGCTAGGTCAGGAACAGTTAAACTATAAAATCTATTTTTTTTATTTTATTATAACCATTGAGTCTATGATGATAAAACCTGATTTTTTCTTTCTTGAGATGAAGTTTCACTCTTGTTGCCCAGGCTGGATTGTGATGGCACAATCTCAGCTCACCACAACCTCCGCCTCCCAGGTTCAAGCAATTTTTCTGCGTCAGCCTTCCAAGTAGCTGAGATTACAGGTGCCCACCACCATGTCCAGTTAATTTTTTTGTATTTTCAGTAGAGACAGGGTTTCTCCATGTTGGCCAGGCTGGTCTCAAACTCCCAACCTCAGGTGATCCACCCACCTCAGCCTCCCAAAGTGTTGGGATTACAGGCATGAGCCACCACGCAGGGCCTTGATAAAACCTAATTTCTGACCAGAAACATACTGTCAGTGAGAAGAATAAGATGTGCTCTGCATTTTCGAAGAATTTTTTTCCTGACCCACTCAACTTCTTAACAAGTTTCCTCATTTACATGAGAAATCACACAGAATTGACCCAAATGCAGAATTTGGACTTTTTATCTATGCGTCAAATGCGTCAAATTCTCAAGCTGAGCTATCAAATATTTTTTTCAGGCCAGTAACTAAATAGCAATGATGTGTGCTATACAGCTGAGTAATTTCAAGTGGAGTTTATAGCTTTGATTTCTTTGGTAGCTCATGAAGAGGATTAAAAATGTCCTTTGCTTATTTTATAATTCACACTGATAGAATTTCCCAAGGTCTCTCTCAGCACAAGTAACAGACCTTGATTTGTTAATATTTGAATGTGTCAAGCAAGCTATAACATTATAAACAGAACAAAAGGAATGACATCTCATTGTCTGAGAGTATCAGTGCCACAGTGACAAGACACAACACTCTGAGGGACCTAAATATTGGAAATTATCTTATTACTCTAACACAAACCATTTATAGGCAAAGACTCTACCTTGAACTTTGTGGTGGGCTTGGGGTAGATAGGAAAATAATCGTATTAAATTATAAGGCTTTATTGAAATTACTTTTTGATTAAGTTTCATAAATATTAATGTTTATATCAGTCAGAATTCATACCTTACAAATTTCTGAGAAGGCTGAAGAAACAAACTCAAGATTGAACATTCACCCCCAAAGCCATATCACAGAGCAGTATCCACCAAAGAGCTTCTGCCTTTTCTAGAGTCAGGAAGCTCCAGCTCCAGAATCACGTCCAGCTGCCATGATCACAAAACCATTGTTGTCAAAAGAGCCGCTGCCACTGTTGCCAGCTCCTGAATGAGCTTTGCTCACTATAATCCATAGAAGCGCAGTGGATACCCATGCCCTCCATTTTGAAGAAAGCTGTTGACTGGCAACTGGAACTTCTGCTAACACAACCTCAGAAAAACAAAAGCTTTCACGACTGGGTTTGTCAGTAGAAATACTAGAAGCATCAGAGATTCAGCTTCACCTCTGAGCTTCGAACCCTCTTCGGCCTTCCAAATCTCATATAACCAGCCAAACCCAAACCACATTCGTTATGATAGCTGCAAGGGACTTTGCATAATGCAACTTCTGGCTTTCCAGCCTCTGCAGTTCAGCAGGTGGAATGTCTATTAACCTCTAATTTTTGGTATTCACAGAGCTGTTATTTTGGCTACACTATTGTTAGAATTCTAAGCCAAGGTGAACACAAGGACCCACTTTGAAACACGGCCACAGATGTGAAGAGGATTTAAATAATCACCAGTGTGTCTCTTTCCGATTACAAACTGAAAACAATAGATGCATATTAGTTTGCTTAATAACACAGAACTAATTAGCAGCAGAACAAAACAGAGAAATCCTATTGTCTGATTCTTAGTCCAGTCCTCTTTTTATCACTCCAGGGCTCCCTCAAGAAATAAGTAGTAAAGAGTATGACAATATTATTTGAACATCAGATTTGGCCATATATACAATATATATAGATAAATAATACATGATGAGGGCAATGGTAAGTATACCTCTTCCTAAGATTTACATGGAACATTAAATATTCATTTGGCATATTTATAAAGTGTCTCCTAAATATTAGACACTGTATTCCATATTGGAGAAGTAGTGATGACCAAAAAAGTACTGAAATGGGGGGCGGAGCAAGATGGCCGAATAGGAACAGCTCCAGGCTCCATCTCCCAGCGCGAGCGACACAGAAGACCGGTGATTTCTGCATTTTCAACTGAGACTGCACCTCTGGGGACAGGGCTCAGCTAAAGGAGCAGAAGCCTGTGCAAACGTGAACGACTCTGTCTGACAGCTTTGAAGAGAGCAGGGGATCTCCCAACACGGAGGTTGAGATCTGAGAAGGGGCAGTCTGCCTGCTCAAGTG
>NC_045438.1:86263258-86280741 GCF_002776525.5 Piliocolobus tephrosceles
TAAAAAAGGATGAGTTTGCGTCCTTTGTAGGGACATGGATGCAGCTGGAAACCATCATTCTTAGCAAACTATCACAAGAAGAGAAAACCAAACACCGCATGTTCTCACTCATAGGTGGGAACTGAACAATGAGCTCACTTGGACTCGGGAAGGGGAACATCACACAATGGGGCCTGTCATGGGGAGGGGGGAGGGGGGAGGGATTGCATTGGGGAATTATACCTGATATAAATGATGAATTGATGGGTGCTGACGAGTTGATGGGTGCAGCACACCAACATGGCACATGTATACATATGTAACAAACCTGCACGTTATGCACATGTACCCTAGAATTTAAAGTATAATAAAATAAAAAAAAATAAAAAAAACAAAAAAAGAGCACTTATGTATAATACCCAGGTAGTATACTGTGGCTCTTCAATGAAACTCTAAGACTTGCTGACTTTAGGTGAACGTCAGCACTTTCCCAGCTATCATGGCTACAGGGAGAGATTCCTTCTGCTTGAGAAAAGCCGAGAGAAAAGAAAAGGGAAATTTGTCTTGTATATTAGGTACTAGCTCAGCTACAGGAGGGTAGAGCACCAAGTGACCTCTTGGGGTCCACGATTCCAGGCCTTGGCTCTTGAACAGCATTTCTAGACCTGTTCTGGTCCAGAGGGGAGCACACTGCCCTGAAGGGTGAGCTCCAGGCCAGGCATCATTTGCCACAAAATGACTGAAGAGCCTTTGTGCTTTTAAGGAACATCAGCGGTAGCCTAACAGTATTCCACATAAAACTCTGCTAGTAGGGGCCATGGGGAGAGGCTCCTCTGCCTGTGGAAAGGGGAGAAAATAGTGGGTAGTACTGCATCTCATAGTTTGAGTTACAGTTCAGCTGAAGTATAATAGAACACCAGGTAATTTCTAAGGTATTTGACTGTAGCCTCTGGTTCCTGGATGGCACCTCTGAACCTGCCCAGGGTCTGAGGGAACTCATCATTCTGAAGGGAAGGATGCAAGCCTGGCTGACTTTGCTTTCTGCTGATTGTAGAGCACCAGGACCTTGAGAGAACATAGGCAGTAGCCAGGTAGTGGTAACAGTGGGTGTTGGGTAAGACTCACTGCTATGTTAGCTTCAGGTCTGACCCAGCACACTCCCAGTGGTGGTGGCCACAAGGGTGCTTATATCACCCCACCCCCAGCTCCAGGTGTCTCAGAACACAGAGACTTCATTTGCTTGAGTGAAAGTAAGGGAAGAGAACGAGTCTTGTTCTGGTAATCCAGAGAATTCTCCCAGATCTTGTCCCAAGACCATCAAGGTAGTATCTCTACAAATCTGCAACAACCACAGCATTACTGTGCTTGGAGTGCCCTATAATGCAGATAAGACATATATCAGAACACCTAAGTCCTTTCAAATACCTGGAAAGCCTTCCCGAGTAGGACAGGTACAAACGAGCCCAGACTACCAGCACTACAATAAATAATGAACTCTTCATGCTCAGACACAGACAAACATCCACACGCATCAAACATGTGGGGAAATATGACCTCACCAAATAAGTAAGTCACCATGGACCAATCCTAGAGAAACAGGTATGTGTGACCTTTCAGACATAGAATTCAAAATAGCTGTTTTGAGAAAAGTCAAAGAAATTCAAGATAGCACAGAGAAGGAATTCATCATTCTACAGATGAATTGAACATATAGATTGAGATAATTTGAAAGGGTCAAGCAGAAATCCTGGAGCTGAAAAAAATGCAACTGACATACTGAGAATGCATTAGTCTTTATAAAGGAATTGATCAAGCAGAAAAAAGAAATAGTGAGCTTGAAGAAAGGTTATTTGAAAATACATCGCCAGAGGAGACAAAAGAAAAAAGAATAAAAAACAATTAAGAATGCCTAGGAAACAGCCTCAAAGGAGAAAATCTAAGAGTTATTTGCCTTAAAGCAGAGGTAGAGAAGGAGAAAAGGGGAGAAAGTTTATTCAAAGGGATAACAACAGAAAATTTCCACAACCTAGAGAAGGATATCAATTTCCAACTACAATAAGTTTATAGAACACCAAGCAGATTTAACTCAAAGAAAACTATCTCAAGGCATTTAATAATGAAACTCTCAAAGGTCAAGGATAAACAAAGGAACCTAGAAGCAGCAAGAAAAAAGAAATGAATAACATAAAATGGAGGTCCAATATATCTGGCAGCAGACTTTTCAGTGGAAACATTACAGGCCAGGAGAGAGTGGTATGACATACTTAAACTGCTGAACACAATACACAATTACCCTAGAATAGTATCTTCAGCAAAAATACCCTCCAAACATAAAGGAGGAATAAAGACCTTCCCAGATAAACAAAAGCTTAGGGATTTCATCAACACCAGACCTATCCTACAAGAAATGCTAAAGGGATTAATTCAGTCAGAAACAATCAAATATTATGAACAATAAAATATTCCCAAAAAGTACAAAACTCACTGGTAATTGGTAATAGTAAGTACATGGAAAAACACCAAATAGTATAACACCATAACTATGTTATATAAACTACTCTTATCTTAAGTAAAATCACTAAGTACTGAAAAAATCAAAAATAGTAAACACAACTTTTCAAGACATGGATGGTACAATCATATAAATAGAAACAACAAAAATTTGAAAAGTGAGAGAAAAAAGGTGTACACTTTTATTAGTTTTATTTTTGCTTGTTACACAAACAGTGTTAAGGTGTAATCTGCTTAAACTAATGTGATATAAAATAGTATTTGCAAACCTCCTGGTAACCTCAAATCAAAAAAGGTACAACAGATATTTTTAAAAAGCAATAAATTAAAGCATATCACCAGAGAAAATCACCTTCACTCAAAGAATTATAAGAAGGAAGAGAAGACCACAAAACAACCAGAAAATAAATAACAAATGACAGAAGTAAATTCTTACTTGTCAATAGGAATATTGAATTAAAATGAACAATACTATTCAACCAAAAGACAGAGAATAGCTATATGAATACAAAAACAAGACCCAATGACCTGTTGCCTACAAGAAATATACTTCACCTACAAAGACACACATAGGCTGAAAATAAAGAGATGGCAAAAGGTATTCCTTATCAATGGAAACCAAAAAAAAAAAAAGCAGGAGTAGCTATAACTCTATCAGACAAAGTAGATTTCAAGACAAAAACTATAAGCAGAGACAAAGCAGGTCAGTATATAATGATAAAGGGGCCAATTCAACTAGAGGCTCTAAGAATTTTAAATATATATGAACTGAACACTGTAGCATATATATATATATATATATATATATATACACACACACAAAATAGTATTAAAGCTAAAGAGATATAAGATATTTTAAAAATTGGAGATTTGAGCATCTGACTTTCAGCATTGTACAGATATTCTAGAGAGAAAATCAAAAAGGAAGCATTTGATGTAATCTTCATTACAGGCCAAATGGACCTAATAGATATTTACAGAAGATTTTATCCAGTGACTGCAGAATACACATTCCTTTCCTCAGCACATGGATCATTCTCAAGGACAGATCATGTATTAGGACACAAAACAAATCTTTAAAAATTTAAAACATTGAAATAATACCAAGTATCTTCTCTGACCACAATGGAATAAAATTAGAAATAACTAACAAAAGAAATTTTGGAAACTATGCAAATACATGGAAATTAATATGTTCCTGAATAACTAGTTGGTCAATGAAGAAATCAAAAAGAAAATTGAAAATTTTCTTGAAGCAAATTATGATGAAAATACCACATACCAAAATCAATGGGTTACAGCAAAAGCAGTACTAAGAAAATTTATAGTTATAAGTGACTACATTTAAAAAATAATTAAAATAACAATCTGAGAATGTATTTTAAAGACCTAGTAAAGCAAGAGCAAATCAAACCCAAAATTAGTAGAAGAAAACAAGTAATAATAATTCAGAGCAAAAATAAATAAATTTGAAGTGAAGAAAGCAATACAAAAGATCAATGAAAAAAAAACGTTGGTTTTTGAAAAGACAAAATTGACAAACATTTAGCTAGGTTAAGAAAAGAAGAGAGAAGACTCTAGTAAATAAAATCAGAGATTAGAAAGAGGACCTTGTAATTGATACTCTGCAGAAGTTCAAAGGATCATTAGTGGCTACTATGAGCAACTATATGCCAATAAATTGGAAAATTGAAAAGAAATAGATACATTCCCAGAAACATAAAACTTACTAGGACTGAACCATGAAAAACTAGAAAATCTGAACAGACCAGTAACAAGTAATGATATTGAAGCCATAATAAGAAAGCTCCCAGTAAAGAAAAGCTTGGAACGCAATGGCTTCACTGTTGAAATCTAACAAACATTTAAAGAACTAATATGAATACTATTCAAGCTATTCCAAAAATTAGAATAGGAGAAAATGCTTCCAAACTCATTTCACAAATCCAGTACTATCCTGATAATAAAACCAGACAAATACACGTCAAAAAAAAAAAAACTCACAAAAACTACAGACCAATAAATATTGATGCAAAAATTCTCAACAAAACACTAGCAAACTGAATTCAACAACACATTAAAAAGATAATTCATGGACTGGCGCACAAGATGGCCAAATACAAACAACTCTAGCCTCCAGCTCCCAGCGTGAGTGACACAGAAGATGGGTGATTTCTGCATTTTCAACTGAGGTACTGGGTTCATCTCACTGAGGAGTGCCGGATAATCGGTGCTGGTAAGCTGCTGCAGCCCGACCAGTGAGAGCTGAAGCAGGGTGAGGCATTGCCTCACCTGGGATGCGCAAGGGGGAAGGGAATCCCTTTTCCTAGCCAACAGAAACTGAGACCCACAACACCTGGAAAATCGGGTAACTCCCACCCTAATACTGCACTTTACCAAGGGTCTTAGCAAATGGCACACCAGTAGATTATATCCCACACCTGGCCCGGAGGGTCCCATGTGCACGGAGCCTCCATCATTGCTAGCACAGCAGTCTGAGATCTAACTGCAAGGTGGCAGCGAGGCTGGGGGAGGGGCGCCTGCCATTACTGAGGCTTAAGTGGGTAAACAAAGCCACCGGGAAGCTCGAATTGGGTGAAGGCCACCGCAGCTCAAGGAGGCCAGCCTACCTCTGTAGACTACTGCTCTGGGAACAGGGCATAGCTAAACAAAAAGCAGTAGAAGGCTTGGCAGAGGTAAATGCCCCTGTCTGATAGCTTTGAAGAGAGCAGTGGTTCTCCTAGCACAGAGGTTGAGATCTGAGAATGAACAGATAGCATGCTCAAGTGGGTCCCTGACCCCTGAGTAGCCTAACTGGGAGACATCCCCCACTAGGTGCAGACCAACACCTCACCTCACACGGCAGGGTACACTCCTGAGACGAAGCTTCCAGAGCAAGAATCAGACAGCAACACTCGCTGTGCAGCAATATTCTATCTTCTGCATCCTCCGCTGCAGATACTCTGCCAAACAGGGTCTGGAGTGGACCTCAAGCAAGCTCCAACAGACCTACAGCTGAAGGTCCTGACTATTAGGAGGAAAACTAACAAACAGAAAGGACACCCACACCAAAACCCCATCAGTACATCACCATCATCAAAGACGAAAGGCAGATACAACCACAAAGATAGGGAAAAAGCAGTGCAGAAAAGCTGGAAATTCAAAAAATCAGAGAACATCACCCCCTCCAAAGGAATACAGCTCATTACCAGCAATGGAACAAAGCTGGACAGAGAATGACTTTAATGAGTTGAGAGAAGAAGGCTTCAGTTGATCAAACTTCTCAGAGCTAAAGGAGGAACTACATAACCAGCACAAAGAAACTAAAAACATTGAAAAAAGAATGGAAGAATGAATAACTAGAATAATCAATGCACAGAAGACCTTAAAAGAACTGATAAGAGATGAAAACCATAACACGAGAAATATGTGACAAATGCACAAGCTTCAGTAACCGACTCGATCAACTAGAAGAAAGAGTATCACCGATTGAAGATCAAATGAATGAAATGAAGCAAGAAGAGAAGTATGGAGAAAAAAGAGTAAAAAGAAATAAACAAAGCCTCCAAGAAGTATGGGATTATGTGAAAAGACCAAAACTACATCTTATTGGTGTGCCTGAAAGTGACGGGGAAAATGGAACCAAGTTGGAAAACACTCTGCAGGATATCATCCAGGAGAACTTCCCCAACCTAGTGAGGCAGGCCAACATCCAAATTCAGGAAATACAGAGAGTGAAACAAAGATATTCCCTGAGAAGAGCAACTCCAAGACACATAATTGTCAGATTCACCAAAGTTGAAATGAAGGAAAAAATCTTAAGGGCAGCCAGAGAGAAAGGTTGGGTTACCCACAAAGGGAAGCCCATCAGACTAACAGCAGATCTCTCAGCAGAAACTCTACAAGCCAGAAGAGAGTGGGGGCCAATATTTAACATTCTTAAAGAAAAGAATTTTAAACCCAGAATTTCATATCCAGCCAAACTAAGTTTCATAAGTTAAGGAGATATAAAATCCTTTACAGACAAGTAAATGCTTACAGATTTTGTCACCACCAGTCTTGCCCTACAAGAGACCCTGAAGGAAGCACTAAACACGCAAAGGAACAACAGGTACCAGCCATTGCAAAAATATGTCAAAATGTAAAGTCCATCGATGCTAGGAAGAAACTGCATCAACTAGTGAGTGAAATAATCAGCTAATATCATAATGACAGGATCAAGTTCACACATAACAATATTAACCTTAAATGTAAATGGACTGCATGGCCCAATTAAAAGGCACAGACTGCAAACTGGATAAAGAGTCAAGACCCAGCAGTTTGCTGTATTCAGGAGACCCATCCCACATGCAAAGACACATATAGGCTCAAAATAAAGGGATGGAGGAAGATCTACCAAGCAAATGGAAAAAAAAAAAAAAAAAAAAGCAGAGGTTGGAATCCTAGTCTCTGATAAAACAGACTTTAAACCAACAAAGATCAAAAGAGACAAAGAAGGCCATTACGTAGTGGTAAAGGGATCAATTCATCAGGAAGAGCTAACTATCCTAAATATATATGCACCCAATACAGGAGCACCCAGATTCATAAACCAAGTCCTTAGAGACTTACAAAGAGACTTAGACTCTCATTCAATAATAATGGGAGACTTCACCAGCCCACTGTCAACATTAGACAGATGAATGAGACAGAAAGTTAACAAGGATATCCAGGAATTGAACTCAACTCTGAACCAAGTGGACCTAATAGACATCTACAGAAGTCTCCACCCAAAATCAACAGAATATACATTTTTCTCAGCACCACATTGCACTTGTTTCAAAATAGACCACATAGCTGGGAGTAAAGCACTCCTCAGCAAATGTACAAGAACAAAAATTATAGCAAACTGTCTCTGAGACCACAGTGCAATTAAACTAGAACTCAGAACTAAGAAACTCAATCAAAACCACTCAACTACATGGAAACTGAACAACCTGCTCCTGAATGATTACCAGGTACATAATGAAATAAAGGCTGAAATAAAGATGTTCTTTGAAACCAATGAGAACAAAGATACAACATACCAGAATCTCTGGGACACATTTAAAGCAGCGTGTAGAGGGAAATTGATAGCACTAAATGCTCACAAAAGAAAGCAAGAAAAATCTAAAACTGACACCCTAACATCACAATTAAAAGAACTAGAGAAGTAAGAGCAAACACATTCAAAAGCTAGCAGAAGGCAAGAAATAACTAAGATCAGAGAAGAACTGAAAGAGATAGAGACACAAAAAACCCTCCAAAAAATCAATGAATCCAGGAGCGGGTTTTTGAAAAGATCAACAAAATTGATAGACCACTAGCAAGACTAATAAAGAAAAGAGAGAAGAATCAAATAGATACAATAAAAAATGATAAAGGGGATATCACCATCAACCCCACAGAAATACAAACTACCATCAGAGAATACTATAAACACCTCTACGCAAATCAACTAGAAAACCTAGAAGAAATGGATAATTTCCTGGACATTTACACTCTCCCAAGACTAAACCAGGAAGAAGTTGAATCCCTGAATAGACCAATAGTAGGCTCTGAAATTGAGGCAATAATTAATAGCCTACCAACCAGAAAAAGTCCAGGACCAGATGGATTCACAGTCAAATTCTACCAGAGGTACAAGGAGGAGCTGGTACCATTCCTTCTGAAACTATTCCAATCAATAGAAAAAGAGGGAATCCTCCCTAACTCATTTTATGAGGCCAACATTATCCTGATACCAAAGCCTGACAGAGATACAACAAAAAAAGAGAATTTTAGACAAGTATCCCTGATGAACATTGACGCAAAAATCCTCAATAAATTTGAGAATAAATTCAGCAAACCGAATCCAGCAGCACATCAAAAAGCTTATCCACCATGATCAAGTGGGCTTCATCCCTGGGATGCAAGGCTGGTTCAACCTACGCAAATCAATCAACGTAATCCAGCATATAAACAGAACCAAAGACAAAAACCACATGATTATCTCAATATATGCAGAAAAGACCTTTGACAAAATTCAACAGCCCTTCATGCTAAAAACTCTCAATAAATTCGGTATTGATGTAACGTATCTCAAAATAATAAGAGCTATTTATGACAAACTCACAGCCAATATCATACTGAATGGGCAAAAACTGGAAGCATTCCCTTTGAAAACTGGCACAAGACAGGGATGCCCTCTCTCACCACTCCTATTCAACATAGTGTTGGAAGTTCTGGCTAGGGCAATCAGGCAACAGAAAGAAATCAAGGGTATTCAGTTAGGAAAAGAAGAAGTCAAATTGTCCCTGTTTGCAGATGACATGATTGTATATTTAGAAAACCCCATCATCTCATCCCCAAATCTCCTTAAGCTGATAAGCAACTTCAGCAAAGTGTCAGTGTACAAAAATAATGTGCAAAAATCACAAGCATTCAGACAAACAGAGAGCCAAATCATGAATGAACTCTATTCACAATAGCTTCAAAGAGAATAAAATATCTAGGAATCCAATTTACAAGGGGTGCAAAAGGACCTCTTCAAGGAGAACTACAAACCACTGCTCAGCGAATAAAAGAGGACACAAACAAATGGAAGAACATACCATGCTCATGGATAGGTAGAATCAATATCATGAAAATGGCCATACTGCCCAAGGTAATTTATAGATTCAATGCCATCCCCATCAAGCTACCACTGACTTTCTTCACAGAATTGGAAAAAACTGCTTTAAAGTTCATATGGAATAGTGTTGCAATAAACATATGTGTGCATGTGTCTTTATAGCAGGATGATTTATAATCCTTTGGGTATAAACCCAGTAATGGGATGGCTGGGTCATAGTGTATTTCTAGTTCTGGATCCCTGAGGAATTGCCATACTGTTTTCCACAATGGTTGAACCAGTTTACAATCCCACCAACAGTGTAAAAGTGTTCCTATTCACAATAGAAAAGACTCAGAATCAACCCAAATGTCCATCAATGACAGACTGGATTAAGAAAATGTGGCACATATACACTATGGAATACCATGAAGCCATAAAAATGGATGAGTTTGTGTCCTTTGTAGGGACATGGATGCAGCTGGAAACTATCATTCTCAGCAAACTTTCACAAGAACAGTAAACGAAACACTACATGTTCTCACTCATAGGTGGGAACTGAATAATGAGATCACCTGGACTCAGGAAGGGGAACATCACACACTGGGGCCTATTATGGGGAGGGGGATGGGGGAAGGGATGGCATTGGGAGTTATGCCTGATGTAAATGACGAGTTGATGGGTGCAGCACACCAACATGGCACAAGTATACATATGTAACAAACCTGCATGTTGTGCACATGTACCCTAGAACTTAAAGTATAATAAAAAAAATTAACTTTCATAGTACAACATTTAAAAAGCTGAGAATATGTAATTCCAAAAGTTTAATACTCCTTATTAGTCAAGTAATTATAAATAAATATGAATTATATGAAAAAATATATAATTCATCATTACCAAGTAAGATTTATAACAGGGATGCAAGGATGGTTTGTGATGGTTAATACACAAATCAATTAACATTATACATTATATCAACAGAATGAAGGGCAAAGCCATATGATAATTTCAATTGATAGTAACAATTTATTTGATAAAATTCAACATCCTTTCATAATAAAAGTCCTCAAAAAAAAAAAACACCTAAATATAGATGGAACATATCACAACATAATAAAAGACTTATATGACAGACACATAATTAATATCATACTGAATGGAAAAAACTGAAAGCCTTTCCTATAAGATCAGAAACAACAAGGATGCCCACTTCCACCACTGTTATTTAACATAGTACTGGAAGTCCTAGCTAGGGCTATCAGAGAAGAGAAAGAAATAAAGGTTATCCAGATTGGAAAGGAAGATGTCAAATTATCCTTCTTTGTACGTGATATGATCTTATATTTGGTGAAACCTAAAGGATTTACCAAAAAACAGTAACAACAACAACAAAAAAAAACAAACCTGTTAAAACATTTAAAACTTCAGTAAAGTTGCAGGATAAAAAGTCAACATACAAAACTCAGGTGCATTTTTATATGCCAAAAGTCAACCATCTGAAAGAGAATTAAGAAAATAATTCTATTTAGAATAGCTATAAAATATTTAAATTCCTGGAAATTAACCAAAGAAGTGAAAGTTCTCCACAATGAAAACTGTAAAATCTTGATATAAGAAATTGAAGAAGACACATAAAAATAGAAAAGTAGTCCATGTTCATGAATTAGAAAAATCAATACTGTTAAAATGTCCATACAACATAAAACAATCTACAGATTTAATACAATCCCTATCAAAATACAAGTTACATTCTTCACAAAAAATAGAAAACTCTAAAATTTATGTGGAATGACAAAAGACCCAAAATAGCTAAAGCTATCCCATGCAAAAACAACAAAAATGGAAGAATTACATTTGCTGACTCCAAATTATACTACAGAGCTATAGTAACCAAAACAGCATGGTACCAGCATAAAAACAGGCACATAGATCAGCAGAACAGAATAGATAACCCAGAGATAAATCCATACGTCTACAGTGAACTTATTTTTGACAAAGGTTCCAAGAACACATATTGGGGATAGGACAATTTCTTAAATAAACAATGTTGGGAATACTGGATATCCATATGCAGAAGAATGAAACTAGACTCCTATCTCTCACCATATAGAAAGTCAAATCAAAATATATTAAAGACTTAAATATAAGGCCTCAAGTTATGAAACTTCTCAAAGAAAATATTGGTGAAACTCTCTAGGACATTGGAGTGGGCAAAGATTTCTTGAGTAATTCCCCACAAGCAAAGGTAACCAAAGCAAAAATGGACAAACGAAATAACATCAAATTAAAAAGCTTCAGCACAGCAAAAGAAACAACAAAATAGAGAGAACCCACAAAATGGGAAAAAAATGTTTGCAAACTATGCATCTGACAAGGGATGAATAAGCAGAATTTATAAGGGACTCAAACAACTCAATAGGAAAAAATCTAATAGTTTGATTTTAAATGAGCAAAAATTCTGAATAGACATTTCTCAACAGAAGATGTACAAATGGCAAACAGGTATAGGAAAAGGTGCTCAACATCACTGATCATCAAAGAAATGCAAATCAAAACTATGATGAGGTACCATCTCACTCCAGTTAAAATGGCTAAAAAGTCAGGCAATAACAAACGCTGGTGAGGATGCAGAAAAAAAGGGAACACCTGTACACTGTTTTGGGGAATGTAAATTAGTACAACTACTATGAAGAAGAGTTTAGAGGTTCCTCAAAAACAAAAAATAGAGCTACCATATGATGCAGCAATCCCAGTGCTAGGCATATACCTCAAAGAAAGGAAATCAGTACATCAAAGAGATAACTGCACTCCCATGTTTACTGCAGCACTATTCACAATAGCCAAGATTTGAAAACAACCTACATCTGCATCATCAACAGATGAATGAATTTTTTAAAATGTGCTACATATACGCAATGGAGTACTATTCAACCACAGAAAAAGAATGAGATCTTATCATTTGCAACAATGTGGATGGAACTGGAGGTCATTATTTTAAGTGAAATAAGCCAGGCACATAAAGACAATCATCTCATGTTCTCACATATTTGTGGGAGCTAAATAGTAAAACAATTGAACTCCTGGAAATAACGAGTAGAAGGATTGCAACCAGAAGCTGGGAAACGTAACAGGTAAGAGGAGTGGGAGCCGTGGGAAGGATTAATGGGTACAAAAAAGTAGTGAGAAAGAATGAGACCTAGTATTTGCTAGCACAACAGGGTGACTATAGTCAAAAATAATTTAATTACACATTTTAGAATAAATAACACAATTGGATTGCTTATAACCCAAAGGATAAATGCTTGAGGTGATGAATATCCCATTTTACATAATGTGATTATTAAGCATTGCATGCCTCTATCAAAATGTCTCATGTAACTCATAAATATATACACCTACTATGTACCCACAAAAACTAAAACTAAAAATAAAAATTTAACAATTATTATCCCTATTTCCTTCTATACTCATCCACCTAGAATTGCACTGGTATGGCGCAATGGTACTGGTATGGTATAGAATTGCACTTGTATGGCACGTACACGAATTCAGTTCTTGTATACAGTTTCTGTACTACTATTATATGCTTAAAAGTTATTGCATGCTTACAATATGCTGGGCACTCTTTAAAGAAAATTACTTGTGTATTATCTAATGTAATTATTATAACCACCCTATTTGGGCATTCCTTTTATTACCCTCATTTTACAGAATAGGAAACTGAAAACAGCAAGGTTAAATAATTTGCTCTGGGCTTACTGTTAGTGTATATCAGAGCTGCAATTCAAACAGAGGCAGCATGACTAGGCATGAGTGTGCCTAACCACTCTGTTCTCCCACTTTCTACCTAGTGCAGATCAGAATCACAGTGATCTGCACATGCAGTACCACTCCTTCTGCTTTCATTTAAGAGAAACAGCAAAACGGATTGAATCAAAGTAATCATTTGTTTAGGGGCACATCTGTATTCCTGATGGAGCAACAGTTAACCCTGCATTAACATCATGGTAAAAACATCAATTGTTGTTGATTTCTCTTATGACCAAAAAAAAAGAGACATTTCTAACTATCTCCTGTACTCGTTGTTATGTTTCCCACATTTAAAAAAGTCTTGAATTTCTAGTAGGAAAGTTAATATCCAAGGACTCTAACCTGCAGTCTACAGACAAAAACATAACAAGGGCCACCAAATAATATGGACATATTAAATTTGAATTAAGAATAGCATAATGGCACATTTTTGGCTTTCATAACCAAGCTAAATCAAAATATGATTAAAATCAAAATAATACAATAGAACATGACAATTTCTGGCAATGTAAGCCATCAAAAGGAATAGTGAGTAAAGCTAATTATTTGCACATAAAGCAGTGCATTAACTGACAACTCAAGTGTCTATCAAAGCTGTTCAGGCACAGCTGGGTGCTGTAAGCCATCTGCACTGAATAAGCCTTCCAATTAACATATTTCTAGCCATTGGGAAATCACAGGTCTTTCTCAGTACTGGGCACTGGTTCCAGTGGGCTGCTCACTGCTTACCCCACAGTTTTCTTTCAGACTCTTCCTGAGGTTAATAAAAGGCAGCTACTTTTCATTAAAACCTGCTTCTAGGCCACGCGCAGTGGCTCACACCCATAATTCCAACACTTTGGGAGGCCAAGGCGGGTAGATCACCTGAGGTCAGGAGTTTGAGACCAGCCTAGCCAATATGGTGAAACCCCATCTGTACAAAAATACAAAAATTAGCCATGTGTAGTGGCTCAGACCTGTAATCCCAGCTACTTGGGAGGCTGAATCAGGAGAATTGCTTGAACCTGGGAGATGGAGGTTGCAGTGAGCCAAGGTCATGCCATTGCACTCCAGCATGGGTGACTGAGTGAGACTCTGTCAAACAAACAAACAAAAAACCTGCTTCTATTATCTAATATCTAATACATTCTTCATTTCCCCCTAATACCTCAAATGCTTCACATATGGGGGAGAAAGGACCCATGGCAACTGATAAAATAGTCCTGAACATGAGATGTCTATCTGAAGAAGCACAGAAGTAGAAAGAAAGTAGAGAGCGGTCTAGATAAACTTTGAAAGCAATCTGAGACTGGACATGGAAAAAGCATTTACTGGACACAGGCCCACTAAGTGCCAGATGCTATTGCCTTTGGTTAGAAGTAACCATCATTCTCAGCAAACTAACACATGAACAGAAAACCAAACACCGCGTGTTCTCACTCATAAGTGGGAGTTGAACAATGAGAACACATGAATACAGAAAGGGGAACGTCACACACCAGAGTCTGTCAGTGGGAGAGGGGTTAGGGGAGGGATAGCATTAGGAGAAATACCTTATGTAGATGATGGGTTAATGGGTGCAGCAAACCACCATGGCATATGTATACCTGTGTAACAAACCTGCATGTTCTGCACATGTACTGCAGAACTTAAAGTATAATAATAATAATAAGGTAGGCAACTGGAAATCAACTAATCACACCCATTTATTCAATCTGCCACTAGGTTCAGTGCAGAAGCTAAACTGATTTGTCCATTCTATTCTACTGCGTAGGCTCTGGAGTAGAGCTGCCTGGACTTGAATTCCAGTTCTGCTTGCTAGTTATCAGACATTTCACTTAGAACTATTTGTGTAATCACTCAGCCTATTTCTTACCTATAAATTAAGGATAATAAAACAACCTACTTCATAGATTATTATAAAGGTTAATTGAGATTCAAAATGTATGTTATGCATCAGTATGTGGTAATCATACAATAATTGTTAGCTTAGCTGTTAGATGACAAAAAACCTCCATCTTTTGTCTTAGGTGATCAATGTGAAAAGGTCTTAATCTTCAATATGCATAGTAATTTAAAGCAGTTTTTTTATACTGTTTTTGAAGCCCAAATAGGTCTAGAAATTACGAAATGAATTCTGCATCCTTGCATTACCTTTTACTGCATCTAGTCACTATATAAAGATCAAGGGAACTTCAGTTGCCTAAATGAGCTACTCTTTTCTAAAAATATAAAGAAAGGAAAACAAAGCAACTAGAGGCCACATTTTGCACTTATTTACAAGAGTAGACAAAACACTAAGTTTATGGTGATTAATAAATGCCTTGACTAATTCTGAGAAAAATATAGAGACAATTAAAATAAGTCCTGGGGAGCGCAACCCTTGCTCTCATATGCCTGATTACTACCCTTCTCTCTATAGTACTAGGCATTAGTAGATAAACCAAAGATATTTTATCATTGCACTGGATGTATAGTTCCATTCAGTCTGTATTTTTATTACAGGTAAAGATGGAATAATTACCATCCATTGATACAACCATAGACCAGAACAAACTAAAAAGAAGAAGAAAGATAAACGATTGTACAGTTGCTCTCTGGTGTCAACAATAGTCATTGGAGAACATACTATTTTGTGGCCTGGTATTTAACTGCTACATGGACAAGAACGAAATAAAGTCTATTTATTTCTATTTCTCATTTTTGGGTCATATAATAGCATGATCTAGGATTAATAGGGACCTTAGATTAATCTATGGCTCTGTGAGAATTCACCAAAATCAATCTGCTGACTCACAAAAAACAAAGCACCAAGAATATATATTTACAAACCAGAGTGAAAACTGCCTTGCTGTTTAGAAAAAGTTATGGACCATTGATATATATAAGAATGACAGTAAAATAAAATAAAAACTAGTCCCACAATAATCTGGAAAAGAAAAGATGGAAAGAGAGAAGAGGACACCACTGTGTGACAAGACAGAAACAGGGACTCATCATAATTCCTCTTAGGATAAGACCTTATGTATTCAGAAGAAATGCCTTGCTAAGTCATTGGATACTGAGAGTAAGAATCCAGCAGAATCTCAACTAACCAAAAATAATTTATTAATTTGCAAAGGGAAGTGAGTGAAACCACAGGATATGAGAGAGGCAGAGAGACTCCCACTGTGATTCACCTTTCCACTATGGATTTATACAACCCAAGCCATAGAAGAGCACCTTGTTTCTCCAAAGCCTTAGAGCTACCTTAGGGGAGAGGTAGAAATACAGTGAGAGTGAAACATAATGGGAAAAGATACAGGCATTTTCACAGGCTGGGGATGAAGAAGAGAATGACATTTTCTATCCAGGCTCATACAAAGTAAGTCATTGTATGGGAACCCCACCTCAGCCAGAATTGAGAGGCAAGTATGGAGCATGCTGGATTGGGCTGGAATTGGGTCCTCTCTCATCACAGGACGGAAGTGGGAAGAGAGCTGCTGGAGCCATAGTTTCTCCTGGGTGGTGAGATTTGCAGCCAGGTTTAGCTTTGCAACCTGGGACCAGTTTACATGTGTCATTGTTGAATGGCCCAGCCTGCTACTTTGGAAAGTCAGGGGAGTGAGCTGAACTGGCTCTGAAGAGCAATAGGGTGGCAGATATCACTCTTGCTCACCTGGATTGGGACTTTGGGCCACACCTTCCTTCCCTTGCAAATAATTTGGCTCAGTGGTGCTTCCTTTGTTCCATGCCTACAATCATTCAACACACCTGCTCACCTGGATTAGAAGCCTGAGCTACCCCTTCCTTTTCACATAGAGAACTTAGTGCAATGATGCACTCTCCACTTCATATCCAGAAATATTTTTAGGGATTTGGAGCACCCATGCATCTAGATTAGGAGGATAGGCTGCCCCTCCCTTCTGTGCAGAGAATTGTGGAAATAGAAGTTTCTCCACTCCATGCTCAGACACATCACTGGGTACTTGGTGCCTTACTGCTAAAACTTCCCCTGGAGGTGATGCTTGCACTTTCCATTAGGGAATCTGTGGGCAGGCCTATTCCACCTGGACCTCCCAGCTTGTTTCCCAAATCCTGAAATGAGTAGACAGCTGATAGTGCATTCTGAATATCACTCCATTGGTTAAGGCAACAGATAGCTGCTCCTGGTAAATAAAGATCAAGCATATACCCATCTGAGTCTGATGAAACAGACTTATCTGTAAACATCACCTACTTGCCTGAGGATTGATCTGCAAAAGCCCATAGAAAATGTGCTGACACATGTGAACAGCACTGGGGAAATGATATAAGCTTCCTGAGATTTCAAATGTTTACCCCTTCTCACAAGAGCCAGTAAGCCTGCTTACATTCCCAGTGCATCACTATTACAACTAGTATTTGAGAAAGATAAAATACAGAAGGTACATATAACCAAGGAATTTATAAAAAATCTTTGCCACTGAAAACAGCTAGAACTAGAGTCAAAGGACCCTGTACAACATACACTTTTCCCTCCCCAAGGAGGGAAAGGAAATTCCATCTAAACAACAGTCATTTAAAAAGAAAGAAAGAAAGAAAGAAAGAAAGAAAGAAAGAAAGAAAGAAA
>NC_045438.1:86280751-86304305 GCF_002776525.5 Piliocolobus tephrosceles
AAAGAAAGAAAGAAAGAAAGAAAGAAAGAAAGAAAGAAAGAAAGAAAAGAAGAAGAAGAAGAAGAAGAAGAAGAAGAAGAAGAAGAAGAAGAAAGGAGAAGGAGAAGGAGAAGAAAAGATAGCATACACAGATGAGAAGAAATCACAGAAACAATTCTGGAAAAACAGAGTATTACAACACACCCGAAGGATCATACTAACTCTCTAGAAATGGATCTTAACCAAAATGAAATCTTTGAACTATCAGATAAAGAATTCAAAATATTAATTTTAAAGAAGTTCAGTGATATCCAAGAGAAAGGTGAAAATACCATAAATATATCAGAAAAACTATTGGAAAATGAACAAAGAGATGGCTATTATTTGAAAACAGCAAAACTAAACAGAACTTCTGAAAAAAAATTAATTAATTACAAAATACATTTGAGAACTTTCACAATATGCTAGAGTAAGCAGAAGACAGAATTTGAGACCTGAAAGACAGGTCCTTCAAATTATCTGAGTCAGAAAAAAAAGAAAAAACAATTTTTAGAAATAAACAAAGCCTTTGAGAAATGCAGTATTATATAACGCATCCAAGCCTACGAGTTGTACGTATTCCAGACAGAGAAAAAGAAAAAGGAAGAAGTATGGAAAACCTATTTGAGAGAATAATTCAGAAAAACTTCCCTAGTCTTGCTAGAGATTTGGACATTTAAATACAAGAAGCTCAGAGAACTCCTGAAAGACACATTGCAAGAAACCTCACCATGGCATATAATTATCAGACTATTCAAAGTCAACATGAAGGAAAAATTCTAAAAGCAGAGAGAGAAGCATCTAATAACCCAAAAAGGAAATGTTATCAGACTAATAGCAGACTTCTTAGAAAAAAAACTTATAAGTCGGAAGAGACTGAGGTCCTGTTTTTAGTTTTCTTAAATTAAAAAAAAAAAAATGCCAGCCAAGAATGTTGTATCCTGCTAAATTAAGCTTCATAAATGAAGAGAAAATTGTGTCTTTCACAGACAAGGAAATAAAAGGGAATGTGTCACCATTAGACTAGTTCTACAAAAACCGCTCAATGGAGATCTAAACATGAAATCAAAAGGGCAATATTCATCATCATAAAAATACATGAAAATATGAAACTTACAAGTCTTATAAACCAATTACATAATCAAGACTGTAATGCAGCTAGGTCATAATTAGCATTATGACAAGAAATAAACCAACATATCAATACTAACCTTGAACATAAATGAACTAACTGCCCCACTTAAAAGATATAGACTGAAGGAATGGATTATAAAACAAAATCCAATAATGTGATTTATACAAGAAACCCACCCAAGTAGTAAAAACATATACAGACTCAAAGTTAAAAGGTGGAAAAAGATTTTTCCACTCAAATGAAAACCAAAATCAAGTGGGAATAGTTATACTTACATCAGATGAAACATACTTTAAGTCAACCACGTTTAAAATTTCTAAATATACTTGTACCCAATACTGGAGCACTCAGATTCATAAAACAAATATGATTTGACCTAAGAAAAAAGTTAGACAACAAAACAATACACCACACTGACAGCATGAGACAGATCATCAAAGCAGGAAATCAACAAAAAATTTCTGAATTTAAATTGAACTCTAAACCAAATGGCCCCAACAGACATTAACAGAACATTTATTCAACAATGGCAGAGCATACATTCTCTTCTTTTCTACACATAGGACATTCTCAAAAAAAGACCATATGCTAGGCCACAAAGCAAGTCTCAATAAATTTTTTAAAAATCAAACTCATATCAAGTGTCTTCTCAGACCACAGTGGAATACAACTAGACATCAATACCAAGAGGAACCCTTAAACCTATACAAATAAATGGAAATTAAACAACCTGCTCCTGAATGATCATTGGGTCAATAATGAAATTAAAGCTTAAATTTAAAAAAATTTGGAAACAAATGAAAATGGAGACACTAAATACAAAAACTTCTGGGATACAACAAAAGCAATGGTAAAGGAAAGTTTACAGCATTAAAAGTGTACATCAAAAATATACAAAGATTATAAATTAACAACCTTATGTTGCTCCTCAAGGAACAAGAAAAACAACAAACCACACCCAAGGCCACCAGAAGAAAAGAAATAGCAAGGATCAGAACACAAATAAAAGAAATTGATACCAAAGAAACAATAAAAGGATCAATGAAGTAAAAAGTTGGTTTCTGTAAAGATTAAAAAAATTGATAGACCACTAGCTAGATTAAACAACAAAAAGAGAAAAGATTCAAAGAAGCATGATAAGAAATAATAAGTGTGACATTACAACTGATATCACAGAAATACAAAAGATCACCAGAAAGTCCTATGAGGATCTCCAGGCACTTAAATTAGAAAACCCACAGAAAATAAATTCTTGTAAATATACACCTCCCAAGACCAAAAAAGAAAGAAATAGAAATCTTGAACAGATCAATGGTGACTAGTAAGATTGAATCAGTAATAAAAATAAGTCTGTCTCCAAAGAAAGTTCAAATCCAGACAGATTGACAGTGAAATTCTACCAGATGTACAAGGAAGTACTGATACCAATCCTATTGAAACTGTTCCAAAAATAAAGGAATCTAATTCTTCCTAACTTGTTCTATGAAGCCAGCGTCACCCTGATACCAAAGACCAGCAATGAAACAATAAAAAAGAATACTACAGGCCAATATCACTGAGGAATATAAATGCAAGAATCCTCAACAAAATACTAGCAAAAAAAATCAACAGCATATCAAAAAGATATACCACAATCAAGTGGGTTTTATCCAAGGAATGCAGGGATGGCTCAACATATGCAAATTGATAAATGTAACTCACCTCATAATTTAAAAAAATGATCATTTCAAGAGATGGAGAAAAGTCTTTTGATAAACTTCATTATTCCTTTATGATTAAAACATGCAACAAATTAGACATAGAAGGAACATTTTTAAAAATAATAATAGCTATATATGACAAACTCATAGCCAATATCATACTAAACAGGGAAAAGTAGAAAGCATTACCATAGGAATTGAAACAAAACAAGAATGCTCACTCTCACCACTTCTATTCAACATAGTATTAAAAGTGCTAGCTAAAGCAATCAGGCAATAGAAAGAAAAAAAGGCATTCAAATTGGAAAAGAGAAAGTTAAATTCTCTCTACTCATAGATGATATAATCATATACCTAGAAAACTCTACTGATTTTTCCAAAACACTCCTAGATTTGATAAATAATTTTGGTGAAATTTCAAGAAACAAAATCAACATGAGAAAATCAGAAGTAGTATTTTCATACAACAATAAAAATCAAAATGAGAACCAAATCAACAACTCAGTCTCACTTCTAATGGTTACAAAAAAATCCAGGAATACATGTAACCAAGGTGGTGAAAGATCTCCACGAGAAGTACCACAAAATACTGATGAAAGAAATCATAGATGATACAAACACATGGAAAAAACAGTCCCATGCAATAGATCAAAAGAACCAATATTTTTAAAATAAGGGTACTAAACAAACCAATCTATAAATTCAATGCAATTATCAAATTACCAATGGGATTTTTTCACAGAATTAGAAAAAACAGTGATAGAATTTATAAAACCAAGTATGTATGTGAATAACCAAAGCAATTCTAAGCAAAAAGAACAAAACTGGAGCCATCACTTAGCTGAATTCAAATTATACTACAAGGCTGTAATAGCCAAAGCAGCTTGGCATTGGTATAAAAATGTACAAAAAACCAATGGGACAGAATAAATGACCCAGAAACAAAGCCATGTACTTACAACCAATTTATCTGTGACAAAATTGACAAAAATATAAACTGGAAAAACGATAACCTATTCAATAAATGGTTCCGGGAAAATTGGATTGTCATATGCAAAAGAATGAAACTAGACCTCTATCTCTCACCATATGCAAAAACTAATGCAAGATGAATTAGAGATTCAAATGTAAGACCTCAAAACTATAAAATCCTAGAAGAAAACCTTGAAAAAATGTTTCTGGATTTTGGCCAAGGCAAAAAAAAAAAAAAAAAATCATATTTAACCATTCAAAAGGAAATGAAACAAACAAACAAAAAAAATCCCAAATGGGATGTAGTTAAACTAAACAGCTTCTGAACAGTAAAAGAAATAATCAACAGAGTAAAGACAACCTACGGAATGGGAAAAATATCTGCAAACAATACATCTGACAAAAAGCTAATATGTAGACTCTACAAGGAACTCAATAAGAAAAAACAAATAACCTCATTAAAAAGTGGGTAAAATACATGAACAAACATTTTTCAAAAGAAGACAAAAGCAGCCAAAAAACGTATGAAAAGAATGCTCAACACCATGAATTATCATAGAAATGCAAAATAAAACCACAGTGAGATACTATCTTATACCAGTCATAATTACTATTATTAAAATGTCTAAAAATAACAGTTGTTGGTGAGAATGTGGAAAAAGGGAACACATATACACTGTTGGTGGGAATGTAAATTAGTACAACCTCTATGAAAAACTGTATAAAGATATCTCAAGGGACTAAAAATAAAACTACTATTTAATCCAGCAATCCTGCCATTATGTGTCTACCCAAAGGAAATTATTGTATAAAAAAGACACCTGCACTCAGATGTTTATCAGAACACTATTCACAATAGCAAAGTCGTGGAATCAACCTAAGTGTTCATCAACAGGTGACTGAATCAAAAATGTGGTATATATATGTATTTATATATGTGTGTTTGTGTGTGTACACACACACACAGAAAAGTACTCAGCCATAAAAAATCAGAAAGAAATTAATGCTTTTGCAGCAACATGGATGGAACTAGAGGCTATTCTAAGTGAAATGACTCAGGAACAGAAAGTCAAAAGCCACATGTTCTCACTTATTAGTGGAAGCTAAATAACTGCTACCCATGGACATACAGAGTGGAATAATAGGCATTAGAGTAAAATACAACAGGTGAAAATGTGGAAAGTGGTGTAGAACAAAATATTACATATTCAGTACAATGTACACTATTCAAGTGATGAATACACTAAAGTCCAGACTTTACCATTATGTAATATATACATGGTACACAACTGCACATGAACTCATATATTTTTAAGAAAATAAGTAACTATATTCTCACAATATAGTGTGTTATAGCAGTGTCTAATACTATAATTTTAAGAAAAGAAAAAACTATATCTCACAATTTAGTGTGTTATAGCAGTGTCTAATACTATAATTTGTATAGCTTAAATGCATGTTTAAAAATTTTAAATGGAGATAACTTGATGAAAATGGTGGATACGAGACAGGACTAAAGTGCAGTTCCCAGTTGGATGGACGGACAGTGTGTGGAGACTTACTTTGTGAACTTTTGCTCCAAGACCCACCACAGGAACATACCAGAAAAAAAGAAAAAGAAAAAAGAATTCACAGACCTTTTGAAAGAAGTAGGCTGTTGCTGCAAACTCCACAAGAAAACTGAAAAACTGTGATTCCAAAAGTGTGAGAGGGGAGAAAAGTCTACCTCTGAACACACAACTCTACTGGGGAACCTGAAAATCCAAATCACAGGAGAAGGACTTAACTTTATTTAGAGCTGAAATGAATATAAGGAGCTTAGTAAATTATAAAACTAAAAAAAAGCAACAGGAAGACCCCTGTAGGCACTCACAGTAACCAGCTCAAGCCCAGGGAAGCCATCTCTGGCTGTATCTCACAGAGGTCCTTGGGGAAGGCAGCCAGCAAAATTGGGAAGGAGCCATAGAATAAAGGAAACTTTCCTAAACTTTCTAGTAATTTCAACTTAGCGCAAATTTCCCAGAGTAGGGAACCTGAGTCTGTCCATGTGACAGCTTCACTGCTAGCATAACCAACATTTGAGAAAACCAGCACTGTACATAAAACTACAACCAAGGACTTGCACAGAGTCCACTTCACTCTCCTGCCACCTCCACCAGAACAGGTGCTGGTAGCTACAGTTGGAAGACCTAAAGATAGATCACATCACAGGACTCTGCAGACATTTCCTAGCACCAGCCTGGAGCCTGGTAGCTCCATTGTGTGGCTAGACTCAGAAAAGCAATAACAACCACTGTAGTCTGGCTCTTAGGAAGCCCCATCTCTAGGGAAGGGGAAAAGCACTACATCAAGGGACCACCCAATGGGACAAAATAATCTAAACAGCAGCCCTTGATAAACATATCTTTTTAGATGTATTCTACCCAAATGAGAAGAATCCAGAAAAAAATAATTCTGGCAATATGACAGAGCAAAGATCTTTAGCACCCCTAAAACATCACACTAGCTCATCAGCAATGAATCCAAACCAAGAAGAAATCTTTGAATTGCTAAAAGAAAATTCAGAAGGTCAAGTATTAAGCTACTCAAGGAGGCACTGGATAAAGGTGAAGTCCAACCTAAGGAAATTTTTTAAAAATACAGATTATGGATGAAAAAATCTTCAGAGAAATAGCATCAATAAGAAACAACCATAACTTCTAGAAATAAAAGACATAGAGGAATGGGAAAAACACTGGAAAGTTTCAACAATAGAATTAAACAACTAGGAGAAAGAACCTCAGAACTCAAAGACAAGGCTTTCTTTTCTTTTTAATTTTTGTTTTGTTCTGTTTTTGAGATGGAGTCTCGCTCTGTCACCCAGGCTGGAGTGCAGTGGCGTGATCTCGACTCACTAAAAGCTCCACCTCCCAGGTTCACATCATTCTCCTCCCTCAGCCTCCCTAGTAGCTGGGACCCCAGGTGCCTGCTACCATGCCCAGCTAATTTTTTGTATTTTTAGTAGAGATGGGGTTTCACTGTGTTAGCCAGGATGGTCTTGATCTCCTGACCTCGTGATCATCCTGCCTCAGCCTCCCAAAGTGCTGGGATTACAGTCATGAGCCACCATGCCTGGCCTCTTTTTAATTTTTATGTTACTCTAAGTTCTGGGATACATGTACAGAATGTGCAGGTTTGTTACATAGGTACGCATGTGTCAGGTGTTTTGCTGCACCTATTGACCTGTCCTCTAAGTTCCTCACCTCACCCCTCTCCCACAACCAACAGGCCCTGGTGTGTGTTGTTTCCCTTCCTGTGCCCATGTGCTTTCATTGTTTAACTCCCAGTTATGGGTGAGAACATGCAGTGTTTGGTTTTCCATTCCTGTTAGTTTGGCAACGATAAGTTCCAGCTTCATCCATGTCCCTGCAAATAACATGGTTTCATTCCTTTTTATGGCTGTGCAGTATTCCATGGTGTAAATGTACCACATTTCCTTTATCCAGTCTATCATTGATGGGAATTTGGGTTGATTCCATGTCTTTGCTATTATAAATAGTGCTGCAATAAACATTCATGTGCATGTGTCTTTATAGAATGATTTACAGTCCTCTGGGTATATACCCAGTAATGGGATTGCTGGGTCAAATGGTATTTTTGGTTCTAGATCCTTGAGGATCACCATACTGTCTTCCACAATGGTTGAAATAATTTCCATTCCTACCAACAGTGTAAAAGTGTTCCTGTTTCTCCACCATCATCTACTCTTTCTTGACTTTTTAATAATCACCATTCTGACTACATGAGATGGTATTTCATTGTGGTTTTGATTTGTATTTCTCTAATAATCAGTGATGTTGAGTTTTTTCATATGTTGGCCATGTAAATGCCTTTTTTGTTGTTGTGTGTTTTTTTTTTTTTTTTTTTTTTTTTTGGCCATGTAAATGTCTCTTTTGTTGTTTTTCGTTTGTTTGTTTGTTTTGTCTTGTTTAAGATGGAGTCTTGCTCTTGTTGCCCAGGCTGGAGTGCAATGGCATGATCTCAGCTCACCACAACCTCTGCTTCCTGGGTTCAAGTGAGTCTCCTGCTTCAGCCTTCTGAGTAGCTGGGACTACAGGCAGGTGCCACCACGTCCAGCTAATTTTGTATTTTTAGTAGAAATGGGGTTTCCACCACCTTGGCCAGACTGGTCTCGAACTCCCTACCTGAGGTGATCTGCCCGCCTCAGCCTCCCATAGTGTTGGGATTACCAGTGCGAGCCACCACACCTGGTCATAAATGTCTTCTTTTGAGAAGCATCTGTTCATATCCTTTGCTCACTTTTTGATGAGGCTGTTTTTCTCTTGTAAATTTAAGTTCCTTCTAAATTCTGGATATTAAACTTTTCAGATGGGTAGATTGCAAAAGTTTTCTCTCCTTCTGTAGGTTATCTGTTCACTCTGATGATAGTTTCTTTGGCTGTGCAGAATCTCTTTAGTTTAATTAGATCCCATTTATCAATTTTGGCTTTTCTTGCAATTATTTTTGGTGTTTTCATTATAAATTCTTTGCCCTTGCCTATGTTCTGAATGGTATTGCCTAGGTTTTCTTTCAGGGTTTTATAGTTTGGGGTTTTAAATTTAAGTCTTTAATCCATTTTGAGTTAATTTTTATATAAGCTATAAGGAAGGGGTCCAGTTTCAGTTTTCTGCGTATGGCTAGCCAGTTTTCCCAGCACCATTTATCGAATAGGAGATTCTGTCCTCATTGCTTGTTTTTGTCAGGTTTGTCAAAGATCAGATGGTTGTAGATATATGGTGTTATTTCTGAGGCCTCTGTTTTCTTCCATTGGTCTATATATCTGTTTTGGTACCAGCACCATGCTGTTTTGGTTACTGTAGCCTTATAGTATAAGTGTGAAGTCAGGTAGTGTGATGCTTCCAGTTTTGTTCTTTTTGCTTAGGATTGTCTTGGTTATATGGGGTCTTCTTTGAATCCATACGAAATTTAAAGTAGTTTTTTCTAATTCTGTGGGGAATGTCAAGAGAAGTTTGATGGGAATAGCATTGAATCTGTAAATTACTTTGGGCAGTATGGTCATTTTCGTGATATTATTTCTTCCTGTCCATGAGGATGGAATGCTTTTCCATTCGTTTGTGTCCTCTCTTACTTCCTTGAGCAGTGGTTTGTAGTTCTCCCTGAAAAAATCCTTTACATCACTAGTTAGCTCTATTCCTAGGTATTTTATTCTCTTTGTAGTGATTGTAAATGGAAGTTCAATCATGATTTGGTTCTCTGCTTATCTATTGTTGGTGTAAAGGAATGCTTTTGCATATTGATTTTGTATCCTGAGACTTTGCTGAAATTGCTTACCAGCTTAAGGAGTTTTTGGGCTGAGATGATGGTGTTTTCTAAAGACAAAATCATGTCATCTGCAAAAAGAAAGAATTTGACTTCCTCTCTTCCTATTTGAATATGCTTTATTTCTTTCTCTTGCCTGACTGCTCTGGCCAGAACTTCCAATACTATGTTGAATAGGAGTAGTGAGAGAGGGTATCCTTGTCTTGTGCCTGTTTTCAAAGCTAATGCTTCCAGTTTTTGCCCATTCAGTATGATGCTAGCTATGGGTTTGTCATCAATAACTTATTATTTTGAGATACGTTCCATCAATTCCTAGTTTATTGAGAGCTTTTAACATGAAGGGATGTTAAATCACAGCAAAGGTCTTTTCTGCATCTATTGTGATGACCATGTGGTTTTTGTCTTTGGTGCTGCTTATGTGATGGATTACACTTACTGATTTGCATATGTTGCAAATGTTGAACCAGCCTTGAATCCCAGGGCTGCAGCCAACTTGATCGTGGTGGATAAGCTTTTTGATGTGCTGCTGGATTTGGTTTGACAGTATTTTTTTGAAGATTTTCCCATCAATGTTAGTCAGATATATTGGCCTGAAGTTTTCTTTTATGGTTGTGTCTTTCCCCAGTTTGTGTATCAAGATGATGCTGGCTTCATAAAATGAGTTATGGAGGAGTCCCTCCTTTTCAGTTGTTTGGAATAGTTTCAGAAGGAATCATACCAGCTCCTCTTTGTACCTCTGGTAGAATTCAATAGTGAATCTGTCTGGTCCTGGGCTTTTCTTTTCTTTCTATTTTTTTTTTTTTTTTTTGGTTGATAGGTTACTAATTGCTGCCTCAACTTCAGAACTTGTTACTGGTCTATTCAGGGATTCAAATTCTTCCTACTTCAGTCTTGGGAAGCTGTATGTGTCCAGGAATTTATCCATTTCTTCTAGATTTTCTAGGTTGTTTGTGTAGAGGTGTTTATAGTACTCTCTGATGGTAGTTTGTATTTCTGTGGTCATATCCCCTTTATCATTTTTTATCGTGTCTACTTGATTCTTCTTTCTTTTCTTATTATTCTAGCTAGTTGTCTATTTCGTTAATTTTTTTCAAAAACAAACAGCTCCTTGATTTATTGAGTTTTTTAGAGGGTTTTTAGTGTCTCTATCTCCTTCTATTCTGCTCCGATCTTAGTTATTTCTTGTTTTCTGCTAGCTTTTGGAGTAGTTTGCTCTTGCCTCTCTAGCTCTTTTAATTGTTATGTTAGAGAGTCAACTTGATATCTTTCTAGCTTTCTGATGTGGGCATTTGGTGCTATAAATTTCTGTCTTAACACTACTTTATCTATGTCGCAGAGATTTTGTTATGTTGTCTCTTTGTTCTCATTGGTTTCAAAGAACTTATTTATTTCTGCCTTAATTTCATTACTTAGCTAAGAGTCATACACATGTAATTGTGTGGTTTTGAGTGAGTTTCTTAGTCCTGAGCTCTAATTTAATTCCACTGTGGTCTGAGAGACTGTTTGTTTTGATTTCAGTTCTTTTTCATTTGTGATGAGTGTTTTACTTTCAATTATGTGGTAGATTTTAGATTAAGTGTTATATGGCACTGAGAAGAATGTATACTCTGTTGGTTTGGGGTGGAGAGTTCTGTAGATGTCTCTTAGGTCCACTTGATCCAAAGCTTAAGTTCAAGTCCTGAATATCCTTGTTAATTTTGTCTCATTGATATAATAGTGACAATGGGGTGTTAAAGTTTCCCACTATTATTGTATGGGAGTCTAAGTCTCTTTGTAGGTCTCTAAGAATTTGTTTTATGGATCTGGGCACTACTGTATTGGGTAGATATATATTTAGAATAGTGAGCTTTTTTAGTGAATTATTACCTTTACCCTTATGTAATGCCCTTGTCTTTTTTGATCTTTGTTAAAGTCTGTTTTTCCAGAGACTAGGAGCTTGGTAAATTTCCTCCATCCCTTTACTTTTAGCCTATGTGTGTCTTTGCAAATGAGATGGGTCTCCTGAATACAGCACACTGAAGGGTCTTAATTCTTTATTCAATTGCTACTCTGTCTTTTTAAATGGGGCATTTAGCCCTTTTACATTTAAGGTTAGTATTGCTATGTGTAAATTTGATTCTGTCATCATGATGCTATCTGGTTATTTTGTACACTAGTTGATGCAGTTTCTTCATAGCTTCATTTATCTTTTGTTGTGTTTTTGTGTAGCTGGTACCAGTTTTTCCTTTCGATATTTAGTGCTTCCTTCAGGAGTTTCTGTAAGGCAGGTCTAGTGGTGACAAAATCCCTCAGCATTTGCTTGCTGGAAAGGATTTTATTCCTCCTTGGCTTATGAAGCTTAGTTTGGTTGGATATGAAATTCTAGTTTGAGAATCATTTTCTTTAAGAATGTTGAATATCGGCCCCCAATCTCTTTTGGCTTGTAGGGTTTCTGCTGAGAGATCTGCTGCTAGTCTGATGGGCTTCCCTTTGAGGGTGACCTGGCTTTTTTCTCTGGCTGTCCTTAACATTTTTTCCTTCATTTCAACCTTGGAGAATCTGATGATTATGTGCCTTAGGGTTAATCTTTTTGTAGAGTACTATAGTGGTGTTCTCTGTATTTCCTGAATTTGCATGTTGGCCTGTTTTGCTAGGTGGAGGAAGTTCTCCTGGAAAATATCCTGAAGTGTGTTTTCCAGCCTGTTTCCATTCTCCCTATCTCCTTCAGGTACACCAATCAATTGGAGGTTCAGTCTTTTTACAAATCCCTTGTTTCTTGGAGGCTTTGTTCATTTCTTTTCATCCTTTTTTCAATCTTGCCTGCATGCCTGATTTCAGCAAGCTGGTCTTCTATATCCCTTCTTCTGCTTAGTCGATTTGGCTATTAATATATGTGTATGCTTCATTAAGTTCTCGTGCCATGTTTTTCAGTTCCATCAAGTCATTTATGTTCTTCTCTAAACCTGTTATTCTATTTAGCAGCTCTAATCTTTTATCAAAGTTCTTAGCTTCTTTGCGTTAGGTTAGAACATGCTCATTTAGCTCAGTGTAGTTTTTTATTACCCATCTTCTGAAGTCCACTTATGTCAATTTGTCCATCTAAGCCTACATCCAGTGTGCCTTTGCTGGAGAGGCGTTGCAATCATTTGGAGGAGAAGTACTCTGGCCTTCTGGGTTTTCAGCGTTTTTTCATTGATTCTTTCTCATCTTTGTGAGTTTGTCTAATTTCTTTCTTTGAGGCTGCTGACCCTTAGATGGGGTTTTTGTGGGAACATTTTTGTTGTTGATCATGCTGTTGTGGTTGCTTTCTGCCACCGCACCACACTGCTCTTCCTTCCTCTCCACGGATTATGCCATCTGTCTAGTTAGTTCTGATGAAAGAACCTGGATACCTTGGTCGCCAGTGAAGGATTCACATGCTAATTATGGTTCTTTTTGATGGGAGCCTCCAATTGCTGCTGCTTCTAGTCGGCCCATCTAGGCCATGCCCCTCTAAGACAAGGCTTTCAAATGAACCCAATTCAACTAAGAAAAAGAAAAAATAAAGGCCGACAAGAAGTTTGAGATATATTAAATAACGAAACTTAAGAATATTTGGTGTTCCCAGGGAAGATAAGAAATCTAAATATTTAGGAAATTTATTTGAGAGAATAATCAAGTAAAACTTCTCTGATTTTGCTAGAGATCTAGACATCCAAACAGAAAAGGCTTAAAGAATACCTAGGAATTCATTGCAAAAGATCACTTAGACACCTAGTCATCAGGTTATCTAAAATCAAGACGAAGGAAAGAACCTTAAGAGCTGTAATGAAAAAACATCAACAATGAACAATGAGCTCACTTGGACTCGGGAAGGGGAACATCACACAATGGGGCCTATCATGGGGAGGAGGGAGGGGGGAGGGATTGCATTGGGGAGTTATACCTGATATAAATGATGAATTGATGGGTGCTGACGAGTTGATGGGTGCAGCACACCAACATGGCACATATATACATATGTAACAAACCTGCACGTTATGCGCATGTACCCTAGAACTTAAAGTATAATAAAACAAACAAACAAACAAACAAACAAAAAAATACACAAATAACCTCCACACCTAAACGAGTATTCTATTAGGTATTTGAATAACTTTTAGTTGTGGTTTCTTATTAGTGTAATTTGATCTTTACGAGTACTTTGTTTACTGCTTTGAAAATCAATTTTTGGTCTGAATAAAATAAATTTTTTAAAAGAAAAAAGAAAAAAAAACATCAGGTAGAAAAAAAAAACTATCAGATTAACAGTAGATTTCTGAGCAGAAACCCTACAAGGTAGAAGAGAGTGGGGTCCTATTTAGCCTTCTTAAACAATTATCATCCAAGAATCTTGTATCCAGTGAAACTGAGCTTTATAAGTGAAGGAAAGATAGTCTTTTTCAGACAAACAAATCCTAAGAGTATTTACTACTACCAAGCTGGCACTATAAGAACTGCTAAAAGGAGTTCTAAATCTTAAAACAAAACCTTGAAATACAGTAAAATAGAACCTCCAAAAAGTATAAATCCCACAGGGGTTATAAAATAGTAACATAATAAAAAAAAAAAAAGAAAGGCATTCGGGCAAGAACTAACATGGTGAACAGAATAGTACCTCACATCTCAATGTTAATATTTAATATAAATGGCCTAAATGCTCCACTTAAAAGGTACAGAATGGAAGAATGAATAAAAATTCACCAACCAAGTATCTGCTGTCTTTAAGAAACTCACCTAACACACAAGCATTCACATAAGCTTAAAATAAAGGGGTGAAAAAAGATATTTCATACAAATGGACACTAAAATTGAGCCAGAGTAGCTATTCTTGTCTCAGATGAAACAGACTTTAAAGCAACAGCAGTTACAAAAAGACAAAGTACTACATTATATAATTATAAAAGGCCTTGTCCAACAGGAAGATATCACAAACCTAAATATATATGCACCTAACACTGGAGATCCCAAATTTATAAAACAATTACTATTAGACCTAAGAAATGAGATAGAGGACAACATAATAATAGTGAGAGACTTCAATACTCCACTGACAGCACTAGAGAGGTTTTCAGGACAGAAATGCAACAAAAAAACAATGGACTTAAACTATACCAGAGAATAAATGGAGTTAACAGATATTTACAGAACATTCTACCCAACAACTGCAGAATATGCATTCTATTCATCAGCACATGGAACACATTCTCCAAGACAGACCATATGACAGACCATAAAACAAGTCTCAACAAATTTAAGAAAATCAAAATTATATCAAGTACTCTGTCAGACCAGAGTGGAATAAAATTGGAAATCAACTCCAAAAGGGAACCTTAAAACCATGCAAATACATTAAAATTAAATAACTTACTCCTGAATAATCATTGGGTCAAAATTGAACACAAGATAGAAATTTCAAAATTCCTTGAACTGAATAATAATAGTGAGACAGCCTATCAAAACCCCTGGGATATGTCAAAAGCAGTGCTAAAAAGAAAGTTTATAGCACTAAATACTTAGATCAAAAAGTCTAAAAAAGCACTAATAAACAATCTAATGTCACACCTGAAGGAACTATAGAAACAAGAACAAACCAACCCCAAATCCAGCAGAAGGAAAGAAGTAACAAAGATCAGAGCTGAACTAAATGAAATTGAAACAAAAAAATACAAAAGATAAATGAAACAAAAAGCTAGTTATTTGAAAAGATAGACAAAATTGATAGACCATGATCCAAGGAAAGATGATAGAAGATCCAAATAAGCTCAATTAGAAATGAAATGGGAGATATTACAACTGATACCACAGAAATACAAAAGATCATTCAAGGCTATGATGAAAATCTGTATGTGCACAAATTAGAAAACCTACAAAAGATGGATAAATTCCTGAAAATATACAACCCTCCCACATTAAACAGGAAGAAATAGGAACTCTGAATAGACCGATGACTTGCAGGAAGATTAAAATGGCAATAAAAGAATTGCCAACAAAAAAAGTCCAAGACCAGATGAATTTGCAGCTGAATTCTATCAAGCATTCAAATAAGTGATACTAATCCTTTTAACACTATTCCAATAAATAGAGAAAGAGAGGGAATTCTCCTAAATCATTCTATAAAGCCAGTATTATACCAAAACCAGGAAAGGGCATAACAACAATAACAGCAACAACAAAATCCTGCAGACCAATATCTTTGATGAACACAGATGCAAAAATCCTCAACAAAATACTAGGTAAATGAATCCAATAGCATACCAAAACGATAATCCACCATGATCAAGTGAGTTTTATACCAGGAATGCAGGGATGGTTTAACATATTCAAGTCAATAAATATGATACACCACACAAGCAGAATTTAAAATTAAAATTACATGATCATCTCAACAGACACAGGAAAAACATTTGACAAAATCTAGCATCCCTTTATGATTAAAACCCTCAGCAAAATCAGCATAGAAGAAACAGTATTGGAAGTCCTAGCCACAGCAATTAGACAAGAGAAAGAAATGAAAGGCACTTAAACTGGTAAGGAGGAAGTAAACTGTCCCTGTTCACTAATGATAGGATTGTATATCTAAAAAACACTGAAGACTCACCAAAAAGCTTTTGGATCTGATAAATAAATTCCGCAAAGTTTCAGGATACAAAATTAAGTTACACAAATCAGTAGCACTGCTATACACCAATAGCGACCAAGCTGAGAATCAAATCAAGAACTTCACTCATTTTACAGCTGCAAAAATAAAAGAAAATACTTAGAATATACCTAACCAAAGAAGTAAAATATCTGTGCAAGGAAAACTACAAAACACTGCTGAAAGAACTTATAGATGACACAAATGGAAACACATCCTATGCTCGTAGATGAGTAGAGTCAATATTGTAAAAATGACCATACTACTAAAAGAAACCTATAAATTCAGTGCAATTCTCATCAAAATACCACCATAATTCTTGACAGAACTAGAAGAAGCAATCCTAAAATTTATATGGAATCAAAAAAGAGCCTGTGTATCCAAAGCAAGAGTGAATACAAGACTAAATCTGGAGGCATCACATTACCTGACTTCAAACTATACTATGAGGCTATAGTTACCGAAACAACACGGTACTGGTATAAAAACAGGCACATAGATCAAGGGAAGGGAAGAGAAGGGGAGGGGAGGGAAGGGAAGGGAAGAGACATGGCACATACTCTAAGACTGATCATATGTTTGGCCATAAAGGAATTCTCAACAAATTTTAAAGATGAGAATCATACCAACCATACTCTTGGACCACAATGGGAAAAAAAAAGAAAAGAAATTAATACCAAGTAATATCTTAAACAATGCAAATACATGGAAATCAAATAATCTGCTCCTGTATGACTTTTAGATAAAAATGAAATTAAGGAAGAAATCAAGAAATTTCTTGAAATTAATGAAAACACAGATACAATATACTAAAATCTCTGAGACACAGCTAAAGCAGTATTAAGAGGAAAGTTTATAATAGTAAATATCTACATCAAAAAGTTAGAAAGTTGGCAGGATGTGGGTTTTAAAAAAAGAATCTCAAGTTAAAAACCTAACATCATGCCCAGAAGAACTAGAAAAACAAAAGAGCAGGTCGCGAGGGCTCACATCTATAATCCCAGCACTCTGGGAGGCCAAGGTGGGCAGATCACAAGGTCAGGAGATTGAGACCATCCTGGCTAACACAGGGAAACCCCGTCTCTACTAAAAATACGTTTAAAAAAAAGTTAGCCAGGTGTGGTGGCGGGCACTTGTAGTCCCAGGTACTCGGGAGGCTGAGGCAGGAGAATAGCATGAACCCAGGAGGCAGAGGTTGCAGTGAGCCAAGATTGTGCCACTGCACTCCAGTCTGGGTGAGAGAGTGAGACTCCACCTAAAAAAAAAAAAAAAAAAAAAAAAAAACTGGCAGGATGTGGGTCATAAAAAAAGTAAAGAAAAAGAATCTCAAGTTAAAAACCTAACATCATGCCCAGAAGTACTAGAAAAACAAAAGGAAACAAATTGCAAAGCTCACAGAGAAAAAGAAATAACCAAAATCAAAGTTGAAATGAATGAAATTGAGACACAAAAATCCATACAAAAGATAAACTAACCAAAAGCTGGTTATTTGAAAGAAAAAATAAGATTGATAGACTAATAAAGAAAAGTTTTTTAAAAGATTCAAATAATAATAATTTAAAATGACAAAGGAGACATTACCACTGGTGCCACAGAGCTACAAAAATCCTTCAAAGACTATTATGAACACCTCTGTGCATAAAAATTAGAAAACCTAGATGAAATTGATAAATTCCTAGAATCAGAGAACTTCCCAGGAATGGAATAGGAAGAAAATGAATTCTTGAATCAACCAATAATGAGTTCCAAAATTGAGTCAGTAATAAAAAGCCTACCAACCAGAAAAAAACTTGGACCACAAAGATTCACAGCTAAATTCTGCCACATATGCTTGGAAGAGTTGGTTCTAATCCTACTGAAACTATTCTAAAGAATTGAGGAGAAACGACTCCTCCCTAACTCATTCTATGAGGCAACATCATTCTGATGAAAAACCTGGTAGAGACACAGAAAAGAAAACTTCATGTCAGTATCCCTGATGAACTTAAATACACAAATCCTGAACAAAATATGATCAAATCAAATCCAGCAGCAAATAAAAAAGCTAATCCAATATGATCAAGTGGGATTTATGCCTATGATGCAAGGTTGGTTCAACATACACAAATCAATAAATGTTATTCTACATACGATAACTTTAGCAAAGTTTCAGCATACAAAATACATATACAAAAATCAGTGGCATTTATATACAAAAAGATGTCCAAGCTAAGAGCTAAATCAATAGCACAATTCTATTCACAATAGCCACAAAAAGAATAAAATATCTAGAAATACAGTCAACCAGGAATCATATAAGCAGAAATAAACCCAAAAAACACACGGTCATCTTTTGATAAAACTCAAAATCTCTTCATGCTAAAAACCTTCAACAAACTAGGCATTGAAGGTACATAATTTAAATTAAAAAGAACCTTCTATGACAAACCCACAGGCAGCATCATACAGAATGTACAAAATCTGGAAGCATTCCCCTTGAGAACCAGAACAAGACAAGGATGCATATTCACAACGTTCCTATTTAACATAGTATTAGAAGTCCTAGCCACAGCAATCAGGCAAGAGAAAGAAATAAAAGGCATCCAAATAAAAATAAAAGGAGAGGAAGTAAAATTATCTCTTTTCAAATACTACATACCTGGAAAACCCCATAGCCTCTGCCCAAGGCATAACTTTAGCAAAGTTTCAGGATATAAAATATATGTATGAAAATCAGTGGCATCTGTATACACAAAGATGTTCGTGCTATCAGATAAATCAATCACACAATACTATTCAAAATAGCGGAAAAAGAATCAAATATCTAGAAATGCAGCTTACCAGCAAAGTGAAAGACTGCTGCAACAATAATTACAAAATACTGCTGAAAGAAATCAGAGACAACACAAGGAAATGGAAAAATATTGCATGCTCATGGATAGAAAAAATTAATATTAATAATAACCACAATGAGATACCATCTCATGCCACCTAGAATAACAATCACTAAAAAGCCAGGAAATAATCGATGCTAGAGAGGATGTGGAGAAATAGGAATGTTTTTACACTGTTAGTGGGAGTGTAAATTAGTCCAACCATTGTGGAAGACATTGTGGCGATTCCTCAAGGATCTAGAACCAGAAATACTATTTGACCCAGCAATTCCATTACTGGGTATATACCCAAAGGATTATAAATCATTCTACTATAAGGACACATGCACACATATGTTTACTGTGGCACTGTTCACAATAGCAAAGACTTGAAACCAATCCAAATTTCCATCAATGATAGACTGGATAAAGAAAATGTGGCACGTATACACCATGGGATACTATGCAGTCATAAAAAAGGATGAGTTCATGTCCTTTGCAGGACATGGATGAAGCTAGAAACCATCATTCTTGCAAACTAACACAAGAACAGAAAACCAAACACGGCATGTCCTCACTCATAAGTGGGAGTTGAACAATGAGAACACATGGACACAGGGAGAAGAATATCACACGCCAGAGCCTGTTGGGAGGTGGGGGTTAGGGGAGGGATAGCATTAAGAGAAATACCTAATGTACATGATGTGTTGATGGGTACAGCAAACCACCATGGCATGTGTATACCTATGTAAAAAACCTGCACATTCTGCACATGATGCAGAACTTAAAGTATAATTAGAAAGAAAGAAAAAATTAATATTGTTAAAATAGCCATACTACGCAAAGCAATTAACAGATGCAATGCTATTCTTATTTACCAAGGTCATGTTTCACAGAATTAGAAAAATGTATTCTAAACTTCATGTAAAACCAAAAAGGAGCCTGAAAAGCCAAAGCAATACTGAGCAAAAGGAACAAATCCAGAGGCATTACATTCCTGACTTCAAATTGTACTACAAGACTACAGTAACAAAAACAGCATGGTGCTTATACAAAAACAGACTCATAGACAACTGGAGCAGGTTAGAGAACCCAGAAATAAAGCTACATACCTACATCCATCTGATCTTTGACAATATCAACAATAACAAGCAATGGGAAAGAAATTTTTATTCAGTAAATGGTGCTGAGATAACTAGCCAGCCACATGCAGAAGACTAAACCTGGACCTCTTCCTTTCACCGTATATAAAAATCAACTCAAGACAGATTAGAGTTAAACATGAAACCTAAAACTATAAAACCCATAGAAGAAAACCTAGGAAATACCATTCTGGACATAAGCCTTGCCAAAGATTTCATGACAAAGACTCCAAAAGCAATTGTAACAAAAACAAAAATTAACAAGTAAAGACCTAATTAAAGAGCTTCTGCACAGCAAAATAAACTAGCAGTAGAGAAAACAGATGATCTAAAGAATAGGAGAAAATATGTAAACTATGCATCTGACAAAGGTCTAATATTAAGAAACTACAAGAAACTTAAGCAAATAACAACCTATCTACTGTGGATGGTAAGAAAAAGAGATTTTTTTAAATGTTAAATATGTAAAGATTACAAACAGACATTTCTCAAAAGAAGACATACCAGCAGCCAACAATCATATGAGAAAATAACATCACTGATCACTAGAGAAATTGAATCAAAATCACAATGAGATACCATGTCGCACCAGTCGTAATGGTTATTATTAAAAAGTCAAAAAAACTACAGATGCTGCTGAGGCTATGGACAAAAGTGAATGCTTATATACTGCTTCTAGGAATGCAAATTAGTTCATGAATGTGAAAAGCACTTTGGTGATTTCTCAAAGAATTTAAAACCAGTGCCATTCAACCCAGAAATCCCAGTGCTGAGTATATACCCAAAGGAATATTAATTGCTCTACCAAAAATGCATTTGCATGTGTATGTTCATCACAGCACTATTCACAATAGCAAAGACATAAAATCAACCTCAGTGCCCATCAATTGTGGACTGCATATTGAAAATGTGGTACATATACACCATGGAATACTACACAACAAAAATAAAAAGGATGAAATCATATTCTTTGCAGCAACATGGATAGAGCTGGAAACCATTATCCTAAGCAAATTAACTTAGGAATAGAAAACCAAATACTTCATGCTCTCACCTATAAGTGGAGGCTAAACATTGAGTACACAAATTGACACAAATTGAAATAATAAACACCAGAGCTTACTTGAGGGTGGAGAGTGGGAGAAGGATGAGGACTGAAAATCTACCTATAGTATACTATGCTCACTACCTAGGTGATGAAATCATTTGAAATGTGTACCCCCATAACACACATCTACCCATGTAACAAACCTGCACGTTTACCCCTGAACCCCAAATAAAAGTTGGAAGGTAAAAGAAGAGCATAAACAAAACCTTCCAGGAAAAGACATAAAATAATTTCTCAAACTAAGTGCTATGGACTACTGTGAAAGGAAATCTTTTCAGATTATCTCAGTTTGACAGAAGTGTTACAAAACTCAATGCTTTTGCACAGAGTTAGATGAAATAGAAGATATTCCTTCTCTCCAAGAATTTAGCCAAATCAAATAAATTGTATGATGTACTTCAGGAATTTAACTGTAGTTATATAACTATCTTCTTCATTTTTGCCCACTACCTTCAGTTGTTATGCAGAACATATTGTGTTACAATGCCTTGACCAAAACTACAATTTTAATGTTCTATTATACTTCTAACATTGAACTGTTATGTGTCATGTTTGATTTTGGTATTTGTAGATATACTTTATCAGGGTAAAAAAATTATCCCCCTGAAAATGACCCTGTCTGAGAGCTTTGAAGAGAGCAGTGGATCTCCCAACATGGAAGTTGAGGTCTGAGAAGGGACAGACTGCCTGCTCAAGTGGGTCCTGACCCCGGAGTAGCCTAACTGGGAGACATCCCTCACTAGGTGCAGACCAACATCCCACACCTCACACAGCGGGGTACACCCCTGAGATGAAGCTTCCAGAGCAAGAATCAGACAGGAACACTCACTGTTCAGCAATATTCTATCTTCGGAAGCCTCCGCAGATGATACCCAGGCAAACAGCATCTGGAGTGGACTTCAAGCAATCTCCAACAGACCTACAGCTGAGGGTCCTCACTGTTAGAAGGAAAACTAAAAAACAGAAAGGACACCCACACAAAAACCGCATCAGTACATCACCATCATCAAAGACCAAAGGCAGATAAAAACCACAAAGATGGGGGAAAAGCAGGGCAGAAAAGCTGGAAATTCAAAAAATAACAGCACATCTCCCCCTCGAAAGGAATGCAGCTCATCACCAGCAACAGAAAAAAGTTGGATGGAGAATGATTTTGATGAATTGAGAGAAGAAGTCTTCAGTCCATCAAACTTCTCAGAGCTAAAGGAGGAATTACGTAACCAGCGCAAAGAAACGAAAAATCTTGAAAAAAGACTGGAAGAATGGATAACTAGAATAATCAATGCAGAGAAGGCCACAAATGAACTGACAGAGATAAAAACCATGACATGAGAAATACGTGACAAATGCAAAAGCTTCACTAACCGACTTGATCAACTGGAAGAAAGAGTATCAGCGATTGAGGATCAAATATAATTAAAAGAACCAGAGAAGCAAGAGCAAACACATTCAAAAGCTAGCAGAAGGCAAGAAATAACTAAGATCAGAGCAGAACTAAAGGAGATAGAGACACAAAAAACCCTCCAAAAAATCAATGAATCCAAGAGCTGGTTTTTTGAAAAGATCAACAAAATTGATAGATCACTAGCAAGACTAATAAAGAAAAAAAGAGAGAAGAATCAAATAGACACAATAAAAAATGATAAAGGGGATATCACCACTGACCCCATAGAAATATAAACTACCATCAGAAAATAGTATAAACACCTCTTTGCAAATAAACTAGAAAAACTAGAAGAAATGGATAATTTCCTGGACACTTACACTCTCCCAAGACTAAACCAGGAAGAAGTTGAATCCCTGAATACACAAATAGCAGGTTCTGAAATTGAGGCAATAATTAATAGCCTACCAACCAAAAAAAGTCAAGGAACAGACGGATTCACAGCCGAATTCTACCAGAGGTACAAGGAGTTAGTACCATTCCTTCTGAAACTATTCCAATCAATAGAAAAAGAGGGAATCCTCCCTTACTCATTTTATGAGGCCAACATCATCCTGATACCAAACCTGGCAGAGACACAACAAAAAAAGAGAATTTTAGACCAATATCCCTGACAAACACCAATGCAAAATGCTCAATAAAATACTGGCAAACCAAATCCAGCAGTACATCTAAAAGCTTATCCACCAGGATCAAGTGGGCTTCATCCCTGGGATGCAAGGCTGGTTCAACATATGCAAGTCAATAAACGTAATCCAGTGTATAAACAGAACCAAAGACAAAAACCAAATGATTATCTCAATAGATGCAGAAAAGGGCTTTGACATTATTCAACAGCCCTTCATGATAAAAACTCTCAATAAACTAGGTATTGATGGAACATATCTCAAAATAATAAGAGCTATTTATGGCAACCCCACAGCCAATATCATACTGAATAGGCAAAAACTGGAAAAGCTCCCTTTGAAAACTGGCACAAGATAGGGATGTCCTCTCCCACCACTTCTATTGAACATAGTGCTGGAAGTTGTGGCTAGGGTAATCAGGCAAGAGAAAGAAATCAAGGGTATTCAGTTAGGAAAAGAAGAAGTCAAATTGTCCCTGTTTGCAGATGACATGATTGTATACTTAGAAAACCCCATTGTCTCAGCCTAAAATCTTCTTCAGCTGATAAGAAACTTCAGCAAAGTCTCAGCATACAAAATTAATGTGCAAAAATCACAAGCA
>NC_045438.1:86334305-86397705 GCF_002776525.5 Piliocolobus tephrosceles
AAAAAAAAAATGTATTGAAGGAACTTAAAAATACAGTTGAAATTTTCAACAACAGACCAAGCAGAAGATGAAATCTCAGAACTTGAATACAGGTCTTTTTCATTAATTTGGTTAAACAAAAATAAAGAAAAATATTTAAAAAGAATAAACATACCTGGCACATTGGTTCATGCCTGTAATTTCAGAGGGGATCACTTGAGGCCAAGAGTTTGGGACCAGCTTAAGAAAGATAGTGAGACCCAATCTCTGCAAAAAATATTTTAAAGTTTAAAAAATTAGCTAGGCATAGTGGAGTGGCATGTTTAGTCCCAGCAGTTTGAGAGGCTAAGGCAAGAAGATTACTTGAGCCCAGAAGTTTGAGTGCAGTGAGCTATGATGGTACTACTGCACTCCAGGTTGGACAGCAAAGCAAGACCTGTCTCAAAAAAAAAAAAAAAGTGAAGCTTTTCAGAGGACAAACTATTCAACTTTATGAATCATTCTTATTACCAAGTGACAAAAAAAAGAGCAAATGATTTGAAAATCTATTTAAGAAAATAATTAAGACTTCCCTAGTATGGAGAGAGATTTAAACATTCAGATACAAAAGGAGAAGTGAACACCAGAAAAATACATTGTAAGATGAACTTTGCCAAGACATACAGTCAGCAGACTATCTAAAGTCAACCTGGAGAAAAAAAAAAAAATCCTAAAATCAGCAAGAGAAGAGTTTCTAGTCACTTGCAAAAGAAATGCCATCAGACTAACAGCAGACTTCTCAGTCCATTGTTATATGCCATTATATATTGGGATTCTATTTTAAGAGTGTTTGAAGAAAAAAAAACTGTCAACCATGAATTTTATATTCTGTTGGAATAAGCTTCATACATAAGGAAGAAATAGTCTTTTCCAGACGAGCAAATGCTAAGGCAATTCATCATCACTAAACCAACACTACAAGAAATGCTCAGAGTTAAAAATATGGAAACAAAAGGTCAATATTTGCCATCACTAAAACACATAAAAGTAAAAAACTCACAGGACTTATAAGACAGTTACACAAATGAGGAAGAGAGAAATCAAATGGTAACATGACAGAACTCTACCAAACCAAAATTATGAACAGACTTAGACAAAACAAACAAAGAATCCACAAAGCAACAAGATAGCAATTAATATTATGACCAGAATAAAATTTCACATCTCAATTAACCTTGATTTAATGTATTTGTAAATACATTAAATTCTCTGCTTAAAAAATATAGATTAGTAAAATGGTTTTAAAAACCATGAACCAACTACATATTGCTTAAAAGAAAGTCATCTTACTAGTATAGACATTTATAGACTAAAAGTAAAGAAATGAAAAAACATATTATATGGAAACAAGAATGAAAAGCAAACAGACTTATAAAAGACAGAGAAGGTCTTTATATAATAATAAAAAGACAATTTTTTAAAAAATTGATTTTGAAAGTTTTAATAAGAAATAATAATCCTAAATACATATGCATCTAACATTGATTTATAAAACAAATATCAACAGAACTTAAAAAAAAAGAGAGAGAGAGAAATAGAAAGCAGTATAACAACAGCGGAGGAGAAGGGGTGGCTGCTAAGGTGGCTGAATACAAACAGCTCCGGTCTGCAGTTCCCAGCGAGATCAATACAGAAGGCGGGTGATTTCTGCGTTTCCAACTGAGGTAGCGGGCTCATCTCACTGGGACTGGTTAGACAGTAGGTGCAACCCAGGGAGGGTGAGCCAAAGCAGGATGTGGCACCTCCTCACCTGGGAAGCACAAGTAGTTGGGGAACTCCCTCCCCTAGCCAAGGAAAGCCATGAGAGACTTTACCATGAGAAACAGTGCATTCCAGCTCAGATACTAGGCTTTCCCCACGGTCTTCACCACCCACAGACCAGGAGATTCCCTCGGGTGCTTACACCACCAGGGCCCTGGGTTTCAAGCACAAAACTGGGTGGCCCTTTGGGCAGACACCAAGCTAGCTGCAGGAATTTATTTTCATACCCCAGTGGCACCTGGAACACAACCAAGACAGAACCGTTCACTCCCCTGGAAAGGGGGCTGAAGCCAAGTAACCAAATGGTCTAGCTAAGCAGATCCCACCCTGACAGAGCCCAGCAAGCTAAGATCCACTGGCTTGAAATTCTCGCTGCCAGCAGAGCAGTCTGCAGTTGACCTGGGACACTCCAGCCTGGTGGGGGTTGGGGCCTTCACCATCACTGAGGCATGAGTAGGCGGATTTCCCTTGCAGTATAAACAAAACCTCTGGAAAGTTCGAACTGGGCAGAACCCAATTATAGCCAGACTGCCTCTCTGGATTCCTCCTGTCTGGGCAGGGCATCCCAAAAAGTAAGGCAGAAGCCCCAATCAGAAGCTTATAGGTAAAACTCCCATGTCCTTGGGACAGAAGATCTGGGGAAATGGGGGCTGTGGGTGCAGCTTCAGCAGACTTAAATGTTCTTGTCTACCGGGTCTGAAGAGAGCAGCGGATCTCCCAGCACAGCACTCAAGGTCTGCTAAGGGACAGACTGCATCCTCAAGTGGGTCCCTGACCCCTGTGGCTCCTAATTGGGAGATACTTCCCTGAAAAGATCAACAGACACCTCATACAGGAGAGCTCCAGCTGACATCTGGTGGGTGTCCCTCAGGGGCAAAGCTTCCAGAGGAAGGAACAGGCAGCAATCTTTGTTCTGCAGCCTTTGCTGGTGATACCCAGGCAAACAGTCTGGATCAGACCTCCAGCAAACTCCAGCAGACCTGCAGCAGAGGGGCCTGTAAGAAGGAAAACTAACAAACAGCAAAGAGGAGCATCAAAATCAACAAAAAAGGACATCCACACAGAAACCCCATCCAAAGGTCACCAACATCAAAGACCAAAGGAAGATAAATCCACAAAGATGAGGAAAAACCACAAAAACGCTAAAAATTACAAAAGCCAGAACACCTCTTCTCTTCCAAAAGATCACAACTCCTCACCAGCAAGGGAACAAAACTGGACAGAGAATGAGTTTGAGGAAGTGAAAAAAGTAGGCTTCAGAAGGTGGGTAATAACAAACTCCTCCAAGCTAAAGAAGCAAGTTCTAACCGAATGCAAGGTAGCTAAGAACATTGAATAAAGTTTAGAAGAATTGCTAACTAGAATAACCACTTTAGAGAAGAACATAAATGACCTGATGGAGCTGAAAAACACAGCATGAGAACTTCATGAAGCATACACAAGTATCAATAGCTGAAATGATCAAACAGAAGAAAAGATATTACAGACTGAAGATCAACTTAACAAAATCAAGTGTGAAGACAAGATTAGAGAAAAAAGAATGAAAAGGAATGAACAAAGTCCCAAAGAAATACAGTACTATGTGAAAAGAGCAAACCTACATTTGACTGTTGTACCAGAAAGTGACAGGGAGAATGGAACCAAGTTGAAAAATGCTCTTCAAAATATTATACACCAGAACTTTCCTAGCCTAGCAAGACAGGCCAACATTGAACTTCAAGAAATACAGAAAACACTACAAAGATAATCCTTAAGAAGAGCAACTCCAAGACACATAAATGTCAGATTCACCAAGGTTGAAATGAAGGTAAAAATATTAAGGGCAGCCAGAGAGACAGGTGAGGTTATCCACAAATGGAGGCCCATCAGACTAACAGCAATCTCTCTGCAGAAACCCTACAAGCCAGAAGAGAGTGGGGACCAACATTCAACATTCCTAACAAAAAGAATTTTTAGTCCAGAATTTCATATCCAGCCAAACTAAGCTTCACAAGTGAAGGAAAAATAAAATCCTTTACAGAGAAGCAAATGCTGAAAGATTTTGTAACCACCAGGCCTGCCTTATAAAAGCTCCTGAAGGAAGCACTAAATATGGAAAGGAAAAAAAGGTACCAGCCACTACAAAAACATACCAAATTATAAAGACCATCCACACTATAAGGAAACTACATCAACTAATGGGCAAAATAACCAATAACCAGAGAGCATCATAATGACAGGATCAAAGTCCCAAATATCAATATTAGCCTTAAATGTAAAAAAGCTAAATGCCTCAATTAAAAGACATAGACTGGCAATTTGGATAGTCAAGACCCATCTGTGCACTGTATTCAGGAGACCCATCTCATGTGCAAAAGACATACATAGAATCAAAATAAAGGGATGGAGGAATATTTACCAAGCAAAAGGGAAGAAAAAAAAAGCAGGAGTTGCAATCCTAGTCTCTGATAAAACAGACTTTAAACCAGCAACGATCAAAAGAAACAAAGCGTATTACATAATGGTAAAGGGATCAATGCAACAAGAAGAGCTAACTATCCTAAATATATATGCACCCAATACAGGAGCACCCAGATTCATAAAGAACTTGCTTTATGAATCTTTTATACTAAGATGTATAAAGACACTTAGACTCTCACACAATAATAGTGGGAGACTTTAATACCCTACTGTCAATATAAGACAGACCAACGTGACTAAAAATTAACAAGGATATTCGGAACTTGAACTCAGCTCTGGACCAAATGGACCTAATAGACATCTACAGAACTGTCCACCCCAAATCAACAGAATATACATTCTTCTAACCACCACATTGCAATTATTCTAAAATTGATCACATAATTAGAAGTAAAACACTCCTCAGCAAATGCAAAATAACAAAAATCATAACAGTCCCTCAGACCACAGTACAATAAAATTAGACCTCAGGATTAAGAAACTTACTCAAAAGAGCACAACCACCTACAAACTGAACAACCTGCCCCTGAATGACTACTGGGTAAATAACAAAATTAAGGCAGAAATAAATAAGTTCTTTGAAACCAGTGAGAATTAGGGCACAACATACCAGAATCTCTGGGACACATTTAAAGCAGTCTTTAGAGGGAAAGTTATAGCATGCAATGCCCACAGGAGAAAGTAGCAAATATCTAAAATCGACACCCTTACATCACAATTGAAGGAACTAGAGAAGCAAGAGCAAACAAATTCAAACGCTAGAAGAAGACAAGAAACAACTAAGCTCAGAGCAGAAGTGATGGAGATAGAGACACGAAAAACCCTTCAAAAAAATCAATGAATCCAAGAGCTGGTTTTTTCAAAAGATTAACAAAATAGATAGATTGCTAGCCAGAATAAAGAAGAAAAAAGAGAAGAATCAAATAGACACAATAAAAAAATGATAAAGAGGATATCACCACCGATCCCACAGAAATAAAAAACTACCATCAGAGATTCCTATAAACACCTCTACACAAATAAACTAGAAATGTAGAAGAAATGAATAAATTCCTGGACACATACACCCTCCCAAGACTAAACTAGGAAGAAGTAGAATTTCTGAACAGAACAATAACAAGTTCTGAAATTGAAACAGTAATTAATAGTCTGCCAACCAAAAAAAAGAAAACAAGGACCACACGGATTGACAGCTGAATTCTACCACAGTTACAAAGAGGAGCTGGTACCATTCCTTCTGAAACTATTCAAAACAAAAGAAAAAGAGGGACTCCTCCCTAACTCATTTTATGAGGCCAGTATCATCCTGATACCAAAACCTGGGAGGTACACAACAACGACAAAATATTTCAGGCCAATATCCCTGATGAACATCAAAGCAAAAATCCTCAATAAAATACTGGCAAACCGAATCCAGCAGCACATCGAAAAGCTTATCCACCGTGATCAAATTGGCTTCATCCCTGGGATGCAAGGCTGGTTCTACATATGCAAATCAATAAACATAATCCATCACATAAGCAGAACCATTGACAAAAACCACATGATTATCTCAATAGATGCAGAAAAGGCCTTCAATAAAATTCAACACCCCTTCATGCTAAAAATTCTCAATAAGCTAAGTATTGATGGAACAACCTCAAAATAATAAGAGATATTTTTTACAAACCCACAGCCAGTTTCATACTGTATGGGCAAAAGCTGGAAGCATTCCTTTTGAAAACCCGCACAAGACAAGGACACCCTCTCTCATCACTCCTATTTAATATAGTATTGGATTATCTTCCTAGGTCAAGCAGGCAAGAGAAAGAAATAAAATGTATTCAAATAGAATGAGAGGAAGTCAAATTGTCGCTGATTGCAGATGACATGATTGTATATTTAGAAAATTCCATTGTCTCAGCCCAAAATCTCCTTAAGCTGATAAGCAACTTTAGAAAAGTCTCAGGATGAAAATCAATGGGCAAAAATCACAAGCATTCCTATACACCAATAATAGACAAACAGTCAAAGCATGAGTGAACTCTCATTCACAACTGTGACTAAGATAATAAAACACCTAGGAATACAACTTTCAAAGGATGTGAAACACCTCTTCAAGGAGAACTGCAAACCACTGCTCAAGGAAATAAGAGAGGACACGATCAAATGGAAAAACATTCCATGCTCACGGATAGGAAGAATCAATATTGTGAAAATGGCCATACTGCCCAAGGTAATTTATAGATTCAATGCCATCCCCATCAAGCTACCAATGACTTTCTTCACCGAATTGGAAGAAGCTACTTTAAAGTTCATATGGAACAAAAAAAGAGCCCACATAGCCAACACAATCCTAAGCAAAAGGAACAAAGCTGGAGGCATCATGCTACCTGACTTCAAACTATACTACAAAGCTACAATCACCAAAACAGCATTTTACTGGTACCAAAACAGATATATAGACCAATGGAATAGAACAGAGACCCCAAAAATTATGCCACACATCTGCAACCATCTGATCTTTGACAAACCTGACAAAAACAAGCAATGGGCAAAGGATTCCCTATTTAATAAATGGTGTTGGGAAAACTGGCTAGCCATATGCAGAAAACTGAAACTGGACCCCTTCTTTACTCATTACACAAAAATTAACTCAAGATGAATTAAAGACTCAAACATAAGTCCTAAAACCATAAAAACCCCAGAAGAAAAATTAGGCAATACCACTCAGGACATAGGTATAGGCAGACTTTATGACAAAAACAACAAAAGCAATGACAACAGAAGCCAAAATTGACAAATGGAATCTAATTAAACTAAAGAGCTTTTGCAGAGCAAAAGAAACTATCATCAGAGTGAATAGGCAGCCTACAAATTGGGAGAAAATTTTTGTAATCTATTCATCTAACAAAGGGCTAATATATCCAGAATCTACAAGCAACTTAAACAGATTTACAAGAAAAATTAAACAACCTCATCAGAAAGTGGGCAAATGAGTGAACAGATACTTCTCAAAGGAAGACATTCATGCAACCAACAAACATATGAAAAAAAAACTCATCATCACTGGTCATTAGAGAAATGGTCATCAAAAACCACAGTGAGATATCATCTCATGCCAGTTAGAATGGTGATCATTAAACGTCAGAAAACAACAGATGCTGGAGAGGCTGTGGAGAAATAATAACGCTTTTACACTGTTGGTGGGAGTGTAAATTAGTTCAACCATTATGGAAGACAGTGTGGTGATTCCTCAAAGATCTAAAACCAGAAATACCATTTGACCCAGCAATCCCATTACTGGGTATATACCCAAAGGATTATAAATCATTCTCCTATGAAGACCCATGCACACACATGTTTATTGCAACACTATTCACAATAGCAAAGACTTGGAACCAACCCAAATGCCCATCAATGATAGAGTGGATAAAGAAAATGTGGCACATATACACCATGGAATACTATGCAGCCATAAAACAGATGAGTTCATGTACTTTACGGGAACATGGATGAAGCTGGAAACCATAATTCTCAGCAAACTAATGCAGTAACAGAAAACCAAACACCACATGTTCTTACTCGTAAGTGAGAGTTGAACAATGAGAACACATGGACACAGGGAGGGAAACATCACACACCAGGGCCTGTCATGGGGTGGTGGGCTAGGGGAGTTTTAGCATTAGGAGAAATACCTGATGTAGATGATGGGTTGATGGGTGTAGCAAACCACCATGGCACATGTATACCTATGTAAGAAACCTGCATGTTCTGCACTTGTATCCCAGAACTTAAAGTACATTTTTAAAAATTAATTTGAGGCCGGGCACGGTGGCTCAAGCCTGTAATCCCAGCACTTTGGGAGGCCGAGACGGGCGGATCACGAGGTCAGGAGATCGAGACCATCCTGGCTAACACTGTGAAACCCCGTCTCTACTAAAAATACAAAAAACTAGCCGGGCGAGGTGGTGGCGCCTGTAGTCCCAACTACTTGGGAGGCTGAAGCAGGAGAATGGCGTGAACCCGGGAGGCGGAGCTTGCAGTGAGCTGAGATCCGGCCACTGCACTCCAGCCTGGGTGACAGAGCCAGACTCCGTCTCAAAAAAAAAATAAAATAAAAATAAAAATTAATTTAAAACATTTTTAAGAAATTAACATCTTTATACAATTAATCATTGAAAATTATACACATATCTCTATTAAAATAATTTCTGCTTAAATCATTTTATAATTTTTAGTCAAATAATTCCATATTCTTATAACATCAATTTTTAACTTACACTGATAATTCAAAAGTATATTTACATTGAAGAACCACTGAATTACATTCCTTATAAAAGATGTATCACTAAAAATTTGCTAAAGAACTACTCAGTATTACTGGAACATTGCTTTATTTTCACTGAAAGTCCGATTTTTTTTTTTTTTTTTTTCTGGAAAAGGCAACTTGTTTTTCTTTTTTTTTTTTTTAATTTCATTATTATACTTTAAGTTCTAGGGTACATGTGCATAACGTGCAGGTTTGTTACATATGTATACTTGTGCCATGTTGGTGTGCTGCACCCATCAACTCGTCAGCACCCATCAATTCGTCATTTATACCAGGTATAACTCCCAATGCAATCCCTCTCCCCTCCCCCCCCATGATAGGCCCCGATGTGTGATGTTCCCCTTCCCGAGTACAAGTGATCTCATTGTTCAGTTCCCACCTATGAGTGAGAACATGCGGTGTTTGGTTTTCTGTTCTTGTGATAGTTTGCTAAGAATGATGGTTTCCAGCTGCATCCATGTCCCTACAAAGGAAGAAAACTCATCCTTTTTTATGGCTGCATAATATTCCATGGTGTATATGTGCCACATTTTCTTAATCCAGTCTGTCACTGATGGACATCTGGGTTGATTCCAAGTCTTTGCTATTGTGAATAGTGCCACAATAAACATACATGTGCATGTGTCTTTATAGCAGCATGATTTATAATCCTTTGGGTATATACCCAGTAGTGGGATGGCTGGGTCATATGGTACATCTAGATCTAGATCCTTGAGGAATCGCCATACTGTTTTCCATAATGGTTGAACTAGTTTACAATCCCAACAACAGTGTAAAAGTGTTCCTATTTCTCCACATCCTCTCCAGCACCTGTTGTTTCCTGACTTTTTAATGATTGCCATTCTAACTGGTGTGAGATGGTATCTCATATACACATATTCACATATCTCTATTAAAATAATTTCTGCTTAAATCATTTTATAATTTTTAGTCAAATAATTCCATATTCTTATAGCATCAATTTTTAACTTACACTGATAATTCAAAAGTATATTTAAATTGAAGAACCACTGAATTACATTCCTTATAAAAGATGTATCACTAAAAAATTGCTAAAGAACTACTCAGTATTACTGGAACATTGCTTTATTCTCACTGAAAGTCAGATTTTTTTTTCTGGAAAAGGCAACTTGTTTTTCATTTTTTAAACCAGTTAACCTCTTGTGACCCAGCTTCTAACCAGCCACTGGAAAATAAAAATGGCCAATTCCCGTCTTCCAAGATAAACCAAACAACTTAGAACAGATATTGAAAAAAATAGTGGAGGAGTTCAACACCTTACTGACAGCACTAGATAGATTATTGAGACAGAAATCAACAAAAAACACGGTATATAAATTGGACTTTAGACCAAATACCTAACAGACATTTACAGAACACTTTACTCAATAACCACAGAATATATATTCGTCTCATTAGAGGAATTAGAACATTCTGTAATATAAAACATATGTTAGGCCACAAAACAAGACTCAATAAATTTTTAAAAATTAAAATCATACCAAGTTGCTTCTTGGATCACAACAGAATAAAACTAGAAATCAACTCCAAGAGAACCTCTTAAAACTATGCAAATATATAATAACTAAATAACATACTCCTCAACAATTTTGGGGTCAATGACAGAATCATCTTCTTTTAAAAGAAATTTTTTGAAATAAGTGAAATTGGAAATACTGAAACCTCTGGGAAACAGTAAAAGCAGTGCTAAAATGAGAATTTATAGTATTAAATAGCTACATCAAAAAATAGAAAGATCACAAATTAACAACCTAACATCTCACCTCAAGGAACTAGAAAAACAAGAATAAACCATATGCAAAGCTAGCAGAAGAAAAGAAACAAGGAAGATTAGAGTATAAATAAAATTGAGACCCCCCCAAAATGCAAAATGTCAATGAAACAAAAACTTGGTTCTTTGAAAAGATCGATAAAATTGATAGCCTGTTAAAAAGAACAAGAAAAGAAGATAAACGATCGTAATCCTAATCATAAATGAAAAGAAGACATTGTAAATAATCACAAAGAAATATAAAAGATCATCAGAGACTACTAGGAAGAATTATATACCCACAAATTAGAAAATGGACAGAAAATTGATGAATTCCTAGAAACATACAATCTCTAAAGATTGAAAAAGAAATAAAAATTCTAAACAGATCAATGATAAAGTATGAGGTTGAATCAGTAATGAAACATCTCACAACAACAGGAGAAGCACAGGACTAGTTGGATTCACACGATGTACAAAAAAGAAATGGTACAAATCCTCCCAAAACTTTTCTGAAAAATTGAGAACAGAAATTTCCCCCTAATTCAGTCTCTGAAGCCAGTGTAACCCTGATACCAAAGCTGGACAGGAACACAACAAATAAAATAATAAAACCTTACACCAATATCCCTGATGCGAAAATACTCAAGAAAATACTAGTGAAATAAATTCAACAGCACATGAAAAGATAATACACCATGATCAAGTGTGTTTTATTCCAGGAGTGCAAGGATGATTCAACATTCACAAATCAATGGATGTGATTCATCATGTAAACAGAAACAAAGACAAAAACCACATGATAAGCTCAATAGAGGCAGAATAAGCATTCAGTAAATATCAGCATCTCTTCAGGATAAAAACTCTCAACAAATAGGCATAGAAGAAACATACCTCAAAATAATAATAGCTGTATATGACAAACCCACATCCAACATAACACTGAGAAGAAAAAAGTCAAAAGTAATTCCCCTATGAATTGGAACAAGATAAAAATATCCACTTTCACCAATTCTATTCAAACATAGTACTGGAAGGTCTAGCCAATCAGATAAGAGAAAATATATAGAAGTCATTTAATTTGAAAAAGAGAAAGATAAATTATCTCTCTTTGCTGGTATGATCTTCTGTGTAGAAAATCCTTAACAGTACTCCAAAAAACTCATATTTGATGAACAAATTCATAAAGTTTTAAGATCTAAAGTCAATGTACAAAATTTAGAGGCATTTCAATACCAATAACAATCAAGCTGAGAACCAAATTAAGAAGTCAATTTCATTTACAATAGCTACAAAAATCCCACCTAGGAAGATGGTGTTTTTGTTGTTTTGTGCATGTATGTGTGTACATGTGTGTGTGTGTGTGTGTGTGTGTATACACTTTACATTCTAGGTTACATGTGCAGAACATGTAGGTTTGCTAAATAAGTATACACACACCACGGTGGTTTGTCGCACCCATAAACCTGTCATCTAAATTAGGTATTTCTCTTAATGCTATTCCTCACCTAGCTCCCCCACCCCCCAACAGGCCCTGCTGTGTGATGTTCCCGTCCCTGTGTCCATGTGTTCTCATTATTCAACTTCTACTTATGAGTGAGTAAATGCAGTGTTTGGTTTTCTTTTCCTGTGTTAGTTTGCTGAGAATGATGGTTTCCAGCTTCATCCATGTCCCTACAAAGTATATGAACTCATCCTTTCTATGGCTACATAGTATTCCACCTAGGAATATGTTTAAACAAGTAGGTGAAAGATCTCTACAAGGACAACTACAAAACACTGATGGAAGAAATCATAGATGACACAAACAAATGGAGAAACATTCCATGTTCACAGATCAGAAGAATTAGTATAGTTGAAATGACCATATTGCCCAAAGCAATCTCAAGAGTCAAAGTAATCCCTTTCAAAATTCCAAGTCATTTTCAAAAAATTAGAAAATAGAAATCCTAAAAGTCATATGAAACCAAAAATGTACTTGAATGGCAAAGCAATCCTAACTAAAAAGAACAAAGCTGGAGGCATCATATTACCTGACTTCAATTGCTACTACAAGGCTACAGTAACCAAAATAGCATGGTACTAGTTAAAAAAAAAAAAAAAAAAAAAAAACACATAGATCAATGGAATGGAACAAGAAATTCAGAAATAAAGTTACATATCTACAGACAACTGGCTTTGGCTGTCAACAAAAATATACAATGGGAAAAGAACACCCTTTACGTCAAGTGGTCTTGGGAAAATTGGATTGCCATTTGCAAAAGAAAAAAAATGGATCACTATCTCTTACCATATGCCAAAATCAACTCATGATGAATTACAGGCTTAACTGTAAGACCAGATACTATAAAAATACTAGCAGAAAACCTAGGAAAACTCTCCTGGACATTGATCTTGATAAAGAAGTCATGACTAAGACCTCAGAAGCATAAGCAACAAAAACAAAAATAGACAAATAGGATGTAATTAAACTATAGAGCTTCTGCGCAGCAAAAGAAATAATTGACAGAGTTAACAGACAACCTGCAGGATAAAAGAAAATATTTCCAAGCTATTCATCTGACAGCAGAGTAATATGCCAAATATACAGGAAATTCAAACAAGTCAACAGGAATCTTAAACAAGTCAACAAGAAAATACCTCCTAAATAATCCAATTAAAAAGTAGGCAAAGGACATGAATAGGTATTTTTCAAGGAAGTCACACAAACGGCCAACAAGTATATATAAAAATTATCAACATCAGTAATTATTACAAAAATGCAGTCAAAACTGCAATGAGATATCATTTTACCCCAGTGATAATGGCTATTATTAAAAAGAAAAAATAGTACAGGTTGGTGAGGATGTGGAGAAAGGAGAACTCTTATACACTGTTGATAGGAATGTAACTTAGTACAACCTCCATGAAAAAGAGTATGGAGATTTTTCAAAGGACTAAAACTAGAACTACCATTCAATCCAGCAATCCCACTACTGAATATCACCCAAAGAGAAAAAAAACAATCATTATGTCATTACATTACAAAGATATCTGCACTCATATGTTTATAGCAACACTAGTCACATTCGCAAAAACATGAAAACAACGTAAGTGTCCATCAGTGGATGACTCATAAATTTTAATTCAATTCTTTGCCTTCTACTTTCAAGCTTAACTTCCTCCTAAAGCAACCTTTTTCGATTACCTACTCCACCCTAACTCATTCTGGTCACCTGCTCCACCCTAACTCATTCTGATTATCTGTTACCTGCTCTGCCTTGACTATTGCCAAAGCACTCACTCCATCATTCTCTTTAAAACACTTAATTGGAATTAGTTTAGCCTCTGCAGTCCAGCCATAGCCAACAGAGGAACAATACAGCAGCAGGGGCCACCTGCATCAGGGATAAGAACTCCTTCTCCTCCCTTGTCCGAATGTGTGCTCACCATTGTACCATCTGTAAGGGTGCACCCTTCTATATAGAAGTAATTTGGCTTGCTGAGAATTAAAAAGAACATTTTAATAAAAAGAAATTGTAATAAATACAATAGTATTAAATACACACACACACGTGCGTGCACGCGCTAGAATATTATTCAACCATAAAAAGAACGCCATACCTTTTTCAACAACATGGATGGAACTGGAAGCCGTTATTTTAAGTGAAACAACTCAGAAACTGAAAGTCAAATACCATATGTTCTCACTTAAAAGTGGGAGTTATAGGAACAGCTCCACTCTCCATCTCCCAGTGTGAGCGACACAGAAGACCCGTGATTTCTGCATTTTCAACTTAGGTACTGGGGTCATCTCACTCGGGAGTGCCGGACAATCGGTGCTGGTCAGCTGCTGCAGCCTGATCAGCAAAAGCTGAAGCAGGGTGAGGCATCGCCTCACCTGGCAAGCGCAAGGGGGAAGGGAGTCCCTTTTCCTAGCCAGGGGAACTGAGACACACAACACCTGGAAAATGAGGTAACTCCCACCCCAATACTGCGCTGTAAGCACACCGGCACACCAGGAGAATATATCCCACACCTGGCCGGGAGGGTCCCACGCCAAGGAGCCTCCCTACTTGCAAACACAGCAGTCTGCAGCAATCTAACTGCAAGGCAGCAGCGAGGCTGGGGGAGGGGCGCCCGCCATTGCTATGGCTTAAGTAGGTAAACAAAGCCGCTGGGAAGCTCCAACTGGGTGGAGCTCAAAGCAGCTCAAGGAAACCTGCCAGTCTCTGTAGACTCCACCTCTGGGGACAGGGCTCAGCTAAAGCAACAGAGGCCTGTGCAGACGCGAATGACTCTGTCTGACAGCTTTGAAGAGAGCAGTGGATCTCCCAACACGGAGGTTGAGATCTGAGAAGGAGCAGACTGCCTGCTCAAGTGGGTCCCTGACCCCTGAGTAGCCTAACTGGGAGACATCCCCCACTAGGGGCACTCTGACACCCCACACCTCACAGGGTGGAGTACACCCCTGAGAGGAAGCTTCCAAAGCAAGAATCAGACAGGAGCACTCGCTGTTAAACAATATTCTATCTTCTGCAACCTCTGCTGCTGATAACCAGGCAAACAGGGTCTGGAGTAGACCTCAAGCAATCTCCAACAGACCTATAGCTGAGGGTCCTGACTGTCAGAAGGAAAACTCTCAAACAGGAAGAAAACCTATACCAAAACCCCATCAGTATGTCACCATCATCAAAGACCAGAGACAGATAAAACAACGAAGATGGGGAAAAAGCAGGGCAGAAAAGCTGGAAATTCAAAAGATAAGAGCGCATCTCCCCCTGCAAAGGAGCACAGCCCATTGCCAGCAACGGATCAAAGCTGGTCAGAGAATGATTTTCACGAGATGACAGAAGAAGGCTTCAGTCCATCAAACCTCTCAGAGCTAAAGGAGGAATTACGTACCCAGCGCAAAGAAACTAAAAATCTTGAAAAAAGAGTGGAAGAATTGACAGCTAGACTAATTAATGCAGAGAAGGTCATAAACGAAATGACAGAGATGAAAACCATGACACGAGAAATACGTGACAAATGCACAAGCTTCAGTAACCCACTCGATCAACTGGAAGAAAGAGTATCAGTGATTGAGGATCAAATGAATGAAATGAAGCGAGAAGAGAAACCAAAAGAAAAATGAAGAAAAAGAAACGAACAAAGCCTGCAAGAAGTATGGGATTATGTAAAAAGACCAAATCTACGTCTGATTGGGGTGCCTGAAAGTGAGGAGGAAAATGGAACCAAATTGGAAAACACTCTTCAGGATATCATCCAGGAGAACTTCCCCAACCTAGCAGGGCAGGCCAACTTCAAATTCAGGAAATAGAGAACGCCACAAAGATACTTCCCGAGAAGAGCAACTCCAAGACACATAATTGCCAGATTCACCAAAGTTGAAATGAAGGAAAAAATCTTAAGGGCAGCCAGAGAGAAAGGTCGGGTTACCCACAAAGGGAAGCCCATCAGACTGACAGCAGATCTCTCGGCAGAAACTCTACAAGCCAGAAGAGAGTGGGGGCCAATATTCAACGTTCTTAAAGAAAACAATTTTCAACCCAGAATTTCATATCCAGCCAAACTAAGTTTCATCAATGAAGGAGAAATAAAATCCTTTACAGATAAGCAAATGCTTAGAGATTTTGTCACCACCAGGCCTGCCTTACAAGAGACCCTGAAGGAAGCCCTAAACATGGAAAGGAACAACCGGTACCAGCCATTGCAAAAACATGCCAAAATGTAAAGACCATCAAGGCTAGGAAGAAACTGCATCAACTAATGAGCAAAATAACCAGTTAACATCATAATGGCAGGATCAAGTTCACACATAACAATATTAACCTTAAATGTTAATGGACTAAATGCTCCAATTAAAAGACACAGACTGGCAAACTGGATAAAGAGTCAAGACCCATCAGTCTGCTGTATTCAGGAGACGCATCTCACATGCAGAGATGTACACAGGCTCAAAATATAGGGATGGAGGAAGATCTACCAAGCAAATGGAGAAAAGAAAAAAGCAGGGGTTGCAATCCTAGTCTCTGATAAAACAGACTTTAAACCATCAAAGATCAAAAGAGACAAAGAAGGCCATTACATAATGGTAAAGGGATCAATCCAACAGGAAGAGCTAACTATCCTAAATATATATGCACCCAATACAGGAGCACCCAGATTCATAAAGCAAGTCCTTAGAGACTTACAAAGAGACTTAGACTCCATACAATAATAATGGGAGACTTCAACACCCCACTGTCAACATTAGACAGATCAACGAGACAGAAAGTTAACAAGGATATCCAGGAATTGAACTCATCTCTGCACCAAGTGGACCTAATAGACATCTATAGAACTCTCCACCCCAAATCAACAGAATACACATTCTTCTCAGCACCACATCGCACTTATTCCAAAATTGAACACATAATTGGAAGTAAAGCACTCCTCAGCAAATATACAAGAACAGAAATTATAACCAACTGTCTCTCAGACCACAGTGCAACCAAACAAGAACTCAGGACTAAGAAACTCACTCAAAACTGCTCAACTACATGGAAACTGAACAACCTATTCCTGAATGACTACTGGATATCTAACAAAAGAAAGGCAGAAATAAAGATGTTCTTTGAAACCAATGAGAACAAAGATACAACATACCAGAATCTCTGGGACACATTGAAAGCAGCATGTAGAGGAAATTTATAGCACTAAATGCCCACAAGAGAAAGCTGGAAAGATCTAAAATTGACACTGTAACACCACAATTAAAAGAACTAGAGAGGCAAGAGCAAACACATTCAAAAGCTAGCAGAAGGCAAGAAATAACTAAGATCAGAGCAGAACTGAAGGAGATAGAGACACAAAAATCCCTCCAAAAAATCAATGAATCCAGGAGTTGGTTTTTGAAAAAGTCAACAAAATTGACAGACCGCTAGCAAGACTAATAAAGAAGAAAAGAGAGAAGAATCAAATAGACGCAATAAAAAATGATAAAGGGGATATCACCACCGACCCCACAGAAATACAAACTACCATCAGAGAATACTATAAACAGCTCTACGCAAATAAACTAGAAAATCTAGAAGAAATGGATAATTTCCTGGACACTTACACTCTTCCAAGGCTAAACCAGGAAGAAGTTGAATCCCTGAATAGACCAATAGCAGGCTCTGAAATTGAGGCAATAATTAATAACCTACCAACCAAAAAATGTCCAGGACCAGATGGATTCACAGCTGAATTCTACCAGAGGTACAAGGAGGAGCTGGTACCTTTCCTTCTGAAACTCTTCCAATCAATAGAAAAAGAGGGAATCCTCCCTAACTCATTTAATGAGACCAACATCATCCTGATACCAAAGTCTGGCAGGGACACAACAAAAAAAGAGAATTTTAGACCAATATCCCTAATGAACATTGATGCAAAAATCCTCAATAAAATACTGGCAAACTGGATTCAGCAGCACATCATAAAGCTTATCCACCATGATCAAGTGTGCTTCATCCCTGGGATGCAAGGCTGGTTCAACATTCACAAATCAATAAACGTAATCCAGCATATAAACAGAACCAAAGACAAGAACCACATGATTATCTCAATAGATGCAGAGAAGGCTTTTGACAAAATTCAACAGCCCTTCATGCTAAAAACGCTCCATAAATTCGGTATTGATGGAACGTACCTCAAAATAATAAGAGCTATTTATGACAAACCCACAGCTAATATCATACTGAATGGGCAAAAACTGGAAAAAATCCCTTTGAAAACTGGCACAAGACAGGGATGCCCGCTCTCACCACTCCTATTCAACATAGTGTTGGAAGTTCTGGCTAGGGCAATCAGGCAAGAGAAAGAAATCAAGGGAATTCAGTTAGGAAAAGAAGAAGTCAAATTGTCCCTGTTTGCAGATGACATGATTGTATATTTAGAAAATCCCATTGTCTCAGCCCAAAATCTCTGTAAGCTGATAAGCAACTTCAGCAAAGTCTCAGGATACAAAATTAAAGTGCAAAAATCACAAGCATTCTTATACACCAGTAACAGACAAACAGAGAGCCAAATCAGGAATGAACTTCCATTCACAATTGCTTCAAAGAGAATAAAATACCTAGGAATCCAACTTACAAGGGATGTAAATGACCTCTTCAAGGAGAACTGCAAACCACTGCTCAGTGAAATAAAAGAGGACACAAACAAATGGAAGAACATACCATGCTCATGGATAGGAAGAATCAATATCGTGAAAATGGCCATACTGCCCAAGGTCATTTATAGATTCAATGCCATCCCCATCAAGCTACCAATGAGTTTCTTCACCGAATTGGAAAAAACGGCTTTAAAGTTCATATGGAACCAAAAAAGAGCCCGCATTGCCAAGACAATCCTCAGTCAAAAGGACAAAGCCGGAGGCGTCACGCTACCTGACTTCAAACTATACTACAAGGCTACAGTAACCAAAACAGCATGGTACTGGTACCAAAACAGAGATATGGAGCAATGGAACAGAACAGAGTCCTCAGAAATAATACCACACATCTACAGCCATCTGATCTTTGACAAACCTGAGAGAAACAAGAAATGGGGAAAGGATTCCCTATTTAATAAATGGTGCTGGGAAAATTGGCTAGCCATAAGTAGAAAGCTGAAACTGGATCCTTTCCTTACTCCTTATACGAAGATTAATTCAAGATGGATTAGAGACTTAAATGCTAGACCTAATACCATAAAAACCCTAGAAGAAAACCTAGGTAATACCATTCAGGACATAGGCATGGGCAAGGACTTCATGTCTAAAACACCAAAAGCAATGGCAAGAAAAACCAAAATTGACAAATGGGATCTAACTAAACTAAAGAACTTCTGCACAGCTAAAGAAACTACCATCAAAGTGAACAGGCAACCTGCAGAATGGGAGACAATTTTTGCAATCTACTGATCTGACAAAGGGCTAATATCCAGAACCTACAAAGAACTCAAACAAATTTACAAGGAGAAAACAAACAACCCCATCAAAAAGTGGGCAAAGGATATGAACAGACATTTCTCATAAGAAGACATGCATACAGCCAACAGACACATGAAAAAAATGCTCATCATCACTGGCCATCAGAGAAATGCAAATCAAAACCATAATGAGATACCATCTCACACCAGTTAGAATGGCAATCATTCAAAAGTCAGGAAACAACAGGTGCTGGAGAGGATGTGGAGAAATTGGAACACTTTTACACTGTTGGTGAGATTGTAAACTAGTTCAACCATTGTGGAAAACAGTAAGGCAATTCCTCAAGGATCTAGCACCAGAAATACCATATGACCCAGCCATCGCATTACTGGGTATATGCCCAAAGGATTATAAATCATGCTGCTATAAAGACACATGCACACGTATGTTTATTGCGGCACTATTCACAATAGCAAAGACTTGGAATCAACCCAAATGTCCATCAGTGACAAACTGGATTAAGAAAATGTGGCACATATACACCATGGAGTACTATGCAGCCATAAAAAAGGATGAGTTTGTGTCCTTTGTAGGTTCATGGATGTAGCTGGAAACTATCATTCTCAGCAAACTATTCCAAGAACAGAAAACCAAACACTGCATGTTCTCACTCATAGGTGGGAATTGAACAATGAGATCACTTGGACTTGGGAAGGGGAACATCACACACCAGTGCCTATTGTGGGGAGGGGGGAGGGGGGAAGGATGGCATTGGGAGTTATATGTGATATACATGATGACTTGATGGGTGCTGACGAGTTGATGTGTGCAGCACACCAACATGGCACAAGTATACATATGTAACAAACCTGCACGTTGTGCACATGTACCTTAGAACTCAAAGTATAATAATAATAATAAAATTATCCTCCTTTTTATTTCATATATATATGAAATAAGTTTTTTTCATATATATATATCAGTAGATTGCATATATATATATATGAAAGAAGAGGCATTGCATGTATATATATGCAAGTCATTTCTCCCTTGCCTCACAGGGGTCCTTAGGGAGGGCTGCCAGAGGCACTAGAAAAAAGGCCATAGGAAGAAAAATCCCCCAGCTGATCTTTGTAACAATTGGAAGTGATCGAGATGTCTACTGTCCAGAACTTGCAGCAGGGTGTGAATCTGGTGTGCAGACTTCACAGGTCGGGGAAGCAAGAAAGCCTTACTTGCTTTCATAGCTGGGAGATGGGTAGCCTGGGGCAAGTTCTCAGCCCTACTGACCCACTGCCTGGAAATAGACTCAGTGCCATTGGATGGGGCATGGTGAGAGTGACACCAGAACTTTGGGTTGCATGGGAGCTGGGTGAGGCCTGTGATGGCTGGCTTTCCCCCACTTCCCTGACAACTTGCATGACACAGTAGAGAGGGCTATAATCCTCTTAGGAAAATAACTCCATCGACCTGGGAACCACACCCCCATCCCCCAAGGGTGAGTGTGAGATCAGACATGCCTTGCCCTGACCCCACCTAATGGTCAATCCCTACCCACCTTGGTAGCTGAAGATAAAGGGTATATAATCTTGGGAGTTCTAGGGCTCTGCCCACCACCTGTTCCTCCCCCATGCTACCACGACTGATGCTGTCTTGAAAGAAACCTCCCAACAGGAGGACAACCAGCACAAAAATATTGCATTAAACAACCAAAGCTAAGGAACCTTACAGAGTCGATTTCACCCCCCTGCCACTTCCACTGGAGTAGGTGCTGGTATCCACAGCTGAGAGATCCACAGATGTTTCACATCACAAAATGTTGTGCAGACAACCCCCAGTAAAAGCCCAGAGCCTGGGAGGCTTGCTGGGTCGCTAAATTCAGAAGAGAGATAACAATCACTACAGCTCAGCTCTCAGGAAGCCACATCCCTAGGAAAAGGGGGAGAGTACTACATAGAAGAAACACCCCTGGGACAAAAGAATATGAAAAGCAGCCTTGAGCCCTATATCTTCCCTCTGACATAGCCTACCTAGATGAGAAGAAACCAGAAAATCAACTCTGGTAATATGACATAACAAGGTTTTTTAACACCTCCCCCCAAAATCACACTAGCTCACCACCAATGGATTCAAACCAAGAAGAAATCTCTGATTTACCCAAAAAAGAATTCAGAAGGTTAGTTTTTATGCCAATCAGGGAAGCACCAGAGAAAGGTGAAGCTCAACTTAAGAAAGTACAAAAAAGATACAAGGAATGGGAGGATAAATTTCAATGAAATAGATAGCATAAATAAAAAACAATCAAAACTTCAGGAAACAATAGGCTGACTCATAGAAATGCAAAATTCTCTGGAAAGTCCCAGCAATAGAATCAAACAAGAAGAAGAAACAACTACAGAGCTCAAAGACAAGGTTTTTTAATTAGCCCAATCTAACAAGGACAAAGAAAAAAATAAAATATAAACAAAGCCTCCAAGAAGTCTGGGATTATGTTAAATGACCAAACCTAAGAATAATTGGTGTTCCTGAGGAAGCAGAGAAATCTAAAAGTTTGGAAAACATATTTGGGGAAATAATTAAGGAAAATTTTCCTTGGTTTGCTAGAGACCTATATATCCAAATACCCAAATACAAGAAGCACAAAGAACACCTGGGAAATTCATCACAAAAAGATCATCACCTGGGCACATTGCCATCAGGTTACCTAAAGTTAAGACAAAGGAAAGAATCTTAAGAGCTGTGAGGCAAAAGCACCAGGTAACATATATATTAAAAAAAAAAAAAAGCCCTACTAGATAAACAGTAGATTTCTCAGCAGAAACCCTACAAGCTAGAAGGGATTAGGGCCCTATCTTCAACTTCTTCAAGCAAAGCAATTATCAGCCAAGAATTTTGTATCCAGTGAAACTAAGCTTCAGAAGTGAAGGAAAGATATAGTCTTTCTCAGACTAACAAATGCAAGAGAATTTGCCACTACCAAGCCAGCACTACAAGAACTGCTAAAAGGAACTCTAAATTTTAAAACAAATACTGGAAATGCATCAAAACAGAACTTCTTTAAAGCACAACTCTCACAGGAAATATATAATAAAAACACAATTTAAAAAATCTGAAGGAATACAGGCAACAAATAGCACAATAAATGGAATCATACTTCATATCTCAATATTAACATTGAATGTAAATGGTCTAAATGCTCTACTTAAAGATACAGAATTGCAGAATAAATAAGAATTCGTCAACCAACTATCTGCTGTCTTCAAGAGACTCACCTAACACATAAGGACTCACATAAACTTAAGGTAAAGGGGTGAAAAAAGGTATCTCATGCAAATGGACACCAAAAGCCAGCAGGAGTAACTATTCTTATATCAGACACAAAAAAAAAACTTTAATGCAATAGTTTAAAAAACAAAGAGGGGCATTATGTAATAATAAAAGGCCTTGTGCAACAACAACAAAAAAATCACAATCCTACATATATATGCACCTAACACTGGAGCTTCCAAATGTATAAAACAATTACTAACAGAACTAAGAAATGAGATAGACAGCAACACAATAATGGGGGGCTTCAATACTCCACTGACACCACTATACAGGTCATCAAGACAGAAAGTCAACAAAGAAACAATGAATTTAAATTATACTCTGGAAAGAAATGGATTTAACAAATATGTAAAGAACATTCTACCCAACAACCACAGAATATATATTCTATTCATCAGTCCATGGAACTGTCTCCCAGATAGACCACATGATAGGCCACAAAGCAAGCTTCAATAAATTTAAGAAAATTGAAATTATAGCAAGCACTCTCTCAGACCACAGTGGAATAAAACTGGAAATCAACTCCAAAAGAACCTCCAAAACCCTGCAAATACATGAAAATCAAATAACTTACCCCTAAATTATCATCAGGACAAAAATGAAATTAAGGTGAAAATTTAAAAATTCTTCATACTGAACAACCTACCAAAACTTCTAGGATACAGCAAAGGCACCGATAAGAGGAAAGTTCATAGCCCTAAACACTTACATCAAAAAGTCTGAAAGAGCACAGACAGACAATCTAAAGTCACTCCTCAAGGAACTAGAGAAACAAGAACAAAGCAAATCCAAACTGAGCAGTAGAAAGGAAATAACAAAGATCAGAGTAGAACTAAATAAAATTGAAAAAAATACAAAGGATAAATTAAACAAAAAGCTGGTTTTTTGAAAAGATAAATAAAATTGATAGACCATTAGCAAGATTAACCAGGAAACAAAGAAAGAAAAATTTAAGCTCAATTAGAAATGAAACACGGCACAAATACAAAAGATCTGTCAAGGCTACTATGAACACCTTTATGCTCATAAGCTAGAAAACCTAGAGGAGATGGATAAATTCCTGGGAAGACACAGCCCTCCTAGCTTAAATCAGGAAGAATTAGATACCTTGAACAGACCATTAAATAGCAGCGAGATTGAAATGGTAATAAAAATTTGAAAGGATATGAACAGACATTTCTCAAAAGAAGACATTCATACAGCCAACAGACACATGAAAAAATGCTCATCATCACTCACCATCAGAGAAATGCAAATCAAAACCACAATGAGATACCATCTCACACCAGTTAGAATGGCAATCATTAAAAAATCAGGAAACAACAGGTGCTGGAGAGGATGTGGAGAAATAGGAACACTTTTACACTGTTGGTGGGATTGTAAACTAGTTCAACCATTATGGAAAACAGTATGGCAATTCCTCAAGGATCTAGAACTAGATGTACCATATGACCCAGCCATCCCACTACTGGGTATATACCCAAAGGATTATAAATTATGCTACTACAAAGACACATGCACACGTACGTTTATTGCGGCACTATTCACAATAGCAAAGACTTGGAATCAACCCAAATGTCCAGCAGTGACAGACTGGATTAAGAAAATGTGGCACATATACACCATGGAATACTATGCAGCCATAAAAAAGGATGAGTTTGCGTCCCTTGTAGGGACTTGGATGCAGCTGGAAACCATCATTCTTAGCAAACTATCACAAGAACAGAAAACCAAACACCGCATGTTCTCACTCATAGGTGGGAACTGAACAATGAGTTCACTTGGACTCGGGAAGGGGAACATCACACACTGGGGCCTATCATGGGGAGGGGGGAGGGGGGAGGGATTGCATTGGGGAGTTATACCTGATATAAATGATGAATTGATGGGTGCTGACGAGTTGATGGGTGCAGCACACCAACATGGCACAAGTATACATATGTAACAAACCTGCACGTTATGCACATGTACCCTAGAACTTAAAGTATAATAAAAAAAATAAGAATAATAAAAGTGGGAGTTAAATAAAGTGTACATATGGGCTTAGAGTATGGAATAATAGTCATTGGAGACTCAGAGGGTGGAAGGGTAGGAGGAGTTGAAGAATAAGCAATCATTTAATGGGTACAATGTACACTATTCTGGTGATGGATACACTAAAAGCCCAGAGTTCACCATTACTCATTATATCCATAGAACAAAATTGCACTTTTACCACCTCAATTTATACAAATAAGAAGAAACTAATTCAATCTACAAAATAATAAAATACCTAGGACTTAATTGAACCAAAGTGAAAGATCTCTATTAGAAAAACTGTAAAATACTGATGAAAGGAATTGAAGAGAAAACCAAAAAATGGAAAGATATCTCATGCTCATGGATTGGGAGAATCAATATTTTGAAAATGTCTGTACTGCAAGTGCTCTGCAGATTCAATGCAATCTCTATCAAAATACCAATAACATATTTCACATAAATAGAGACAAATTTTAAAATTCATACAGAACCACAAAAGACCCCAGATAGTTTAATAAATTCTGACCAAAAAAGATGAAACTGAGGTATCATACCACCTAATTTCGAATTGTACTATAAAGCTGTAATATCCAAATCAGCCTGATAGTGGCATAAAAACAGACACATAGACTACAGGAAAAGAATAGAGTCAGTAATCAATCCACACACACTTACAGCCAACTCATTTTCAACAAAGGTGCCACAAATATACGTTGAGGAAAGGACAATCTCATTAGTAAATAGTGCTGGGTAAACTGGATATACGTATGCAAAAGAATAACACTAGATCTCCACCTTATACACAAAATTCAACTCAAAATGACTTAAAGACTTAAAAGTAAGACCTGAACCTATGAAACTACTTGAAGAAAACACTGGGAAAATACTACAGGACATTGATTTGGGCAAAGAGTGTTTAAATAAGACCTCAAAAGTACAGATATCAAAAGAAAAATAGATGAATTAGCTTATATCAAGCTACAAAGCTTCCGCATAGCAAAGAAAATAATTAACAAAGTGAAGAAACAGTTTACAGAATGGTAGAAAATATTTACAAACTATTCATCTGACAAGGATTTAATAACTAAAATATATGAGGAACTTAATAGCAAATAAATGAAGATAATAATAGTAATCCAATTTTTAAATGGGCAAAAACCCTGAGTAGACATTTCTTAAATGAAGATATACAAATAACAACAAGTTACATGAAAAAATGCTCAAATTCAGGTAAATGCCAATCAAAAGCACAATGAGACACCATCTCACTCAAGTTAGAATAGATATCATCTAAACTACAAAAAATTACAAATGCTAGTAAGGATGCAGAGAAAGCATACACTATTGATGGGAGTGTAAAGTTGTTAAGCCACTATGGGAAATCAGTATGGCAGTACATCAAAACACTAAAAATAGAACTACCATATGATCAAGCAAGTCCACCACTGGATATATATCCAAAAGAAGGAAAATCCATTTATCAAAGAGGAATCTGCACTCCCATGTTTACTACAGCACTATTCACAATAGCCAAGACATGGAATCAACCTAAACACTCACCAACAGATAAATGGATAAAATAAATGTGGTATACATACAAAACTGAATACTATACAGGCACAAAAAATAATAAAATTCTATCATTTGCAGCAACATGGATGGAACTGAAGATCATTATGTTAAGTGAAATAAGCCAGCACAGAAAGACAAATGGTTCATGTTCTCACTCATATGTATGTGCTAAAAAAGTAGAACTCATGGAGGTAGAGAGTAGAATGGTGCTTACCAGAGACCAGGAAAAGAAAGAGGTGGGGGATGTAGAGATGTTGCTTAATGGGTACAAAAGTACAATTAGATAGAAAGAATATGTTCTAATACTTGATAGTCCAGTAGGAAAATAATAGTTAATAATTTATTGTATATTTCAAAGTAGCTAGAAGACTAGAATTTTAATATTCCCAACACAAAGAAAAGATAAACATTTGAGTTGATGGATATCCCAAATACCCTGATTTGATAGTTACACATTGTATACATGTATCAAAATATCATGGGTCCAAAAATGTGTACAACTATGATATTAAAAATAACCAAAAAAGTCAAGTGGCTCATGAAGAACAAATTTAAGGTACAAAAGTTAAAAACTCTTAAAAATGAATTTTAAAAAATTAACAGAGAATTGCAAAAGACATGAGCATACAAGACACACATCCAACAGAAACACAAATGGTTAAAAAATACATTCTAAAATGTTCAAACAAATGGAAATTAAAGCTGGGAATTGTGGCTCTCACCTGTAATCCCAACACTTTGAAAGGCTGAGGTGATAGGATTGGTTGACCTCAGAAGTTCAAGGCTATAGTGAGCTGTGATCATGCTACTGCACTCCAGCCAGACTGGGTGACATAACAAGACACTGTCTCAAAGGAGGGAAGGGAGAGAGACATTTTTCATCTATCAAATAAAAATAAATGGCACTGTGAGTAAAACACTGGTGCTGTGAGAGATGAAATGTCAGTCTGCTAGTATGAGTATTAATTGATACTTGTTTGAAGGATAGAGTGGACTCATAAATCAGTTTTTAAATTGTTCATACACTTTCAACCAACTATCCCACTTCTTGAAACCTTATGCAAACAAAGAAAAAAATTTAATATGGAAAATAAGATATATAAAGGTAAAAAATATTGGAAATAAACTGAATATGAGAATAGCTAAATACACTATGAATCTCTATAAAATGGAATATAACGTGGTGATTCAAATCATAATTTTGAAGAATATTTCAGGCAAATTCTCAAGATGTAATGTTAGTGAAAGAACAGAATGAAAAACTACACTAAAAATAACTATGTATTTTTAAACTCTTCAGATACATATCAAACAAAAGAGATCAAAAAAATGTTTTTATGGTTAACAGACATCAATGCTGGGTGTGGTAGTTTTAGGAGTTTTTAATTTCTTCTTAGCCTCTTCAGTACATTTCAGGTTTCCTACAGAAAGCATCTATTAATTTTATTTATTATATTTAATAGCATAAAATGATATTATAACATACCATATTGTTATTATGAAGAGGCTCTGAAATCTGTAATATTGACTACACATTGCTGATAAGTGCACCATTGGGTAATTTAAAACTAATTACTCTAAACTGCCGACACTGAGGCAAATACACAGGTTGATCTAATCATTGTGTTAAAATTGTATTTGAAATTGAGATGAGTGGTACAAATCACACATTTTCAGAACCACTATCTGTTAGAAAGACTTTTTTTTAACATCAGAAAACATCTTGATGTTTATTTGGGTATAAGAATTAAAAGTGAAGTAAGAGAAGAAAAAAAATTTCAAAATCATTTAACTGCAATTACCCAGTTTAGAATTTTGAAAATTCAATAGGAATTGGACCTTGATCTTTCATTAACAGTACTGAATCTGGGACACTGAAATCACATCACTCTTCTAACTTCGGCATGTCATTTCTACAACACATTTATCACCAAAGCAAAACTGACTCCAGCCATGCCTAGAGCAACAGAAGTCTCACCTCTGAGAAACAGAAAAGCAGCCAGAACATCTGATGGTCTCTTTTGATTACAATTAATATTGATGGTTAACTTAATGTCTTCTGGAGCTAACTTAAGTTTCTGAAAATCAGTGCCATTATAATCTTCCTCTGTCCTAATCCTAAAAATAGACAAAGATGGTTTCTACATCTAAACATGTAAGTCCTCTTTTAAAGTTGTTTTAAAAATACCAATACATGGCAAAAGCCTGAGAAAGAGTTTTAATGAATAACATGAAAACATTGGTGTGGAGACAACTGTATTAAGTGGAGACAACTGTATTAATGAATTCCACTTTACATTCAGTGGTACTGAGAAAGGAAGGACTTTCAAGGGTTAGAAAAAGGTTGATAGCCTTTAGATATTCACAATGATTCACTTTCCCCAGCACTTTCTGAAAGAGAATCATGAACTGAGTAACAATCAATAAATAACATGCAAAACTATCTTCACTTTATTCTCTAACTTTCTGGTAAGAAGACTGACATCTATATAACTACGGATTTTGAGAAAACCATAATTTATCACTTTAGAAGGAAACATAAGAATAAGAGTAAAATTGAGGCTGGGCACAGTGGCTCATCCCTGTAATCCAACACTTTGTGAGACCAAGACAGGTGGCTGACTTGAGCCTATGAGTTAGAGACTAGCCTGGCCAACATGGTGAAACCCCATCTCTACTAAAAATACAAACATTAGCCAAGCATGGTGGCCCATGCTTGTAATCTCTGCTACTTGGGAGGCTGAGGCAAGAGAATCCCTTGAACCTGGGAGGCAGAGCTTGCAGTGAGCCAAGATCGTGCCACTGCACTCTAGCGTGGGTGACAAAGCAAGACTGTGTCAAAAAAAAAAAGACTTGATTATCACTTTTAAAATTTTATTTGAAGAGAAGTAAAAGGAAAATACCAACTGGCAGAATAAACAGAATTTAACTTATTGATTATATTTCCTCATTTTTTCATGTAAAGAATATGTTGCTAATCTTTCACCTCAAAGCAAATCCTAATAAGAAATATATTTACTTTGCTTTTTTATAACTTCTAAAATTATGTAAAATGTAAAACACATTTTATAAGTTTTAGGAAAATTATATAAAAGGAGTCAGCATATCTACCAGTAAGCATGGCACCTGATTTTACTTGTGGTTACTTGTGTTTCTCAGTAAACAAGTTTAATGAGACATATCAAAATGGTACTAAATAGAGATTTTCTCATTTTTGCAGGCTTTACTTTTGATATTATATTATCTTTAAGAGAAAATATTTTCAGCAGGGAATAATATCGCTAACATATTTAATATTGTCAGGAAATGTTATAAATAAAAATTTAACATTGGATGAATGCAGTAAAATAGTGTACTTTTGATTACAGATTTTAAAAAATTGTTTCTCTATGAGAACAGAAAAAAAAGTAAAAAAGCAGCAGCATTAATTCAAGAAGAAATTAAGTATCTAACATCAAAAAGATTTTGAGTCAAGACTTGACATAGCTTTTACACCATAAACAGTCAAACCCTAGCATGGTCAATCTACACACACACACACACACACACACACACACACACACACAAAATGGTAACAATTCTCAGGGAAAGTTAATCACACAAAATAAGCAGGTGAAGAAGAAGTGAGTTTATAACATGTTTTGTTATGTATATAACTAGTATTCGATGGTAAATTATCAGCCAAAAGAAAAAACTTTTTTACAAACATTGTGAAAATGAGATTTATTATAGCTTAATTAAGTATAAAGAGTTATTTATCAAAATACTAAGTAAAATCTGACTAAATCCATTATGTCATTTGCTTAAAACAATAATTTAAAATAGTATATTTTCTGAATCCTTTTCTTTTTGTTCAAATTTTATTTAAAAAGGAAAGCAACCGCTAACTCTGAAATCAGCAACTTGTGTATGTAGTAATAATCCTTGGCTATGTCTGTGTGCTGTAAAGATGTGGGCCTGGGAATTTTCACTGGATTGAAGGTAGATTTTTATTTTCATTTACACATAAAAAAACATTGAGTTTGATTTAAGGAAATGTGTAACTGTTAGTATTTCCATTGACATGACATATATACTTCAAGGTTTCATTCAGTGCCTTGACAAACAATAAATAAAAATAAGATTATCATTCTGTAAGTGGCTTTACACGTTGTCATGACAAAAATAAAAAAACTAAAGATGAATGAGAAGGAAGAAGAGAAAATTAAGGAATGGAAAGAGAGAAGGAGAAAGAGAAAAAAGCAAACATGAGCTTCATGTTCTTGAAGGAAAACTTGACTTTGGGATTAGATTTTTAAATATGGCAGTTACTGCCATAAGAGTACAGTCATCTTTCCAAGGTAAGAAGAACTTACGAACACAAAGAAGAAAATAATAGACATTGGGATCTACTTGAGGCAGGGGTGGAAGGAAGCAGAAGAGCAGAAAAAATAACCATTGTATACTGAGCTTAATACCTGGGTGATGAAATAATATGTACAGCAAACCCTTATGACACGTGTTTATCTATCTAACAAACTTTCACATGTATGCCCAAACCTAAAATAAAAGTTAAAAAAAAAAAAAAGAAAGAAAGAACTGGAGACAAACACAGTCTTGGGGAACAAATGACAATTTCTATGCAACTCAAAATTTCAGTTTGTTTTATTAAACTAAAATCAACCACCACTAAAGCCTAGGCAGTTTAACAGTGCTTGATCCATAGGAAATACTCATTAAATATACATCTTGATTGACTGAGTGACTGAGGACTTTGAAAAGTCAATATTTTATCTATGTTGGTATTTATATAATCACTTTTTAAACTCTGATCTGTGGAAATTAGTTGTGTCTGGAACTTACCCTGGGATAGCAACCATATAAAAACAGTGACCATCTAGTGACTTTTGGTAAAACAGACCCTTACAAAAAAAAACACATGTTCTTAATTTTTAAGAAATGTCTAAATAAAAATATATTTAATAATATTAATACTTCAATGAAACATTTGACAGATAATTTTAAAGATGCATTTAAAGTTTTTCTTATTCTATTTATCATCAGTGAAAACAAACCTCATTAACATTTTCTTTTAAAACAAAGTCAAAAAAGGCAGTGTCATAATCAATTTTTAGTGCCTCATGACTAGATCCAGTTTTTAGTTTTATTTAATTTATAAATTATAATCACAGACCTCAGAAACTTCATGTTATTTCTCAAGGAGACTAAATTCTCCCAATATATAATCTTATGGTATCATTTTTAATTTCAGATTCAAGGGGTACATGTGCTTGTTTGTTAGGTGGGTATATTGCATGATACTGAGGTTTGGGTTATGAATGACCCCTTTAGCCAGGTACTGAGCATAGTACCTAATATGTAGATTTTCAGCCCTTTCCCCCTTCCTCTCTCCCCCTTCTACTAGTCTCCAGCTTCTATTGTTGCCAACTTTATGTCCATGTGTACCCAATATTCAGCATTTACTTATAAGTGAGAACATGTGGTATTTGCTTTTCTATTTCTATGTGAATTTGCTTAAGATAATGGCCTTCTGTTGCATCCCTGTTGCTGCAAAGGACATAATTTTATTCTTTTTATGGCTGTGTAGCATTCCATGGTGTGTATGTACCACATTTTCTTTACCCAGCCCACCATTGATGAGAACCTAGGTTGATTCCATGTCTTTGCTATTGTGTATAGTGATGCAATGAACATAAAGAGTACATGTGTCTTTTGGGTAGAACAATTCATTTTCCTTTGAGTACATACACAATAATGGTATTGCTGAGTTTAATGGTAGTTCTGCTTTATGTTCTTTGAGAAATCCCCAAACTGCTTTCCACAGTGAATTAACTCATTTACATTTTCACCAACAGTGTATAAGAATTACCTTTTCTCTGCAGCCTTGCTAACATGTTAATTTTTGACTTTTTAGTAATAGCCATTCTAACTGGTATGATATGGTATCTCATTGTGGTTTTGATTTGCATTTCTCTGATGATTAGTGATGTTGAGCATTTTTTTGTATGTTTGTTGGCTGCTTGCATGTCTTCTTTTGAGAAGGGTCTGTTCATGTCTTTTGCCCACTTTTAATTAGGTTTTTTTTTTTTTTTTTTTGGCTTGTTCAATTGTTGCTTATAGACGGTGGATATCAGAATTTTGTTGGATGCATAGTTTGCAAGTATTTTCTTCCATTCTGTAGGTTTTCTGTTTACTCTGTTGAACTTTTTTTTTTTTTTTTTTTGCTTTTTGTTCTGTTTTGTTTGTTTTTGTTTTTATTTTTGTTTTTGCTGTGCAGAAGCTATTTCATTTCATTAGGCTTCACTTGTCAATTTTAATTTTTGTTGCAATTGCTTTTGACGAGTTAGTCATAATTTCTTTCCAAGGGTTGATTGATATACAGAAATTAAGAAAAGTTGGTAAAGGGGTACAAAATTCAGTTAACTAGAATGAACATTTCTAGTACTCAATAGCATAGAAGGGACATTATAGTTAACAATAATTTAGTATCTTTCAAACTAACTAGAAGATAGAATTGTAATGTTTCCAAACAATAAAAAAAAAAAATATTTGAAGTGATGGATATCCCAATTACCTTGATTTTACCATTAAACACTGTATATATGTATCTAAATATCACATGTGCCCCCAAAATATATACAAATGATATATCAACAAAAAAAAAGAACATAAGCATAATATTTAGTGCAGACATTGACTTCATCTACTAGAACTAGAGTGATGTGATATCACTGAAATAGCTCAAAGATGAAAATAGGAGAACTAGACTACAAATCCAATTCTCCCCCAATTAATTCTATGATTTAAGCACATGAACTTTCTAGAACTCAGTCTTCATCTGTAAAATGATAGCAGCATTAAAAAAGATTTTTGTCAGCTTTTCTCATTGATGTATCTCAGTATACAGAATAAAGCCTGAAATATAGCAGGCAATCAATAAACATTTGTTGAATGAATTAACAAATGAAAGAATTTTAGAAGAAATCATTACTCCCCATCTCCCTTTCCAAGTCTAATATTTTGTAATTCTGGTCCTTAGAATTTCTATAATGATTTTGTAGTATTTTATTATCAAATATTTTCCACCTCCAACAACAGAAATAGCTAAACCTATTTACTCCTTTAATCTAAAAGAGAAAGCTATTATGCCCCTAAGCTTCCCCAGCTGAGAATTCAAAGATTTTCACCACAAGCAGATCAACTGATCAGTCTTTAATGGGTTTTGCTTATTGATTAAACAATAATAAAAAGGATCTTTGAGGAGGGGAAACAATTATCTGCATCACTTCTTTCAATACATATAATCTCAGCAGGGATCTGGTAAGTATAAGCTTTTGGTGGAGGCAGAGAGAAAGTTCCATGCATATCAATCAATTCTCCATCCAAGGTAGCCAGGCTAAGAAACCAGCATATCATTTCACAGCTTGCTGTGCTATGGATTTTGTTCTAAGACAGCTATTACAATGGCTCATTTTTGCCTGAGCATTACAAAACTACAAATAGCTATAGCTGCTTCCCATTCATCCTTCATCATAGATGGCACAATAGTATGATACTAACTGACATTTCCATCAGAGGTGTCAGAACCACTACTTTATCAGCCATGGTAGCAAGTGTCTCCCCAAACACCAGGATCAGCCACCCAGAGCCCTTGGAATGGGAGAGGAAATCTTTGCTTGGCAGGGCCTGAATGTTGTTCCAAACCCACCTCATGCCACAGCTGGCACAGACACAGCTATTAGCTAGCCCATGTTGTTCAGCACCCAGCACCTTGCACCATAAGTTCCTTTTAGGCAGATGCAATTGCCTTAGATCACTTATTTCACATCTCCTCCTTGGTGCAAACAGAGTTAAAAGAATAGTCAATCAGGCAGACTTGGTTCTGGTGCCTACAAGCTTTGTGGGACATTGGATAAGGTCTCTACAATAGGTATGATGAGATGCAGCTTCAGAGACTGAAGCAAGAGTTTTTGTTTTGCCCCTTTGATGTAGGCAAAGCACTGTTTTGTTTTGTTGTTACTATTGCTGGTGGTGTTGTCCTTTTTGGTGACCTAGTAAAAAAGGGAACTATTACTGCTTCTTGTTCCATTCTGAACCACTGCTCTAATTATGATGGACTTTTCCTTTCCATTTTGTTCATTTTTGTGTAGTTGACATTTGTAGTGATTATATTTATCCTTCTCCAGAGACAAAATTATGTTACATACTAAATATCCTTTTTTAAAACTTGTATTCAAATATGCCCCTCTAGGAACACTTAGAGTCGCCAATCTAGATTTTCAACTGGAAATCAGAAAGTTTTATTATTAAATAGACCCACACATTTTTTAATTTAAAATCACTGAACATTACCATAGAATGCTCAGGGAGAAATCTAAGACTATAAGATATGTACAATTGGCTAGGCACAGTAGCTCACGCCTGTAATCCCAGCACTTTGGGAGGCCAAGGTGGGTAGACCATGAGGTCAGGAGTTCGAGACCAGCCTGACCAACATGGTGAAACCCTGTCTCTACTAAAAATATAAAAGTTAGTTGGGTAATCCCAGCTACTCAGGAGGCTGAGATAGGAGAATCGCTTGAACCCAGGAGGCGGAGGTTGAACTAAGCTGAGATCGCACCATTGCATTCTAGCCTGGGCGACAGTGAGACTCTGTCTCAAAAAAAAAAAAAAAAGATACACACAATGAATTCTTAGAGAATTAGTGGCTGATTTTTCAAAACGATTAATGGTAATAGAAGGCTTCTTATCTTTAGCAAGTGTAATAATCACACGAACTTTGCTTCAGTGTGCTTTGGAGTGAGAGAATATCTATCCCTTACCCCTTCCCAAGCCCTGCCTCAGGGATGGAAGTTGTAAGCCCTGCCTCAGGGATGGAAGTAGTAAGTTGTGCTTCAGATAGAGTGTGAGGATATTGAAGAGCTGCTAATTTTAAAAGCTAAAAATATTACAGTTTGCTTGTTAAAATGTGTGTGGCCTTCAAATAGCTTTATCAAAATAGCTGCATCAAAATATTTCAATGAAAGTGTCCAGTACCGATCCAGACAGTGCATGTTGAACACTGCACACATGCTTGAGCACACAGTAGTACTCAATAAATGGTAACTGTCAGTATAATTTATCTTCACTACAACCATTCTAGATTCCTAGTGTTGGCAAAAAAATTCAGCAGACATTTGCTAAGCACCTACTCTGTCCCTAGGACTGGCCCAGCATCTGGGAGGACAGAGAGGAGCTATCAGCTCCAGCAGTAGCTTTCCTTATTTTTCCAGAGCTTTCCCAGGAGCTGACCCAGCAACATAAAAACTCTGCCAAGGCTGGCATGGGGAATGCAAGAACTGGCCTAGAATGTTTTATTTGAGCTCCAACTGATTTATTATTGCATAGTGAGTATTATTTTTAGAAGCTGAAAAACACAAGTAAGGGGAAAGAAAAGGTGCTTTTCCCTACCAAATTCTTTAATATTTGGAAAACAATAAATTATAAAATTCAAGGGGACATTTAGAGAAAATAGTAAAAACAGAAAATATTTTAAGATAGTTTGTGCTTCCAATGCATTTGGAAAATAGTTTCAAAAAAAATAATGAAAAATGCAATGCATAGATCCAGGGAAGGCAAGGATTAAAAGCTAAAACATCGGTGTCCGACGCCCCCAATATTCCTACAAAGCCAGGCACTTGGTTCAGACAGTTATGGAATCTTATATTCGTAAAAATGATCCAGGCATATTCATATATTTATTTAAGATGAGACATACTTGACATTATACATGGGGACCTAGTTTGTTATGGAGGAAAAATAAAATGTACCTTCAGTCTAACTAAACTTCTCTCTAAATCTAAAGTTTGAATATACTTCAAGTAATGAGAACTTCAGAATATTCCTATAACTGAATGTCAGGGAAAATTATGTAGTCATAATCTGTATTTGAAACTTTATGCTGAATACATATCTATAGTATGTTTTTAGAATTTTTGAGACTGGAGAAAACCTTTGGTTAGGTATCAGCACATAGAGAGAAAGTCAGAGACCTCAAGAAAAGCAGAAACTGACAGTTCAGGATTTCAAAAACGTACCTAGGTTAATGATTAACTGTCTAGAATTATGGTCAAGTTAAAGTTTAGAGGAAGAGGCAGGGATGGATCTAGATTTTTGTGAGATATTAAAGTTTATATAATTGAGAGTAGAGGAGTTCTCTTTAAGAAAAAGAAATAGGCCGAGCACAGTGGCTCTCGCCTGTAATCCTAGCACTTTGAGAGGCCAAGGCGGGCGGATTGCCTGAGCTCAGGAGTTTGAGACTAGCCTGAGCAACACGGTGAAACGCATCTCTACTAAAATACAAAATAAACTAGCCAGGAGTGGTAGTGTGCGCCTGTATTCTCAGCCATGTGGGAGGCTGAGGCAGGAGAATTGCTTGAACCCAGGAGGTGGAGGTTGCAGTGAGCCAAGGTCACGCCACTGCGGTCCAGCCTGGGCAACAGAGGGAGACTCTGTCTCCACAAAAAAAAAAAAAAAAAAGGAATAAAAATTACAAATACAAAATTAGGTCCATATGAGTTAGCTGTTATGCTAAATGCTGGGGATACTAAAGTTAACAAGACAGGTAAGGCCTCTGTCCTTCTGAGGCTTCATTGCATTGAGGGTGAGAGATTATAAATGAGTAAGAAACAACTACAGCAAAATGTAGTAATTTCAGCTAGTGATAATAACTCTTAAGAACATAGAACAAGAGAATGGAATAAGGGGCATTCATTTATTAAATTAACTTCTCTGATATATCATTGTAAAACATGCAAAGGTGAAGGAAATGTCATCATGACCCCCAAGAAGCTTATCTAGTCAAACAGATAAAACATTCTACAATGCATGGAAGGCAAGCAGCATCAAATATTGCAAGGGAAGAAGAAAAAAAGGCTGGGATATTCAAAGGAAGGAGGAAGAACAAGGAAGCTTATCTGAAGAAGGAGTTGCTATTTCAGCTGGGATTTAAAGGATGGACAGATTTTACCCAGACAACTGGAGGAGTAGAGGAAGCAGTCCATCCCATGTGAGTATCTGAGATGCTAAAATTTAAATACTCAAAGTTCAGTAAGATAACATCCCTGTTTAGAATTCACATTTGAGCATCTTTAAATGCCCAGTAAAATATTTTAACTTTTTTATTTTTTCTAGTGTCATCTATATGTTTCACATAGCTATAGTACTTCCATGAGAAAACTTAGTTGATGTGCAAGTTCAAGTTCTGTTAATATATTATCAGTATTACTTTTCATTAACTGTGACTTAGTTACAGCAGCTTACTAATTAAGGTGTGGTTTATTAACACATGGAAACTGCTTCCACTAATAGCAAAAACTCACTTGTATTGCTAAATAGCATTAATGTTATTTATTGTTGAGAGCATCTTAAAGGTCTCTGCGCCCAGCCTATTTCTTTTTCTTAAAGAGAACTCTTCTACTCTTAATTATATAAATTTTAATATCTCACAAAAATCTAGATCCATCCCTGCCTCTTCTTCTAAACTTTAACTTGACCACAATTCTGGAGGATATTTGTCTGTGAACCAATATAATGTGAAGACAGAGTTGACATACATTGTAAATTTTATTAAAACATATTAAATGGAAATAAAATTACATTAAAAACAAAAGATTAGGCAGCTATAAACCTGCTCTAGAAGCCAGTGGCAAACTTCAAGTTCCCATTCGAAGACAGCAAGCTTTCTCCTGTTATTTTCTTCTCAAACCTAACCCTTGTCAGTTATTTAGTTGTGGTGGTGGCAGTGGTGGTGGTAATGATGGTAGCGGTGGTGATGGCTCTAGCCATCTTCAGCTCCTGTCATAATGTGAGCTGCCTTGGAAATGAGTTGTGACTGACCTTGGCAATATCAGACATGGGGAAAGAGGATTTGACCAGAACCAGGTAACATGTGATTAGGAAACAATATATAGACATTATATCCAGAGCATGTGAACAATATATAGACATTATATCCAGAGCATGGTACTAAAGCTCACAGGAGAGTGAGACCTCAGGGTCTCCTGATCGCCATTGAGAACCAGTCTTTTTTTTTTTTTTTTTTTTGAGACGGAGTCTCGCTCTGTGGCCCAGGCTGGAGTGCAGTGGCCAGATCTCAGCTCACTGCAAGCTCCGCCTCCCGGGTTCACGCCATTCTCCTGCCTCAGCCTCCCGAGTAGCTGGGACTACAGGCACCCGCCACCTTGCCCGGCTAGTTTTTTGTATTTTTTAGTAGAGATGGGGTTTCACCGTGTTAGCCAGGATGGTCTCGATCTCCTGACCTTGTGATCCACCCATCAGAAACAGTCTTGCAGGTTTATCACAATCCAAGGAAATTCTGTTCTTATGGGGATGCAGTGCCTGCTCTTTAGGAAGCAACAATTAAGTAAAAACTTCTACATGTTATTTACTATTAGCAACCAAACTGCTAATATACTTACTGCCCAGAAACTGAAGAATTCTTGGTCTTTCAGTGGGGACAGAAAGATATTACTATGTAAATATGAAGGGAAAGGCTGGAGCTTATGGCCAGAAATTTAGAAACTGTCTTAGAGACATCTCATTTGTTTTTCAGTTGCAAGGGTAAAGTTACTTTAAATCACTTCTCATCAAAACCAAGGTCACAGGCTTGCCAATGAGATACATTTCTCTCTCACAAAGAGTAAAATTTTAACTAAGATAATTGCTTCTCCAGACTAATACCAAAGATAAATACTATCCCAAGAAGGAAAACTGCAAAAGAAAGTTCTCAAAAGAGAAGCAAGCGAGTAAGGTTAGAGTTCCATTTTAATCATCTTTTCTTGCATTCATGGAAAATCATTTGCAAGGCATCACTTTGATGGTCTCTAGGGGAATGCAACACAAGAGTGCCTGTAGTTTGGTTAAGAAAAGCAACGTTCAGTTATTCTTCTACTAGCCCGTGTTGCAGTTATGATGGCCTCCCTTCCAAGCCCCAGCCCCAGTGGGTCCCCAGGGCAAACAGCCTGCCACTCTCCACTCTTGAGAGCCAACTCTGACTCTGGTACTCCTGGACTCTCCATCCTGCTCCTGTTCTAATCAACTTCCTTGCCCAAACCTCAGCCTATACTCAATGCCTGAATCTGCTGTGTGACTGTCCCCAGAATCCTTACTAATACTCTCTGCCCGTTTCTCCATTTCTGGAGACATCTTGGTACTTTATATTGAGCTCTTTGTTGACAACTGTTTACAGAAGTCTGACTCTGTTGCGGCCTCCAATGGGTATAATTTTAAGTTCCAATCCAGCCAACTTCTGTCAATCCCAAGACACAACACTCTGTCAATAAACCCTAACCATTCCCTCACCTTTTTAATGAAAAGAGAATGCCTTGTACATCCCAGGAAGCTCATAGTCCTTGGGCATAGCAACCCAAACTAGCAATAAAGAAAGCATTTAATCAAAAGTAAGCAAGGGGAATGTGTCTGTTCTCTATCCTGCATGTAACTGATGAGATCATGCCCAAGATACTCTGAGTATTCTTAAAGAGAATCAGAGATAAGCTAATAAAAATAAAAATGTGCCCAAACATGAAGAGAGTGATTGATGAAGAAAAACCTTGGAAATGTTAAATATCTCAGAAAAGACATAATGAAAGAAGTGTCGATCAGCATTTAAAAATGTAAACTAAGCAAACAAGTGTTTAGTGAAATAAAACAACCAAAAGAAATATAATTGAATTAACAAAAACATAACATTAAAAAAATAACAGAAGTAACGGTGAGTTGGATATCAATAATTAACTTCCAAGGGAAAGTTAATTGCTGTCATGTCCATTGTCCACATAGGGCAAATTGACTATAACGTAAGAAAGCTTTGCCCAATAGCAATGAAGGAATCACTACATAGCCAGAGCACTTGAATAAGATAGGAGTGTAAGGGCAGCATTATAACCTGTTCCTCTAGGAATCGAGCTCTGCATACCTCTGATCTAAGTAGGTGTGATTAGATTTTAATATAGGCAACACCCTAAACCAAGAAACTACTAAATGAGGCTGTTAATAGATACTCAGTCTAAAACCCCAGTTATACTAGAACACTATTGAATGCCAATTTTTTTTTTTATAAAATAAAGCACAATTTTCCTGTAGGAATTGTCCCTCATCTCATCCAAAAATTGCTTTGCCTTATTAGCCTTGCAACTCTGGAAGCTAAAACTGGAAGTTAAATTCCATTCTGTCTTGCTCTTCCAAAATCAATGTAGGGTATGGGACTAGAATACTAGACTCAGTATAAGAGGATGCAGATACTAGTCCTGACCCCACCATTAATAAGCTTTTTGGCCCTGAGCAAGTCACTTCTCCTGATCCCCTTCTCATTCATTAACTAAGAATGCTCTTAATTAATAGCTGCCCTTCTTAAATCTTTAGTGCTATGAGTATAAAATGAGATGATGGTTGTAAAAGGGGTTGAAGCTTGGAGGATTCGAGGAGGGCTGCCCAGGGATGCCTAAGTTGACTAAAAGAACAGACAGCAGGCATGTGGCAAGGGGTTATTTAAGGAAGAGGGAGCATAGATGCAAGAGAAATAATGAGGTTTCCAGAGAACCATAAGTGATTACTTATGTATGTCAGAAGACTGAGCTGCAGAAGGACTCAATTAAGACAGACTGTGTGCCAGGATAATTAGCTCACATTTTAGCCTTGTGGAGAAAGTTGTGATCAAGTTTGACCTCTTGCAGTTTTCCTCTCTTAAAGAATCAGCAAGTACAGAAGCCTCCTAACAGCATGTGGTCACATATATTTTCATTAAAGTATGTTTAACACAGACAAAGGCTGGAGAAAGATCAGCAGTGTGCTGCCTTTTTCAGAACATTTTCGCTGCCAAATCAACAATATTCTGCTGATTACAAACTTCCATGAAGTCATGGAAATAGCTTGATTATATAAAAACTGTAACTTAGATGATCTGGTAATCCTGATTCCAGCAAGGATGGGTGGTCAAGGACCTGAGATAAAGCTTGAGTTCTCTTTTCCAAGGCCCTATGAATTCAATATTCAGATTTAGGGATCTTCCTCTAAAATTACAGAACCATGACGCCTTAGGCTTTTGAATGAGTGGCACTTCATCCTAAATTAAAAATGCTTTTGTGGAACACCTTCCACATAGCAAACACTGAAGTAGGTACTTTCACATATAATGTCCCTTTTAATTCTCTGAAAAAACATGTTTTTTTCCCTTTAAATTTAGTATCAAAAATTAATTATATTCCGAGAACTTCATAATATCCTTTGATATCATTAGCATAGCTCTAGAGGGTCCTCCCTGCCACCATAAGAATCACTAGTTTATAGAGAGTCATCTGTCAGTGGCTTTGGCATTATCTACCTTTACTACTAATCTTTGAACACCTGTTTTGAAACAGTTCTTAAATCCTCATCCATGTTGCTGCTATTTTCTCTCCTTCTTTTTATTAAATTCCAATAGAAATGGATAGTCAATCCATCCAATATTTTAAGATGTCTCTCTTTTTAGTAAATAGAATGAGTAGCCAATAGCAAAACACATCCTCACATAGAATTCTGAGTTACACTTCTTTTCACAAAATTCTGGTGCCAAAAAATGCACCCAGAAATAAATAATCTGCAAATATCACTGAAACAGATCAGGACTGATGGATGAATCAACCATGATCATAAATCTTGGGTGAAAGCTGAAAGGAATAAATAACTTTCCTTTTACTTTCTCATGTCACCAACTCGGTAATGACAAGATCCTCTTTGAAAAGATATAGATTTAAAAACTGTCTCTCCCATTATATCGTGAGTACATTTTCCCTTCCTCAGACATCTCCAGTTAAGGAGGTATAGAATACCAAATAAAAGGTGACATTAAAATTATTAGCCAAGTTTTCAGCAGTCAGCTAGAATTACTGATATGTTGCAAGAAGTTTCCAAAGTTGTTGACTTCTGACCCTAAAAATATTTCAATAATAGTTACTTCTATGGACAGTATTGTTTATAGTTTCACACTTATTGACCCTTCATAGCTTGATATATTGGGGGAACCCACCCCCGATATTTCAACGTAGGTTCTATGTTCCATAAGTGTCGGCCAGCTGAGAAATAAAGAGAAAGAGTACAAAAAGAGGAATTTTACAGCTGGGCCACCAGGGGTGACATCACATATCAGTAGGACCATGATGCCCACCTGAGTTTCAGGCCAGCAAGTTTTTATTAAGGGTTTCAAAAGGGGAGGGGGTGTAAGAACAGGGATCAGGTACAAAGATCACATGCTTCAAAGGGCAAAAAACAGAACTACTAATAAGGGTCTAACAAAGATCACATGCTTCTGAGGGAACAGGACAAAGGAAAAAAGCAGAACTACTGATAAGGGTCTATGTTCAACAGTGCATGTATTGTCTTAATAAACACCTTAAATAACAGAAAGAAAGGTTCAAGAGCAGAGAACCGATCTGACCACAAATTTGCCAGGGTGGAGTTTTTCCATACCATAGTAAGTCTGAAAGTACTGTAGGAGACCAGGGTGTATCTCAGTCCTTATCTCAACCACATAAGACAGACATTACCAGAGCAGACGTTTATAGACCTCCCCCGCAAGGAATGCATTCCTTTCCCAGGGCATTAATATTAATATTCCTTGCTAGTAGAAGAATTTAGTGACATATCTCCTACTTGCACATCCATTTATAGGTTCTCTGCAAGAAGAAAAATATGGCTCTTTTTGCCCAACCCCACAGGCAGTCAGACCTTATGGTTGTCTTCCCTTGTTCCCTAAAAATCGCTATTATTCTGTTCTTTTTCAAGGTGCACTGATTTCATATTGTTCAAACACACATTTTACAATCAATTTGTACAGTTAACACAATTATCACAGTGGTCCTGGGGTGACGTATATCCTCAGCTCACGAAGATAACAGGATTAAGAGATTAAAGTAAAGACAGGCATGAGAAATTATAAAAGTATTATTTGGGAACTGATAAATATCTATGAAATCTTCACAATTTATGTTCCTCTGCCATGGCTCCAGCCAGTCCCTCCGTTCAGTGTCCCTGACTTCCTGCAACATTGATATGTCTAGAGTTTGCCATTCATGTCAAATTCTCCTCATGAAACTTTGATTACTTTCAGAGCTGCCTCCTCTGGAACATTTATTTACTTGATTTTTTTTCTCAAAAAAAAAAAAAAAGTACTCCACTAGGGGTTAGGAAAGCAATTGTCTAAGCTACTTAAAATTAATTAAAGCTACTTGTAAGTTATCTAAGCTACTTGTAAGTTAATTAAAATTAATAAAATTCTGTATGTTAGAACTCCCCAAAAGCAGTTTTATGGCCTAAAATGTTATGTTTGTTTTAATGAAAGCTAGTTTAGCAGCAAGGAATCAACATCATTTCAACTAATTCAAATAAAAAGGATCTCATAGGATGAGAGCTAGGGACAAGAAAGCAATCAAGAATCCAAGCAAATACTCTCTTGGCTGCCTGGTCTGTTTCTTGATCTCTCTCCCCACCACTCCCACCTCACCTCCCCTGCAACCCAGCATTGGCTTCCATCTCTGTTTCTCTTTGCTATATTCTCTCACTGCATTTCCACTCTTATCCATAATTTCTTTGCCCACAACTCTAACTTCTAGATGGTTTTGGCTTTAAACACACAGACCCTGACCCCAACATTACATAAACTCAAGATCCAGCACCCATCACAAACTGAGTCTTTTGACTCAAGTTCTTGAGAGAAAGAATTTTGGGGGCACATGCCAGACAATAGAGTCATCCTGCTGTTCAGATAGCCACTGTGGTCCAAACTACTTGGCCAGAGAACAAGGTCACATGGGCACTTAGGCACATTATAGCACAGCCTATGTAGGGTGCAGTCCCCAGAGAAAGTGGTGAAGCTGGGCAGCCTCTAGTGTTGCTTCCGAGCTATCATTAGGTTCCCTCAGGAAGCTGATTATTTGCATAATTCCTCAGTTACACTCCCAAAATGAATAAAACTGAGAATCTTGATAGCACTGGGCATGCTGAACCCAGCTTTCCAACTCCTGACACACTCTGCCTCAAAGGACAAATAAAAGCCCCCTGAGTTAGGCAATACTTTTAGTTACATAGTGTCTCACCCTTACCCTTAATATGACATTGGGTTTAAATGAAATTTCTACAGAAAAGTAAAACAGTTTTTAGAAATATTACTAAAGTATTGATGTCACTTGATATTTTTCTCTCAAAAAAAAAAAAAAAGTACTCCTTTAGGGGTTAGAAAACAATTATCTGAGCTACCTAAACTTGTAAGTTAATTAAAAGTAATGAAATTCTGTAATATATTAAATCTCCCCAAAGGCACAGGCATTTGCTTCTGCTACAAGCACAGCTGACCTCTCCCTAGCTATTCATATACACCTGCCAGATTTGTCAGCCTGAAATGGTCAGGAAACCTTAACAGAGCTGGGATCCTGGGGCATTTGCAGCCCTCCCTACCCCCCGACCCCCCTTCCTCCCTGGTCTGTGCAGAGGTTCCAGGTCTTTCTGACTAAACCTCAGCAACAGGCTCCAAACATTTTGCTACAGTGGCCTCACCTGCATCCCACTGCTTGTTTGTCGGAGTCTCCTTGGCTGCCTTCCTCATCTCTGGGATTCTGACCTAACTGACCCACCAGGAGCTTAAAATCCTGTCTCTACCACACACCCCTCTTTCTCACTTCTCACACTTGTTTTCCTGTGTCATGCCTCACACTTGTAGACTGATTCTAATGACTCCAGATTTCCTGCCCAAAACTGTGCAGTTTTTACACCCCTTCCCTGTCCAACTGCTCTGATCCCTTGGGCTGACCAGACCTTCCACATCCTGCACTAGCCTGCCTCCACACTAAATTTTCTGCCTGTTCATTTGCTGGATTAAGTGCTATTATTCAAGTTAATGTCTCAGAGAAATTAGTTCATTTGCCTCTGAGATAAAAACTAAAGAAACTCCTTGAAAGTACTGCATATGACTCAGAACATTTACCAGACTCATCAAAGCATCTAAACATGAACAAGGAAGCCTGACCTCTGAGGTGAAAGTTGCCAAATATTTCAGCCTGCTTAGAAATGCCAACATGGTTTATGTTTCCTATACAAATTCCACAAGGCTGTGAATAGAAATAAAAACATATTTGGCCGGTCGCAGTGGCTCACACTTGTAATCCCAGTACTTTGGGGGCCGAGGCGAGCAGATCACCTGAGGTCAGAAGTTCGAGACCAGCCTGGCCAACATGGTGAAACCCCCATCTCTACTAAAAATACAAAAATTAACCAGGTGTGGTGGCAGGTGCCTATAATCCCAGCTACTTGGGTGGCTTAGGCAGGAGAATCACTTGAACCCCTGGGCCGTCAAGAGATGGAGGCTGCAGTGAGCCAAGATCACACCACTGCACTCCAGCCTGGGTGACAGAGTGAGACTTCATCTCAAAAAAAAAAAAAAAAGAACAAAAGAAAAACATATTTAACAAAATAAAAAGACCAGAAGACTAACAGAGAGATAAAGAATGACCTGCTCTTTCAGATTCAGATTTTAAATTGCATTATAAACATCATATTTAAGAATTAAACCTCGTAAAATATCAGTTAAATTATATATTCGAAACTTAGTCCATCAAGTAAACTTACTTGGTAAAACTGTACATACTTTGAAAAATAATTGCACTCACATCATAGAGTAGAAAAAAATTATTTTGAAGTATGGCTTGAATCTTGGACTTGGTGAAGATCTTCTATGTTAATTCCTAAAACAGGTAAAACTTGGAAATACTGTCTTAATAGGGTCTCTCCCGTTAACCTGTATTCCATTTTTGAAAGCCCTCAGGGGGATGACACGGAAACATGTGATGTCTTTTGGACTACTATTCTCACTGTGTTATAAAATAAACATTTTTCTTTTTATTTTTTTGAGACAGGGTCCCACTTTGTCACCCAGGCTGGAGTACAGTAGCGTGATCTCCGCTCACTGCAGCCTCAACCTCCTGGATTCAAGTAATCCCCCTGCCTCAGCCCCCCAAGTAGCTGGTACTACAGATATGTGCCATCACACCCAGCTAATTTTTGTATTTTTTGTAGGGACTGGGTTTCACCATGTTGCCCAGGCTGGTCTCGAACTCCTGATCTCAACCAATCACCTGCCTCAGCCTTCCAAGGTGCTGGGATTACAGGCATAAGCCACTGCACCTGGCTATAATGAACTTTTTAATGTACTTTCTATAGCCTGAAGTCTTACTTAAATGAGAATTAGTTAATCATATCGGACAAAAGTGTAATGAAGTATAGGTTAAGACACAGGATATTGATAACTCACACATTTAAAAAGTTTTTTTGTTTTTTGTTTTTGTTTTTTGAGACAGAGTCTCGTTCAGTCACCCAGACTGGAGTGCAGTGGTGCAATCTCAGTTCACTGCAACCTCTGCCTCTCAGGTTCAAGCGATTTTTCTGCCTCAGCCTCCCGAGCAGCTGGGATTACAGTTGTGCGCCACCATGCCTGGCTAATTTTTGTATTTTTAGTAGAGATGGGATTTTACCATCTTTCTTCAGCTTCAGGTATATATGTGCTGTTGAGAGACCATTTTTCCCTGATTAACAAATTTGAGGAATGAGAAAAATTTTCAACAACTATTGAAACTGAAAAATCTTTGTCAAGCCAAGAGAATTATTGGGAGACTTGCTGTATTAGTCTTCTAGGGCTACCATAAAAAGGTACCCAGACTGGGTGGCTTAAGCAATAGAAATTTATCTTCCACAGTTTTGGAGGGTGAAAGTCCAAGATCAAGGTGCCAGCAGGTTTGGTTTCTCCTGAGGTCTCTTGTTTTGGCTGGCAAACAGCAACCTTCTCTGAACCCTCATATGGCCTTTTCTCTGTGTGTCCCCATCCCTGGTGTCTGTGTGTCCAAATTTCCTGTCTTTATTAGGACACAAGTCATATGGGATTAGGGCCCACCTGAACAATCTCATTTTAACTTATCACCTCTTTAAAAGTCCTAACTCCAAATACAGTCATATTCTGAGGTACTGGGGATTAGGGCTTCAACATAAGAATTTTGGAGGGACACATTTCAGCCCAGTAAACTTGCCAAGAGATGTTCACAAAATTTAGAATAATTATTAGTCAAACTGAGATTCTTGAATAGAGGAGAAAGTCTACTTGCAGCTTCCATAGCATTACCCTGCTGAATTCACACGACAAAGGAGGACTGTGTTATATCCACCAAGGCCACAAAGCAATGTACTTGTTGATTATGCTAGTATAGCTGTCACAGGATACCCTAATTTACAATGCCATAGAGAGCGCCTACATTTACTAAAACTACAATTTGATTATTATACTCTTAAAAATCTAGTTGTATACATTCCAAAATGGACAGTGGGGTAAAATTTTTTGCCATATATTCTGAATTTTAGTCTTGAATAATATTCTCATAGATATGAATTTTCAGATTCTTTTAAACAACTTTAAAGCAGTTCTTTACAGATTATAAGTGTGTATAACATAATCAAAACAAATTAAACATGGTATTAAAGCTTCTTACATTATTCAACAATAAAAATGAACCATTAAAAAGGGCTTTAGGGCTTTAATTTGCTATAGCATTAATTAAAAGTAACAAATGAAATAAAGTATCGGTAATGCAGACAAAAAGTAACAAAAGCATATCAATTTCTTAAAAATCAAAGTACTAATGCTTCATACAGAAGGAAATGATACATTTATGAACAAGAATAAGGCAATATATGAAATAGAAATAGCAAAATAAAGTTTCTAGTTGTATAAAGATAGTTTCACCAGTAAATCAATTAGAAATTATTTGCACTCTGTAGACAGACAACCTACAAAATGAGAGAAAATATTTGCAAACTATGCATCCGACAAAAGTCTAACATCTAGATTGTATAAGAAACTTAAATTTACAAGCAAAAAACAACCCCTTAAAAAGTGACAAAGGACATGAACATTTTTCAAAAGAAGACATACATGTGGCCAACAAGCATATGAAAAAACGCTCAACATCACTAATCATTAGAGAAATGCAAATCAAAACCACAATGAGATACCACCTCACACCATTCAGAACAGCTATTATTAATAAGTCAAAAAATAACAGATGCTAGTAAGGTTCTGGTAAAAAGGGAACCCTTATGTGCTGTTGGTGGGATTGTAAATTAGTTCAACCATTGTGGAAAGCAGGCAATTCCTCAAAAAGCTAAACCATTCAACCTAGCAATCCCGTTATTGGGTATATACCCAAAGGAAAATAAATCATTCTGCCTTCAAAACACCTGTACATGTATATTCATCACAGCACTATTCACAATAGCAAAGATATGAAATCAACCTAAATGCCCATCAGTGGAAGACTGGATTTTTTAAAAATGTGGTACATTTGCATGATGGAATACTATACAGCCATAAAAAAGAATGACATCATGTTCTTTACAGCAACATGGATGGAACTGGAGGCCACTATCCTAAGTGAACACAGGAACAGAAAACCAAATACTGCATGTTCTCACTTGTAAGTGGGAGCTAAACTTTGAGTACATATGCACACAATGAAGGGAACAATAGATACCAGCCCTACTTGAGGGTAGAGGGCAGGACGGGGGTAAGGACTGAAAAACGACCTATGAGGTACTGTGCTTATTACCTGGATGACAAAATAATCTGTAAACCAAACTCCCTATGACACAATTTACCTATGACAAACCTGTACATGTACCTGTGAACTTCAGAAAGATACCATTTGTATTCTGGGACAAAAAATAAAAATCATTCTAAAAGATTGAAATGACATGCCAAAAGGAATTTTAAATCACAACTGATGGACATGTAAAGAAGTAGAAATTAACTAAAAATATGAACCTGAATTATAGAAGTAAATAAAATAGACTTCTTTTTAAAAGGAGTTATAACGGGGATTTCAATAAAAATTGTAACAAAACAAGTCAAGAAAACAATGACATTAGAAATAGTGTCAACTAAGCCACCTATTTTGTTGCAATTCTCCGCAAAACAAAGGATGATGCCACCACTGGGTGCCTAGTTTAAACTGTGCTTTTAAACTACTGTGGAAAAATCTATGGTAATCAGAATAATACATACACAAACATCAGAGATTTAGAATCTTTTAAAAAATATAAATTTCTCCCCAAATTTTTTTAAATTTAACTCATAGTATGAAAAATGTTTTATGTTTGATTTTTTTTTTTTTTTTGTCTTTGCTAACAAAAAACAGCAACGAGATGCCACTCCCAAAATTAGGAGATATTTTCCAAAACATAAGAACGAAATTAAAATGGAATTCCTACCATTTGGCAATTCAATATTTATTAAATACCTAACAGAAAACACCTGAAACCAGGCCAGGTTTTGTGCCAGGTACATATATCAATGATTAAAATATCAAGTACTTACTGATTACTATGTGCCAGGCACTGCTATAAACATTTTATATTCATTATCTCATTAAATTTTCACCAGAAAAGCCTGTGAGGTCACTCCCATGACCAGAGGCAAAGACAGATGAATGACAGAGCTAGAGCTAGAGCTAGAACCTGGGACATGTGATTTCAGGGCATAAACCCTTCAATGTCACTACCAAGCTAAGGAGGACCCGTTACCTGTGGAAGGTATCTGAGTTACCAGTGGCCTATCCGTACAGGTCTGCGGAAATTTCAATTCTTGTCTCCTCAGAAGGAATTCGACTGAGGGCCATAAGGCAAAAGAGACCTAGGTGAGGTTTCAAGCAGGATTGGGAGTTTATTTTTAAAAAGGCTTTAGAACGGTAAGGAGAAAAGGCACTAGTCCTTTTCTATGAGAAGGCACTAGTCCTGCAACTACCCAAGTGAGAACGTTTCAGGTAGAGGGAAATAAAAGAAGGAAAGTACAACTTGGAAGACGGCCAAGCAGGCTACCTGAGAAACCAAGTGCTCAGCTTTACCTCTTGACTCCGGATTTTAGATGTTGGCATACTTCTGGGATCTTGCGTTACTTCTCCCCAATCCTGAGATCTTATTGGGAAGCTGCTGATCAATTTCAGGTGTTTTCTTTTTCTTTCTCCCCGCCCCCCTCCCGCTTTGGAGACAAAGTCTCACTCTGTTGCCCATGCTACAGTGCACTGGAGTGATCTCAGCTCACTGCAACCTCCACCCCCCAGGTTCAAACGATTCTTGTGCCTCAGCCACTACCACCCACACTTCCGGCTGTAGCTGGGATTACAGGTGTGTGCTACCACACCTGGCTAATTTTTGTATTTTTAGTAGAGGTGGGATTTCACAATGTTGGCCAGGCTTGTCTCAAACTCCTGACCTCAAGTGATCCACCTGCCTTGGCCTCCCAAAGTGCTGGGATTACGGGCATAAGCTGCTGTGCCTGACCTGGTTTCAGGTGTTTTCTGTTAGGAGATGGCCAGTCCCTGGCACCAGCTGTGACCAATTATTACTTTAGAGAAACAGTTAACAACTACCTGACCATCACCTGATGGTCACCCTGCACTCCTAGTGTGTGTGCTTGGGGGTTGGAGAGGGAGCCATCTCCTGCCCTACTCATACCTAATGCTACCCACTGTAACAGACGCAGGGCCAGGTCCCAGAGGGGTCATAAGTGAGTTATAGAATCATAAATGATAAAATGCAGGTCATAAAGGATATTAAAGCGTCATTTATTTATTCATTCAACAAATATTTATTGGGTGGTTACTCAATAAAGATTCTGTTTTAGATGCCAAAGATCCAGCAGTAAAGACAAAATTGCTGGTCTCATGGAATGTGCATTCACTTGAAGAAACACACAATAAAAAAGTGAACAATTTCAGTTAGTGATAAGTGCAAAGAAGAAACATACAGGATTTCTGAGAAAGCCCCTCTCTCTAAGGAGATGGCATCTGGATGGAGAAATGAATCTCAGCAATGAGAAGGCACTAGTCCTGCAACTACCCAAGTGAGAACGTTTCAGGTAGAGGGAAAAGCATATGTGAAGACTCTAAGTCTAGACCAAGATATATACATTCCAGGTCCCAGGGAGATGGAAAAAATGAACCAGTCAGATATAAAGTCAAAGAAACAGTAGAAATGAGAGTAAACAGGACTTTTAAGATTACCTTCTTAATTTTCTTTTGGGGAAGTAATTTCATACTTGAAAGAATAACACCACAAAGTTTCATATTCTCTTTTTTTTGTAATTATTTAAAAATTTTTTATTATACTTTAAATTCTAGGGTACATGTGCACAATGTGCAGGTTTGTTACATGTATATACATGTGCCATGTTGGTGTGCTGCACCCATTAACTCATCATTTACATTAGGTATATCTCCTAATGCTATCCCTCCCCCCTACACCCTCCCCACAATAGGACCTGGTGTGTGACGTTCCCCTTCCTGTGTCTAAGTGATCTCATTGTTCAATTCCCACCTATGAGTGAGAACATGAGGTATTCGGTTTTCTTTTCTTGGGATAGTTTGCTAAGAATGATGGTTTCCAGCTGCATCCATGTCCCTACAAAGGACACGAACTCATCCTTTTTTATGGCTGCATAGTATTCCATGGTGTATATGTGCCACATTTTCTTAATCCAGTCTGTCACTGATGGACATTTGGGTTGATTCCAAATCTTTGCTATTGTGAATAGTGCTGCAATAAACATACGTGTGCATGTGTCTTTATAGCAGCATGACTTATAATCTTTTGGGTAAATACCCAGTAATGGGATGGCTGGGTCCTATGGTACTTCTAGTTCTAGATCCTTGAGGAATCACCATACTGTTTTCCATAATGGTTGAACTGGTTTACAATCCCACTAACAGTATAAAAGTGTTCCTATTTCTCCACATCCTCTCCAGCACCTGTTGTTTCCTGACTTTTTAATGATTGCCATTCTAACTGGTGTGAGATGGTATCTCATTGTGGTTTTGATTTACATTTCTCTGATGGCGAGTGATGATGAGCATTTTTTCATGTGTCTGGTGGCTGTATGAATGTCTTCTTTTGAGAAGTGTCTATTCATACCTTTTACCCACTTTTTGATGGGGTTGTTTGTTTTCTTCTTGTAAATTTGATTGAGTTCTTTATAGGTTCTGAATATTAGCCCTTTGTCAGATGAGTAGATTGCAAAAACGCTCTCCCATTCTGTAGGTTGCCTGTTCACTCTGATGGTAGTTTCTTTTGCTGTGCAGAAGCTCTTTAGTTTAATTAGATCCCATTTGTCAATTTTGGCTGTTGTTGCCATTGCTTTTGGTGTTTTAGACATGAAGTCCTTGCCCATGCCTATGTCCTGAATGGTATTACCTAGGTTTTCTTCTAGGATTTTTATGGTTTCAGGTCTAACATTTAAGTCTCTAATCAATCTTGAATTAATTTTCGTATAAGGAGTAAGGAAAGGATCCAGTTTCAGCTTTCTACTTATGACTAGCCAATTATCCCAGCACCATTTATTAAATAGGGAATCCTTTCCCCATTTCTTGTTTTTCTCAGTTTATCAAAGATCAGATGGCTGTAGAGGTATGGCATTATTTCTGAGGGCTCTGTTCTGTTCCATTGTTCTATATCTCTGTTTTGGTACCAGTACCATGCTGTTTTAATTACTGTAGCCTTGTAGTATAGTTTGAAGTCAGGTAGCATGATGCCTCCAGCTTTGTTCTTTTGGCTTAGGATTGTCTTGGCAATGCAGGTCTTTTTTGGTTCCATATGAACTTTAAAGCAGATTTTTCAATTCTGTGAGGGAAATCATTGGTAGCTTGATGCGGATGGCATTGAATCTATAAATTACCTTGGGCAGTATGGCCATTTTCACAATATTGATTCTTCCTATTCGTGAGCATGGTAAGTTCTTCCATTTATTTGTGTCCTCTTTGATATCACTAAACAGTGGTTTGTATTTCTCCTTGAAGAGGTCCTTTACATTCCTTGTAAGTTGGATTCCTAGGTATTTTATTCTCTTTGAAGCAATTATGAATGGGAGTTCATTCATGATTTGGCTGTTTGTCTGTTACTGGTGTATAAGAATGCTTGTGATTTTTGCACATTGATAATGTATCCTGAGATTTTGCTGAAGTTGCTTATCAGCTTAAGGAGATTTTGAGCTGAGACAATGGGGTTTTCTAAATATACAATCATGTCATCTGCAAACAGGGACAATTTGACTTCTTCTTTTCCTAACTGAATACCCTTGATTTCTTTCTCTTGCCTGATTGCCCTAGCTCGAACATCCAACACTATGTTGAATAGGAGTGGTGAGAGAGGGCATCCCTGTCTTGTGCAAGTTTTCAAAGGGAATTCTTCCAGTTTTTGCCCATTCAGTATGATATTGGCTGTGGGTTTGTCATAAATAGCTCTTATTATTTTGAGATACGCTCCATCAATACCGAATTTATTGAGCATTTTTAGCATGAAGGGCTGTTGAATTTTGTCAAAGGCCTTTTCTGCATCTATTGAGATAATCATGTGGTTCTTGTCTTTGGTTCTGTTTATATGCTGGATTACGTTTATTGATTTGCATATGTTGAACCAGCCTTGCATCCCAGGGATGAAGCCCACTTGGTCGTGGTGGACAAGCTTTTTGATGTGCTGCTGGATTCGGTTTCCCAGTATTTTATTGAGGATTTTTGCATTGGTGTTCAACAGGGATATTGGTCCAAAATTCTCTCTTTTTTTTTTTTTTTGTTTTTGTTTTTGTTTTTGTATCTCTGTCAGGCTTTGGTATCAGGATGATGTTGGCCTCATAAAATAAGTTAGGGAAGATTCCCTCTTTTTCTATTGATTGGAATAGTTTCAGAAGGAATGGTACCAACTCCTCCTTGTACCTCTGGTAGCATTCGGCTGTGAATCCATCTGGTCCTGGACTTTTTTTGGTTGGTAGACTATTAATTATTGCCTCAATTTCAGAGTCTGCTATTGGTCTATTCAGGGATTCAACTTCTTCCTGGTTTAGTCTTGGGAGAGTGTAAGTGTCCAGGAAATTATCCATTTCTTCTAGGTTTTCTAGTTTATTTGCACAGAGATGTTTATAGTATTCTCTGATGGTAGTTTGTATTTCTGTGGGGTTGGTGGTGATATCCCCTTTATCATTTTTTATTGTATCTATTTGATTCTTCTCTCTTTTCTTCTTTATTAGTCTTGCTAGCGGTCCATCAATTTTGTTGATGTTTTCAAAAAACCAGCTCCTGGATTCATTGATTCTTTGGAAGGTTTTTTGTGTCTCTATCTCCTCCAGTTCTGCTCTGATCTTAGTTATTTCTTGCCTTCTGCTAGCTTTTGAATGTGTTTGTTCTTGCTTCTCTAGTTCTTTTAATTGTGGCGTTACGGTGTCAATTTTAGATCTTTCCAGCTTTCTCTTGTGGGCATTTAGTGCTATAAATTTCCTCTACATGCTGCTTTCAATGTGTCCCAGAGATTCTGGTATGTTGTATCTTTGTTCTCATTGGTTTCAAAGAACATCTTTATTTCTGCCTTCCTTTTGTTATATATCCAGTAGTCATTCAGGAGCAGGTTGTTCAGTTTCCATGTAGTTGAGCAGTTTTGAGTGAGTTTCTTAGTCCTGAGTTCTAGTTTGATTGCACTGTGGTCTGAGAGACAGTTGGTTATAATTTCTGTTCTTGTACATTTGCTGAGGAGTGCTTTACTTCCAATTATGTGGTCAATTTTCGAATAAGTGCGATGTGGTGCTGAGAAGAAAATATATTCTGTTGATTGGGGTGGAGAGTTCTGTAGATGTCTATTAGGTCTGCTTGGTGCAGAGTTGAGTTCAATTCCTGGATCTCCTTGTTAACTTTCTGTCTCGTTGATCTGTCTAATGTTGACAGTAGGGTGTTAAAGTCTCCCATTATTATTGTATGGGAGTCTAAGTCTCTTTGTAAGTCTCTAAGGACTTGCTTTATGGATCTGGGTGCTCTGTATTTGGTGCAAATATATTTAGGATAGTTAGCTCTTCTTGATGAATTGATCCCTTTACCATTATGTAATGGCCTTCTTGGTGTCTTTTGATCTTTGATGTTTTAAAGTCTGTTTTATCAGAGACTAGGATTGCAACCCCTGCTTTTTTTTTGTTCTCCATTTGCTTGGTAGATCTTCCTCCATCCCTTTATTTTGAGCCTATGTGACAAGAAATACATCACAAATGCACAAGCTTCAGTAACCAACTTGATCAACTAGAAGAAAGAGTATCAGCGATTGAAGATCAAATAAATGAAATGAAGCGAGAGGAGAAGTATGGAGAAAAAAAGAGTAAAAAGAAATGAACAAAGCCTCCATGAAGTGTGGGATTATGTGAAAAGACCAAATCTACGTCTGATTGGTTGCCTGAAAGTGATGGGGAAAATGGAACCAAAGCCAGAGAGAAAGGTCGGGTTACCCACAAAGGGAAGCCCATCAGACTAACAGTAGATCTCTCGGCAGAAACTCTACAAGCCAGAAGAGAGTGAGGGCCAATATTCAACATTCTTAAAGAAAAGAATTTTCAACCCAGAATTTCATATCCAGCCAAACTATATTTCATAAGTGAAGGAGAAATAAAATCCTTTACAGACAAGCAAATGCTGAGAGATTTTGTCACCACCAGGCCTGCCCTACAAGAGATCCTGAAGGAAGCACTAAACACGGAAATGAACAACAGGTACCAGCCATTGCAAAAAGATGTCAAAATGTAAAGTCCATCGATGCTAGAAAGAAACTGCATCAACTAGCGAGCAAAATAACTAGCTAATATCATAATGACAGGATCAAGTTCACACATAATAATATTAACCTTAAATGTAAATGGACTAAATGGCCCAATTAAAAGACACAGACTGGCAAATTGGATAAAGAGTCAAGACTCATCAGTTTGCTGTATTGAAGAGACCCATCTCACTTGCAGACATCCACATTCTCTTTATCCACATTTGTCTAGTGTTAAATTTTAACCCATTTGCTTTATCATTTATTTTCTCTTTACATGTGGGTGGGTGTATGTAAATACATTTTTTAACAATTTCAGAGTGAGTTGCATGCATCCTGGCCCTTTGCCCCTAAACACATCAATGTGTATTTTCTAACAATAGGAGTATCTCTTACACAACCGCTTGATAATAATCAACTTAAGTAAAATTAACGTTAAGACAGTACTTTTATCTAATCTCCTGTCTGTGATCCAATTTTATCAATTGGCCTAAAACTGTCCTTTTTCCCTCTACTCAGAATCCCATCTAGTAATCAGATATTTCATTTTGTTATCATGTCTCAAATAAAACATTACTCATTTTGGTTTTGTCCAATGGTTCCTTTGTGATTAGGTACAGGTAACAGATCCCAGCCAGACTAGTACCTTAGTGATGTGTCCTCTTCAGGGTAGTGTATATAGAGAAATTCAATGTCCATCTGCCCCTCACTGGTAATGTTAATTCTGATCACCCAGCCAAGGTGTTATCTTATTTCTCCACTATAAAATTACCATTTTTGCTGTTTCAACTAATAAGCAATCTGGAGAAAATCATGCAAACATCCTAGTCTTTGTCAAAATCTCCCTCTAGATTTATATTCCATTAATGATTCTTGCCTGGCTCTATCTTTACTATGAGAGTTGCAAAATGGCTATCTCAAACTCCAGGATTCCTTCCACATTTACCACTGATCTTCAGCATTCTACTATAAGCAAGAGTCCTCTCTTCTCTCTAATTTAGATATGTTACTTGTCATCAGTGTGAATGAATTTGTATTTTTCCAATGGTATATCAGTCACTAACATTTTCAATCATTTTAATATTTTCTATTATTTTAATGCCCACATTTTCCTAGTCTTGGCCAGTCGGAGACCCTTTAATCTGGTGTGTATGTTATTGTGATTATTATTTCTTGGAGCATTCCTTTGTACTTGCTAGCATAATGTTGTCCAGTGAACTTTCTGCAATGATGGAAATGTTCTGAATCTGGGCTATTCAATAGTTTAGCCACTAGCCACATGTAGCTATTGAGCATTTGAAATGTTGCCAGTGCAACTGAGAAACTGACTTGTTGATATTATTTAATTTTAATTAATATAATTTTAAATAGCCACAAGAGACTAGTGGCTACCATATTGAACCCCACAGTAATCTAACAAAATGAGATATTTTAGAATCATATATTACCTTTTCTGCTATAGCACTGGAATCAGCAATTTCTCCAAGGAGTCCTGTTTTCTTTTAACAGGGAACAATCTTAGAGACCAAGATCCACTACAAGATCTTTGCTTGCATACCCTTTCAGTAGACAAAGCTAGGAAAATATACATGTGTGCATATATGTATACATATATATTATAAACACATTTAAACATACATACATAAAGTTCTGGATATATACAAGCATAGACATCAATATGTAACTATTTTAGAATCATGGTTCATACTAATGCTCCCAATTCCAATCCATCTCTTCAGAGGTCTTCTTTGCCTTCCTCCATTTTATTTTTCTGTGTTTCTCCATGCACTGAGAACTCTGGTTCCCAATAGTCAATATCAACTCATTTCATTGTGTGCTCAAACCTAAAGATATCAAAAGTAATTTTAGAATTGCTTCACTCATACCAACATAAAAATCAAACCTATTAAGAAAAGCTGAGGATGTGTTTGCTTTTCTCTCCCTACCTTCCCCCAAACCACAATGCCACCCAAGACAGAGTTTATGATGCTGTTCAAAAGATGAAAACTAAACAAAAAGTATACTCAGAGATGTGTCACTATATGTCCTATCCTTTCCACCCTGTTCCCCTTCCCTAACCATTCCATATAAGTAACCAACTTCATTGTTTTGTGGATGATACTTCTGGTGTTTCTTTTTCTAAAGATAGGTAGATTTGTGCATATTTTCTTCTTTCCTCTTACTTCTCACAAAAACGGTAGCATACCATATACACTTTTAGCACTTTGTTTTAGCATTTAACAACAAAGGGGATTAATTTTTACTGTTAGTGTGATAAGAAGTCATTGAACAGTTTTAAGTCTAAGAGTGATGGAATCTGATTTATGTTTCTGAAAAATCACTTTGACTCCTGTACTGGGAGCATGAGAAGAACTGGGGAGACTATTAGGGAGGCTATTGACATCATTCAGGTGAGAGATGATAAAGGCTAGAACCAGGGTGAAGTTCTACAGAGTATCATTTGTTCCCAACTTTTTTATTCCACTTGGCCTTTGTTGTGACTTTCCTGCTGGTGAAGTGTACTTCTCTGATCTACTGACCTGTGGCTTGGCCATGTGATTTAGTTTGACCAATAGAATATGAGGAGAAGTGAAAGTATGAATTTTGAGCAAAGCTGTTGGAAAGCCTTGCCCGTTCCTACTTGCCCACGTGTGCTCCTGTTCTATGAGAATAGACAGAAACATACCCTGACTAGACTCTACTCTTTTGACTTGTGTCCAAGAATGAGAAACAGATGAGGCATACCTGAACATCACTCATAATCTTGCAGAGTCATAGACAACTCATAGACTGGTAGGTCAAAAAAAATTCAGTTCTTAACCATGAATACTTCAGAGCTATTTGTTACCATCATTACCACAGCAAAGTCTGACTAATGCAGGTGGCAGTAGTAGTGAACTGAGAGTTGACAGATTTAGAATGGATTTTTATGACAAAGTTTATTGACACTGCTACATTAGATGTAGACGGTAAGGTAAAGCAAAAAATCAAGGATGAGATCTAGGTTTGGAGATGGATAGTGGTCCCTTTTACTCAGGTAGAGAAAAATAAGGAGGTTCGGAATTTGTTGGAAGCTAGAATAAAGTACTGGTATTCCATCAGGAGTGATTTTGCCCATGAGGGGAGATTTAACAAGGTCTGGAAACAATTTTTGTTATCAAAACCAGGAAGTATTAATGGCATATAGTGGATAGAGGCCAGGGATGCTTCTAAGCATCCTACAGTGCACAGGACAGTACCCCAAAACAAGAATTATCCAGCCCAAAATTTCAATAGTGCCAGGGCTCAGAGATTCTAGAATACAGTGGTGTGTTAGGTTTCAAGTGCCTATTAAATATCCAAGTGGATATATTGTAAAAGAGATTTCTAGAGATTAGAGGAAGATCAACGAGATAAAAGGTTGTGAGTAATTAATATGCATAGATAATATTTAAAATCATGGAACTGAATGAGACCACCTAGGGGAGGATATAAAGAGAGAAAAGAAGAGGCTTGAGGATTTGTCCCTGGTCCCTTCAACATTTAGAGATTGTAATGAAGAGGCAAACCCAGCTAAGGAGATTGAGAACATTTAGTCAATGATGTAGGAGTAGACCAAGAGTCTGATATCCTGGAACCAAACCAAGAAAGTATTTTAAGGAAAAGAACACTTATTGTGGTATATTTATTATTTAATATTGAATTTCCATTGTACAATTGATGATATTTAATATTATAAACTCTGACAATAAAACCTTGCATTTTACACTTTATACATTTCAATGAGCTGTCAGACACCATATCTTGTATGGTTCTCACTACTGCACTGAATAAAATAAGGACAAAATTTGAGGTTACTAAAATTCAAACAACCTCTGCTGATTTACATAACAAGCTAGTCAAACCCAGGCCATAATTCATAATGGGAACAATCCAGAGACTGAACCAAATATTCCTGAGAAAAATCAACACTTATTGGAGATAACGGATCAAAATGGTTACAAACATGAATTTAATAGCAACAATTAAAATAAATATTTATCCAGTACATCCTAAATATCTGTCAAGGTTCTAAGACTACAGCAGTGAACAAAATAAAATCACTGCCCTTGCGGAATTTGCCTTACAGGGGCTCTCCAAAAGACCTGGGCTTGTATTCCAGTTCTGGTCTGTGACCTTGAGCAATTAACTTCCCGCAAACTTAGTTTTCTTTTCTAACGGCATTGATGACTCCTACCACAGATTTCTGATTAAATATAGTGGAGAAGATACAAGGGTTTGCCTCTACACTCTCCTGAAACTCTATACTAAAATTACACTAAAGGAAGCAAAAGGAATAAACCCACAAAGACAAAAAGATTGAAAGAAAATAAAATGATAATGAACTTTGAAACCTAGAAAATAGATCAACAAATGGCAAACAATTTAGTAAATCAAAAAGCACTGAAACCCAAGGTAGCAATAGGGGAAATACAGAAACAGGTTGATTAATACTGTACTGTAATACAGTGGTCAGTACATTTTTTATGTAAAGGTCCAGATAGTGAATATTTCAGGCTTTCCATGCCATGGGGTCTCTATCACAACTGTCCATCTCTCCAGTCATAGATAGTACATGTCTATGGGCATGGCTGCGTTCCAAGAAAACTGGCCTGTGTAGCCATGCACATAATCAGCATCATTCCTGGCCCCTGCAGATACAAACACACAATCATCTGGTTCTGACTCCTATTGCCAGCCCCTACTACCACACACATGCCTGCAGCTGGCCCCTGCAGCTATATACATGCTCACCAGCAGCCCCAGGCCCCATAGCTGCACATGGGCATGCACTCAGCCCCACTCCCCAGAACCTACACCCACCAGCATGTTTGCACTCACCGCCAGCCCCTGCAACCACACATATGCCCACTGCTAACTTGGGCCCACAGCTGCACACAAACACAATCCCTGATGCTGTTACCTACTTTTGGGCATGTACTTATAGCTCTCTTTGCAACCACACACATGCATGCTGCTCTGGTTCCTATAGCCATGCACATGCATACCACTAGCCACTACCATCACACGTCTGCCTATAGTCTGCCCTGGGCCCCTCCCCTGACTCTGGCCCTCACTGCTGTACATGTGCCCTCAACTACCCTCTATCATCACAAATGTGCTTCAGCCAGCCACTTCAGCCAAGTGTATATACAATGACAGCCCCTACTGCTGAATACCTCAGTCCCTTGATGCTGGACTCACAGGCAACATGGAGGACCATAATAGCCCTCACAGCTACTGCAGACATTCTGCAGTTCTTGCCACCAAGGTCCATGCAGTTGCCAATGTCACAGACCTCAGCTGTGTGAGCAGACAAGTCACTCTATGCTTCCAAGACCTGGAGTCACTGCATGCCCCCAACCTTGGTGTCCCACACCTCTAGATCCAATATTACAGCACACTTCAGCATGCCCAGCCCCATAGGTGAATGTCTTTTATTACCAAAGCCAGTCCATTAAGTCTAGAAGATATGAATGTATCTTCAAATGTGTAGAAAACACTACAAGGATCACAATAAATCAGGAAACATGACATCACTAAAGAAATACAGTAAATTCCCAGTAACAAATCCCAAAGAATTGGAGATGTGCATATTTCCTGACAAAGAATTCAAGATAATTATTCTAAAGAAATTCAGCAAGCTACAAGAGAACATAAACAATTTTATGAATTCATACAAGAATAAAATAAGTTCAACAAAAAGATAGAAAATTTTTTAATAAACAAAAGTTTTGAAGATGAAGAATACAATGACAACTATAAAATACAATAGAGAGCTTCAACAGTATAGTAATCAAACAGAAGAAAGAATAGACAACCTTGAAGAGAGATCATTTTGAATTATCTAATCAGAAGGGAAAAAAGGAAAAAATAATGAAAGGGAATGTTTTAAGCCTATAGGATTTATGGGACACTATCAAGAGACCTAACATTTACATTATAGGGGCTCCAAAAGAAGAAAAAAGGATAGAAAGTCTATTGGAAAAAATAATGCTTGAAAACTTCCCAAATCTTGGGAAAGATGCGAATACCCAGATACACGAAGCTCAGACAGCTCTAATAACATTCAACCAAATAATATTTAATCAAGGCACATTATCATCAAACTCAAATATCAAAGAAAGAGAGAGGGGTTTGAAGGTATCATGAAAAAAGAAGCATACCACATCCAAAGGAACACAAATAAAGTTATTAGCTGATTTCTCAGAAGAAATCTTGCAAGGCAGGAAAAAGTGGGTTGACACATTCAAAGTGCTAAAAGAAAAAGAACTGTGAGCACAAATAATTTACTCAGCAAATCTACCCTTCAGAAACTAGGGAGAGATAAAGCCTTTCTGAGACAAACAAAAGCTAAGGGACTTTATCACCACTAGACCTGCCTTGCAATAAATGTTAAAGAAAATACTGCAAGTTGAAGAAAAGTCACTAATTACCATAAAAACATATGAAAGCTTAAAATTCACTGCTAAAGTGAATTTGTACTCAGAATATTCAAATACTGTCATGGTAGTATATAAATTACCTATAGCTTGATGATAAAGGTTAAAAGACAAAAGTATTAAAAATAACTATAGCTACAATAATTTGTTAATGATACACAGTATAAAATGATGTGAATTGTGATATCAAAAACATAAAATGTGGGCGGGAGAGTAAAATTGCACAGCTTTTATATGCAAAGTTAAGTTGTTATTAACTTAAAACAGGCTTGTAAAACTATAAAATGTTTTATGTATGCCTCATCATAACCACAAAACAAAAACCTGTAGTTGATACATAGAAGACAAGGGAATCAAAGCAAACCACTACAGAAAAATCATCAAATCACGGAAGAAGACAAGAGAGAAAGAAAGGAGTTAAGAATCTATAAAACAATCAGAAAATAATTAACAAAATTGCAATAGTGAATTCTTACCTATCAATAATTGCTATAAATGTAAATGGATTAAAATTCACAAATCAAAAAACATAGCATTATGTCTACAAGAGACCCACATTACTTTTAGAAAATGCTGTGATGGTTAACATTAGTTGTCATCTTGACTGGATTAAAGAATTCCTAGATGGCTGGTAAAGTATTGTTTTGGGGTGTGTCTGTGAGGATGTTACCAAAGGAAATTTACATTTGGGTCAGTGGACTGGAAGAGGAAGACCCAGGTGGAAGAAGGCATGGGGGTAACCTTGCTTGCTGAGTCTTCTGGCTCTCTTTCTTTCCTTTTTTTTTTTTTTTTTTTTTTTTGCCATCTGTATATTCTCCTCAGTGATGTCCATCCATATTTTTTGCCCATTTTCTATTTTCTAATTGCATTTTTTTTAATTTTGTTTTATTTATTATACTTTAAGTTCTAGGGTACATGTGCATAGCGTGCAGGTTTGTTACATATGTATACTTGTGCCATGTTGGTGTGCTGCACCCATCAACTTGTCAGCACCCATCAATTCATCATTTATATCAGGTATAACTCCCAATGCAATCCATCCCCCCTCCCCCCTCCCCATGATAGGCCTCAGTGTGTGATGTTCCCCTTCCCGAGTCCAAGTGATCTCATTGTTCAGT